>NC_057925.1:5120839-5439263 GCF_018873765.1 Telopea speciosissima
AACTGAACAGTGATATATATATATATATATATATATATATATATATATATATATATATAAACAGTGAAGTACAACTGAGTTACATCGGTACATCTCAAAAGAAGAAACCCAAACCCAACAAAAAGGACTATATACAATATCCATTACAAAAGTGGTATAACAAAAAGGGTAGAAGTAGCATCGGAGGATCAGGAGAACGAGCAATCGTCACAGGAACACGAAGCATCGTGCTCCACCATCAAAGGAGTATCAACTCCGAGGGCTGAAGAAACACCCAGAGTGGAGAAATCTCCCATAGTAATAGCAGCAATATCATAACATCATTGTATAAGAATCAAGTGATATTCATGCAATTGCAGCATGCCGATGCGACCTAAACATATGCAATCTAACGCAAAAATTTAGGAGGTAAGAAAACTACATGCTCAAAGCATTTATAATGATAATCCATGGCATGGCACATCAAATAAAGGGAAATTAAAGCAACAAACACTCATAAACAAAGTTCAAATTCCCTTACCTGAAGTTGTAGATTTAGACTAGATCAATCACAAACTCATTCTCTCTAGGTGGAGGCAGACTTGTCAAATCATCAGAGAATACATCAGGGAATTCCCCTACAACAGGAATCTCCGACATAGGCCTAACTTGTGTCCTAGTATCCATAACTGACACGAGGTATCCTTGGCATCCCTTGTCTAACAACTTCATCATTTTCAAGGCTGAAATCACCATCTTCTTAGGTTTCTTCTTCTTATCACCCACAAAGATGAATCCCTTGTCACCTCTAGGCTGGAACACTATCTTCCTGTCAACACATAGCACACTCGCCTTGTGCGCTGCTAGCCAATCCATCCCCAATATGACATCAAAGTCAGTCATATCGAGTTGGATCAAATGTGCATTCATATCTCTGCCAACACTTGTCACCGCACACGGCTCATACAATGTATTCAAATCTATTCTTGACTCAGTAGGTGTGCTAACTGCCAGCCCCTCTGCCAAACACTTGGGTGATACACCAGTCCTCTTGGCAAATGTCGGTGACACAAAGGAGTGCGTCGCTCCAATATCAAACAAAGTGTATGCAGGGGTAGAGCAGATAAGAATGGTACCTATATGCCATGATTTGATGATTATGTATGCATGGCATCATTTAATGAAAATACAATTAAGTAAGTCTAGAATGTTACCAGTAACCACAGCTTGATTGGCCTCAGCCTCACTTGCAGTCACGGAGTAGACTCGACCTTGAGGCTTACCGATTGGTTGGCGAGGGGGAAGCATAGGTCTCCTGTGGTAGCAAATCCTAGAGGTATGACCCATTTGGCCACCAGACCGACCTAGGGATACTCAGAGACCGTGCAAACTGCAAAGAAGATTGAGGATAAGTAGAGGGATGCTTATCCAAATCGTGTTCCACCACTTGATATTGCAATTGTCGCTGAAGATGTTCGTGAGTTATGTTCTATTTTTGTATCTGTTTCTTTTCTTTTTGTTCCAAGGGCTATGAATGTAATTGTAGATGCCCTGGCAAGGAAGGCCCTCTATCTATCATGTGTAGGACAGATTGGCCAATTACCACTCCGTGGCTTGATGATCTTCGTTTATCTGAAGCCACCGGTTGTACATATGACTCTCATCAATAAATCTTCATCGTATCAAAAAAAAAAAAAAAAAAGTGGCAAAAGAAGATTAAATTTTATGGGGGTGCATTCTTTGTGCAAGAGCGCAGGAGCCCATGTGCAAAGCAACTAATGCGAACACACGTACTAGCATCTCAAGATAGAATTTCCACCTTTCATGAGGAGCGAGGTGATTATTTTTCCCCCACTGTGTCTGGGCGTGGCCTCCCCAACAGAGAACATTTTCCCAAATTTTATTTATTACATACAAGACCTTTTTTTCTTTTTATTTTTCAAAGAATTAGTTAACCTCACATATTTCTTCATTCTCTAACGCAAGACCCGCTCAAAACATTGACCAGACTCATCCTTCAATGAACTTCGCTCTCTCCACAAATTTGCAACTCCCTCCCTCACCGAGTCACCGGCCAACTCCACATGCACGTTAGATTAATTTTAGTCTCTTTCTCTTAACAGATTCAACAACCAATTTCACTAAAATACTCACAACCCTTCATATAAATACTCCTCCCCTCCCATATTCCTCCTCAGGCCTGCAAAAAAGAAAAAAAGGTAATCAAGAAAAAGAGCTTTTTCTCCTTCTCTTCTTCATCTCCAAGCCGGGTTCGGTGATAATTCCTTCTTTTCAAGGTATTTACCTCCGAACACTAACCGTCATGGACATGAAGAAGATCTCCTTCGCCGTCATCGTTGCCGCTGCCTCCATGAGCGCAGTCATGGCCGCCGACGAGCCGGCTGCATCCCCTGCACCTGCACCGGCCAGCGATGCAATTGCGGCATTGCCTGCTCTTGTTTCCATGGTGGGAGCTTCACTTATCTCCTTTTTTGCCTTCTACTTGCAGTAGCCTCATAAAATAAGTTTTAATTAGATTTGTAATAAAGAAGTCCTTCAAAGAAGGTGATAATAATTTTATTTTATTATTATTTTTTTTCTTCAGTTTGTTTCTTATTTTTATTTTGGTTGTTGGTTTTAAGTTTCTTGTCACCTCTTTTTGATTCATTTCTTGTATCCATTTGTTTTATGTTTGTAATGAAATAAATGAAGCTTCATATTTAGATAAATAATTTTTTGTCTGTTTTACCCTTTTTCTTATTTCCCATCCTCTTACTTCCCTTTCTTTTCAATTCAGATCGTCTACGGCCCAACTGCTCGTAGCGGCCTGTGCAGCATAGACTGGGTCGCGCGTGTAATGATCGTCTTATTCCCACTCGGGTAAGGCGTTTAGGAAGGGGTAAGGTGGGCTTTGCGCGCATGGCTCAGTCTACGCCGCACAAGCCGCTACGAGCAGCGCGCCGTAGAGGATTTGGATCCCCTCCTATCCCTTTTATATCTGTTTCTCTTTCTCTCTTTTTCTAATATTGTCAAATAAGACATAAAATAATAAAAAGGTAAAATATATTGTCACAAGGGTTTGTTATCTTTTCAATCTCATGTGAATAGTTGATGTGTCTATTCCGACCATTGGATAGAAAGGACATGGTCTAGATAGCCACATTTTAAATTTCAATCTAATTCAATCAAATATCCCTTATGAATGAGCCTAGATTCTTTCTAATGACATTTAACTCACACCCCATGGATGGTGAGAGATCGAGTCTGGTGGTTGAATGTCATTGGAGAGTGTAAAACCTAACACAATGCAGAGAAGAATGGAAATCGCAAACACAATCACATAATGCACACAAAGATTTACGTGGTTCAGCAAGGTTACCTATGTCCACGGTGAGATGAGATCTGTATCACTATCAATAGAGAATAGGGTTACAGTCACTCGTTCCTCACACCTCTCTCAGATTTGCAATACAGAGAAAGAACTCTCGCTACAGATTTATAGCAAAACTATATACAGAAAATTTACCAAAATATCCATATAGTCCTTTAAAAATTTTCCTCGGATAGTCCATCATCAAAAGTCAAGACACCAAAACCTCGACAGGAGAGAATCTACATTCTTATGAATTAGCATAGAACACATAGCTATCCATGCTTGCATATTAGTACTCTAGCTCAACTATCAATAAAACATATGGTTTTAGATAAAAACAAACCATGAAAATAATGACTAAAATCATTTTTGTGACTTTCGAATTTGTGAGTATAAAAAAAAAAGAAAAATAATTGCACTCTGACAGTCTCAAGTTTAGTGAATTCCTTCTAAGGAGATCAGTTAAAAACAAAATTCAGCTTTAAAGAATAATGGATTTTTTGAGGGAGGGGGTGTACGGGGGATTTTGAATTCACAAAATATGAAAGATTAGATGGTCCAGAAACAAAGAGACTGAGAGAAGGTTTTTTCGAATATGGCCCACTTAAAGGTCCTTTTAAAATGATAGACTTTATTTTGACATGTGAAAAAATTGTGATTGATTAATTGTTTAATAAATTATAAAATTTTCAGAGTCAAAATCAAACATATGTCTTTACAATTATTAGCATTTTTTACATGTGTTTTTTTTTCTTTCAATTATTTACTTATTGGAATGCATCCTTCCATTGTATAGGATATTTAAAGTTTAATTTTATTTTGGGACTATTTGATTGGATTTGATTGAGTTGAAACTTGAAACTTAACATATAAGCAGAGAATCTTAGGATCTACCTGAGGTTTACTATCGTTATTAGAACTGTCACTTGGTAGATTTGACGCGTTTGAGAAAAGACTTTCGAGCAAAACAGATTGGAGAAAACTCATTTGATCATATATAAACTCTACATTTTTTGCATACAATGTTCAGGGTTAGACTTGTTTAGGCTAATGTATGAATCGAAGTTAGCCGATGAAACTCAAAATTATTTGAAGTTGATCCCAACTGAGTTTGACCAAATTTCCTATCATGAATACCTAATCGATCTTGTATTAGTGGAACGATTCTTATTAAGGGTAAATCTGTTAACAAAAACTTTTTTTTTTTTGGTAAAAAAAAAAAAAACAAATTTTATTAGAATTGAAGGCAAATGAAATAGTCTGATATAATTGATACCCATCGATATTAATACCACTATCGATATCGTCCGATACAGATCCCAATTTCGATATTAATAAGCAGTATTCCAGTTTCCCACAGAGTGTTATACCCAATTTCGAGTTTGGGAAAATTTCACAGACACCTCTAAAAGTATTCAATATCTTAGAAACTTACCATACTTGGTCAAAATGTCACAGACACCCCTTATTTTTATGAATTTATTTCAGTTAAGTCCACTCCGTTGATCTCTACAGTTAAGTGTCTGTTAACTCTTTTTAAATGATGAAATTATCCTTATCACAGTGAAATCCTTATAATACCCTTAATGATAAATTAATGATGTTAGAAGTTAGTTTTTAGAAAAAAACAATTTTGCCCTTCTTTTTATTTAATTTTTTTTTTATTCCTTTTTTCTCCCCTTCTTCTCCTTCTGCTGTTTCTTCCGCCGCCGCCACCCCCTCCAGCCCTTCTTCTCTTGCTCCCCTGCAACCCCGCCACCACCCTCTCCAGTCTCCCCCGCCCGACCATGCTCTCAGCAATCCAACCCCATAAAAACCCTAACTCTACAAATTAAAACCCTAACCCTACAAATTAAATGCTAAATGGACATCAGCGAAGAATCCATCGTCGTCTCTCTGCTGTCTCTGTGGGTTTCTTTCTCTCTCTCTGTGAAGCAGGAAAAAGGCAAAAATGGACATCAGCGAAGAATCCATGGCAACTCACAAGCGAACTTTCATGGATTTCTTTCTCTCTCTCTCGCGCATAAGAATTCGAGGGAGTTTTGGTCGGATTCGAGCAGTGAACAATCGGTTTCCAGGAAAAACGATTTGGGCTGTGGTCATGTGAGAGACGAAGTGGGTTTTGAAGAATCTGGAGAAAGCAAACGAACTGAACCGCCGGAGACTCACAGTCACCTTTCTATCTCTATTTCTCATGTCAATTCCTTTGTTAAATTGACTCACAGATGATTCTCTCTCTCTCATGTCAATTCCTTTGTTGAATTGACTCACATATGACCTCTCTTCTCTCTCTCTCTTTCTCTCTCTGTTTTTTCATGTTAATTCCTTTTTGTTAAATTGATTCACATATGACCATTCAAAGGTAGGACTTCTCAAGAACTTCCCTGAAGCAAATACCAAATTACGGCTGTTCAAGGCTGATATCTATAACCCAGATGAGTTCAATCTCGCCATCCAGGGCTGCGATTTTGTGTTCCATCTGGCCACTCCCTATCAAAACAGCACCCAGAGCTCCCAAGTCTGTTAATTTCTCTTTCTTTAATCTTTTAATTAATTCTTCATTCATTCTCACTGGATTTTTGTTATATTTTGATGATTAAACAGTACAAAGACACAACTGAAGCAACCGTAGCATCAGTGGAGAACATAGTGAAGTCCTGTTTAAGATCTGGAACAGTAAAGAGACTCATATATACTGCCACTGTGATGGCTGCATCACCATTGAAAGAAGATGGTTCTGGTTTCAAGGACTCCATGGATGAGTCTTGTTGGACACCCCTTGATTTCCCAAATGATTATTACCGTTCCAAGTTTCTGAAGGTGATTAATTACTTTTCTCAGTTATTGAGTGCGACAATCTTCCTCTTCCCTTCCTCTCCTGCTTTCGCCTCTTCCCCCGAGATGGTTGCCGGAGGAAGAGGCGAAACCAGGGATGGTTGCCATTTCCCTTCATCTCGGCCGGAGCAGGTGATGGTCGCGGAGCCGCAGCCATAGAGGGAAGAAGATGAAATGACAGTTTTGTCCTTTTATTTAAATAATTAAGGGGTAAAATAGATATTTCACCTTTGGGTACTAACTATGTTTAACGTTTGGGGTGTCTCTGACATTTTGACCAAGTATGGGAAGTTTCTAAGATATTAAATACTTTTAGGGGTGTCCGTGAAATTTTCCCTTTGAGTTTTACACTTTATTTATGTATTGAGCCTTCAACCCAAGAGTCCAAGACAATCCAATAATTGAAATAATTGTTTTAATTTGAATATAATGAACCGATTATTTCAACTCAATAAGCAATTAAATACTTTAGTGCATGATCGTGCATTGCACATCGCCCCTGTGCCTAGACACAAGGGTGTGTGTAATGACCATCGTACCCCCTATAAATATGAAAATGATTAGGGTGTAATGGTAATTTCACGTGCCCCAATGTCTGGGTGCAGGGACGGCATGAGTTGCACAACTGGGTGGCGTTATTTTTTTCAAAACACTATATATTATTCAGGCTAGGTCTCACATGACTCCAGAGTTTGGTCCATCCGAAGGGCGGGGCATGGTTTCTTTTAAAAAACAGCGAATTTTTTCCACCCAACCAATGTATCATAAGCCTTAGGTTTTTTTTTCTTTCTTTTCCCGTCTGTCAACTATGTGACACCTAAGTGGATGATATTATTCTTTATACCGTCATTGATGTGACATAGAAGATTCTCCCCTACTTATAAGGTTGGGGACCCTTTCAAGGGTTCTCAGGGCAAAGCGTACCAATAAAGAGAGATAGGTAATCTTATGTGAAGACAAAAGATAAAGAGAAAAAGTGCTAGTGTATCCTTTGTAGTCGGCTTAGAAAACTTTTTTCCCAAAATATCCATTGTGCTATACTAAGATGTAGGGATGTCAAATTTCAGCATGAATCGATTGGACCAACTAAAATTAATCGGTTCATCTCAGATTAAGTTGAACCGAACCTTAATCTGACTAGCATTAGTATGGTCTTTTATAATACTGATACAAACCAAAACTGATCGAAACCAATAAAAAAAATTCACAACTTTAGATGAACAGTGATCTGTAAAAATCACAACTCTCTCTACATTGCTAGAGTATAGTTTCAGGCAAATGAGGGAACCCTTTTTCGAATGGACAATAGTGGGAGGGGTATTTATGACATATCACAATTTTATATGAAAGCGATCTCTAAGGGGGATGTGCAATTTCAATTTTGAGATGGCGTTGTGCACAACTTTTTCCCTTGTTTTAAATAGTTATATCTAGGGATGTAAATGAATAGCCGAAATCCATTTTCGAATCCGTATTCATATCCGTTTAGCATTATTCGAATCCGTCCGAAAGCTAAACGGATATGGATGCGGATACGGATAGACTATAGCTATCCAAAAAGCTATATTTATATGTAAATGGATAAAATATCCGATCCGTATCTGTGTCCATATCCGTTTAGCACTATCCGAATCCGTTCGAGAGCTAAACGGATGCGGATACGGATAGACTATAGCTATCCAAAAAGCTATATTTACATGTAAACGGATAAAATATCCGATCCGTATTTGTGTTCGTATCCGTTTAGCACTATCCGAATCCGTTCGAAAGCTAATCGGATGCCGATGCAGATGCAAATGCGAATATAGCACTATTCGAGCCGAATCCAATCCGTTTACAACCCTAGTTATTTCGTTTTGAATTTTGATTCCTGTTCTAAATTGACACCGTACGCCTGACTAGGAGTAATTAAAGAAATACGAAAATTTTTATGTACAACTATGTATGATGCACGGTCACAAACATCTTCGGATACCAAAACTATCCTTCTTCTATTTGTAAATTGTTGATGCCCCATCCCTCCCGTATTTCCACGAATCGCTACCAGAAAAAAAATGAATAGACGATCAGAAACCCTCCAAAAGTAATAGTTGGTATAATAGACGATCAGGACCATCGATTATCTGATGATCAGAACTTTAACTCAATCCTCAGAATCTGACGGTTTATGGTGATTGAGCGTGAGTGTGGTCGTCAAGTCGAGCAGCTTTCCGGAAAAAGGAAACTAAAAACAAAAAACCAGATTCCCTCCTTTCAAAGAGAGACACAAAATTCATATCAATTTCATTGGAATTGCTTTCTCTCTCTTTCTCATGCTTTTCTCTTCACGCTAAGCAACTTACTCGTTTGAGACAGCGGCGCCTCAACCAACCGCTACAAGCATGACACAAACTACCTGCCAACCCTTCTCTGACCTGAGATGCCACGTGGCACACTTGCAGGTACTTGGTGGGACCCACCAACGCCGTGATTTCATGCCTTATATTCCCTTCTCTATAAATTCCCTCCTCCTTCTGTTCCGAGCAATCAACCCTCGACGCCGTTGGCTTCCTTCTGTTCTTCATATTCCGGGGGGTCGTGACTCGTGAGTCCAGTGAGGTGATCAGCAATGGCGTTGGTGAAGATCTCCTCTGCAGCTGTTCTGGTGTTCATGGTCATTCTCTCGGCCGTCGCAGTGTATGCTCAGGATATCGCTCCGTCACCGGCGCTGGAAACCGGTTTCGCTTGTGTTTCTTCCGTTTCGAGTGGAGTTGTTGGAATATCTCTCCTCTTCTGCATCCTCGGTTTTCTCATGCACTGAGCTAGCGCTCGCTGTCTCTGTGCTGCATTTTTTGTTTCTTCTCCGGCAGCGTGTTTGTCGGTTTTGCCGTGATATATATATTGTGATTTTGCTTTTGTCCGTGTGTTTGGTTTTGAGTGATTTGTCCTCTATGTAATATAGCATTAATTCATTGTTGTAAATGCTCTATATAAATACATTCTTCACTTCTTATTGTTCATTCATTGATTTCTCTTCTTTTGTTCGTCTTAAATCTGTGAGGTGGAGAGAAGAAAAAGTAGTATCAAAGTTGGTGCGTAAAAATTTTGGTTTGATCGAGGATTTTTGAGGTTTGATCTTAGGTTCCACGTTAGTTCTGCGTGGAGGGAGAGATCGAGATCTCAGGTTCCACGTGTTTATCATCCTTGTGGAAGGGGAGATTGTTAGGATATCCACGTATAAAGTAAAAAGAATACTTCCACATCGGATATGAAAGGGGATGTGGGTGGGTTAGTAGATACTTGGACACCCTCTCCTTAATGGCTAGCTTTTGTGTATCTGCATCATCCTGAGCAGCTGGGTTTTTCAACCCTAAGGAGAGGTTAAGGTTGAAATTTTTAGGTCCTAGGCCAGTGTCGGGCTGGGCCAAGGTTGAGGTCTTAGGCTCAGCCCAACCTAGCCCTATGTTAGGTTACGCTAGTCAATTGACTATGAAACAAATCAATAACCAATCACATGTGTTTTATTTTTTTAGTGCATACGACAACGTAAATGGAAAAGAAAGCAGGGCAAGTCAAAGTCAACTAGACCTTACCAAAAATCAGGGTCAATCAGGACCAATCTAGCCCAGCCCAGCCCAATCAGGATCAATCAGGCCGGGCTGCACTGGGTTGGGCTGAGTCCGACAGGGTTGGGCCTGGGCTGACACTGATTTATACTAACACAAGTGCATCTTTTGGAATAGAAAAATTATTTCATTGAAGATAGGCTACTCTACAATGTCTAGTGCTTCTTTATTGGAATTTTCATCCTCCCAAAGAATAAGTTCATAAGTTTTTATTGTTGTTGATTTTTTTTTTTTTAATTTTTGGTGGATAACATTAAACATTGTTAATTTAGCATTTATATACAATATATTTTAGGAAAATTATGAGCGCCACCCCCTATTAGTTACATTATTCCTTCTCCAAGTTCTCCCTTCATGGTTCCGTGGGACATTACTCATTTGGACATGTTAGGAGCAGCCAAACAGGAATGTTACGAAAAGTCGTCGGCTCGTCGCGCTCCCACTTTCTCAAAATGCAAATCTCTCCGACTGATATCTTTATAAAATCAATTCCACTGTAAACTGAAGCAGAGCCACAACAGTTTTCCACAATGGCTTCCTCCATCGCTCGCAGATTCACTAGGAATCTTCTCAAACCCTCTCACTCATCCTCTATTTCCTCCTTTGCTGCCTATTCCATCAACCATAGCCCTAAGCCTTTCACCTCCTCTTACTGTCGCTCAGACACCGATTTCAGAGGCATAGACCTTTCTGTACCATATCTCTCAGGCTCTATCTCCGGTCGATCCCGATTGATCAGTTCTCTCTTAGATTCCACCGCCACCCCTTGTAAGTCTCTGGTCGCGCCATTAGAGAAACCCACGAGCCATGATCTCAATTTCTTCAGATTTTACTCAACTTCTGCAACAAAGTTCAACTCCTCTTCTCATTCGCAGGAGACACCCACAAACCCTAATACTAAATCGTTGTTGCAAGAAAAACCCAGAAATCCTGGGCTCAGATTTTTCTCAACCCCTTCCGATGATGTGAAGTCGGAGAAACTCGAATACCCAAGTCAGAACCCTGGTTTCAAACACCAAGAGATCGAAGGCCCGACGGTTGAGCGCGATCTCTCTGCACTCGCTAATGAGACCAGAGAAGTTTTAGAACGACTGATGAGGACCATCTTTGATTTAAGCAAAGCCGTTGCTCTTTTGGGCCTCGTCCAGCTCGGCTGTGGAGCTTGGATCTCTTACGTCACTCGAACTTCCCCAAGTACAGAGGTCACAATTCAGAGCCTTGTGGCGTTTGCTTTCCCGTTCTCATTGGCATTCCTCATGCGGCAATCGCTGAAGCCTATGAGTTTCTTTAAGAAGATGGAGGAACAAGGACGGTTGCAGATTCTAACTCTAACCCTTCAAATTGCGAAGAATGTGAATATCTTCTTTGTGCGAGTACGTAGTGTTTCTTTGATTTGTGCTGCAGGCATGTCGATTGGGCTAGTATATGCTGTGATATCAAGATGAGTTCTTTAGAGTTACAATGTAATTTGCTATTAATATCTCTGCCCGAGTTTTACTATTGATGCTTTCTAGTTTGTTTACATTTCCTCAATTTTCAATGCAAATGACATAATACTTCTTGGACTTTAGTTCCAATTATATTCCTTGCAACACATGTTTCAGATTCAGTGAGCAAACTATAATCAACAATATATTTAACACAAGACAACAAACAAGATGTGGAATGGGTGGAAATGTGGGATATATTACAGGTACTTGTTATCTCCTTCAAAATTTATGTTGTGTGGTGGCCCTGATAAGTGTCTTCAAGTACAGTCTCAGGTCTCAGGTCTTGAGTTATAGATTCCCCCATTAAATTTTTGTGCAGTCATTAGGCTCTTTGTCAACCAAATTGCTGTTTCTCTGGATGACACAGCTTCTTCTCCAAATGGTCTCAGCACGCCGGCAAGTTCCTCAAGTCTGTCCTGGTCAAGTAATTGTGCACATAGCTCCAGCAGGGTCTCCAGAGCGTCAGCTCTTTGCTGGCTATGATTATCCAACTCAGCCCTTGTGTCATCACCATTTAGAGTTGTCAATGTACTCATCATTGAGATATCATTGGTAACCCAATTTATTTCATCATTGTTACCATTCCCTGCTTTCTCGTGATTGACAGTATTAACTGTTTTTGGCCCTACATCATCACCACTGAATGTGCTTCCTGATGCAATGCAGCCTGGGGGAGCACATGGTGGAGTGTCACTAGGTTTTTCCACTTGCTTTATACAGTGGATGTGTGTTACTACATTTGTGTTATGACTAACATTTGCCCCAGCTGATGATGACGTTTCTTCATCATGGGATCCAACTGGGTCCGTAGAAACTGCAATGGATGATACTCCTTTCTGCATGTTTTGTGGTTTTGCACCCTCACCTTTGTGCCCAAGAACCTCTGGGGCACACAGTGCTGATCCATCCTCTGTGATAACTCCTGCTGTTTTCATATCAATCCCTTCTGCTAGCAGGGAATGTCCAGGAGAGGGTTCCTCCCTGTGTTCATCTTTTCCATTACTAATTGGCGTGTTCTGTGAGGTGCTTTGTGTGTCAGTGCTTTCCATTTGTTGGAAATATTTGGCATTGACTTGATCTCCACTAGGAGCTATCATCTCACTGTCTCTACTACCTCCACCCCCATTGGTATGAGATGCTTCCTCAGGATAGCTTGTTGGGTCATCCTTTTTGGTCTCAGTTTTATCTACGTTTCTTAGATTTCTTGGCTGGACATCAGTGTTTGTGACAACTTCCCCATTACTTCTCGACTCTCTTGGTGCATCTTCCCTTGACTCTCTGCCTTTGCCATCCTTTCCAGCATTAGACTTGTTAGATGATTGGCTTTGAGTTGGTTTATCCCCTGAATTATTTGCAGCTTTTACTGGAAGAAGAACAGAAGAAGGGTTGCAGCATTCAATGAGGTATGGTTGCAAGTGCGGAAGCCTCAACAGTTCTGAAGCCTAAAACATCCAAAAAGAAACTGTAGACGTTAGAATGAGTGATGGTATTCTATTGATAAGATAGAAAGTATCCATTTGAACTCACTGTCGGTCTATGTTCTGGGTTTTTTCTCAGCATGCTCTTGATTAACCGTTTCCTGTATGCAGAAACCCATCAATCTCAGTTGGCTGAATAATTGAAACAATTCGTAGTCCAATATGTTGAAAACAACCAGAGAAGAAGGAAAATTTTGCAGAGAGCAGGTTCTTAATCTATTCATAATATGTAATCTTTATTTGTTCATTGGGAGTTAACCAAGAATTATGATGAATTTGGGGATCATGAGACTTACAATGCAGAGGAATACACAGTTGGGAGTGGAGAAATGGAGGATCTGTTAATCTTGTTGACTAGTCCAGCCATATCCTGTTGAGTTCAGTTATTAATAACTTGTTTTGGTTTGAGTATCATGCGGAACTCAGACGCATTTCTAAACCCTTAACAGAAACATGAAGAACTGAGAAATATAGTGCAGTTTAGACATACGGTAGCCCTGTATGCAGGCTGGTGTGCAGCGATTTCAAACATACAGCAACCTGTTTAAGCAGCAAAATGTCAGTTATAGAAAGCCACAAGACATGCATGAATTGAAATACGAGAATATAATATAGAAGCTTGAGCCCAGAGCTTTCACCTAGTGACCAAATATCTGATTTGTAGCCATAAGGAATATCTGCAAGGAGCTCAGGGCACATGTAGTTTGGAGTTCCCACAACCTACACAAGTTGTTAATTACACCATAGATTTGTCTTTATACAAGCAGTTGCATTCACCATTAGCATTCTTAAGCGTAGAGAAATTAATTAGGAGCTTGATAACTACATCAATGAAGGTTTGCATGGTAGACATTATTATAGATCAGAGGGCAAGCACAATCATGGTGGGCTCATCTCTGAAACTTCTTACTTGCCCTCTTATAAGATTTGAACTTTTTCTTTTTGAGTTTTTGGGGGAATGGATGGGATTGACAGCTTGAACTGTGGGTTCTCTCTTTAACACCCAATTTTCACTCTCTATTGGATAATAGTGTCAAGTGTAATGTCTTGGAGAAAATCATAGACATACTGCAGATCTGTGTGTCAAAGAGTGGCACAAAAAGGTGAATCACAGTGTGTAAGAAGCAAAATGGGTGTTTTTCACTTTGTATCCCTGGAATTTCACTGGTATCTTCTTGGACACAAGCTTTCATTGTCATCCCAGACTCCCTAAACAGGATTTTGCCCTTGTTAGAGATATTGATTCAAAGAATTGGGAAGTCCAGGGCAAATACAACAGCTATTACAGAGAGAAGCTTTTTTGCAGGGAACATGGAAGCTATGGAGCAGTTTGGCATAATAATAAAGCACTTTGACATGATCCAAGCCCTTCCAATACCCGTTGTGGAACTAGTCCAAGTCCAGCTGGGAGATACCCAGTATCCATGTAGATACAGAATAATAGCTAGGAGGTCCTAAACAACAAGAAACGTCGTTGGAGTCAACTGTAAGGCATACCCAGCCAACAAGACTGTCCATGTTGATGGTTTTATAGGAACTGACGATTAGAGTTTCTCAAAGCATTCAAAAACTGTCTCCAAGTGATGCATAACAGAAACTACTAATGAGAGGGAATAAAACATACCGAAGAAGCAAGATCATCTTTACTGAGTAGTTTTGCAAGTCCAAAGTCACCTGCAGAATCACCTGTAAGCTAAACATATCTTTACAATATGAAAGATACCAACTCTAATATATCTAAGCAAAACAAAGCTAGGTCTTTCTGGGTTTTATCTTGTAGAGAGGGGAGAGCGGAGAAATGAGAATGCTTTCTTACCAAGGCGGATGTCATTCTCCTTTGTTAGAAATATGTTAGAGCACTGAGAATCACAGAAACCATGTGTTAAAATGATCTCAGGCTTAATTGTGCATCCCAAGAAGGGGGAGAGGAGAGTACATACCTTCAGATCCCTGTGGAGGACTCTGTTGGAGTGCAGGTAATCCACAGCAAGCAGCAACTGGGTCAGCCATTTGCAGAGCTTCTGGTTAACAAAACAGTAGAGAAAAAGAAAAATAGATGCATGTTAGCACTGGTAGCAAAAAACAAGTTAAAATTTCAAGTTGTCCTCCTTGATCTTCACCTTCTCAGGGAAAAATGCTCCTCTAGCTTTCTTTATCATCTCAGCCCTGATGTTTGATACATTGAAGATAATTCAGTGCACCTTCTCATGATCTCCCCACTCCCCCAAAATAAGAAAGAAAAAAAAGGAAAGAAAAGAAGATGGTGAGGCACATATTATATGTCTTACATGTCTCCAGCTTCACAGTAGGTTGTCACTATGCAAACACTGCATTCCTGTAAAATTTATTGAAACCCAAAATCAAGTTGGCTTGAAACTTGGAGTCTATAATAGGCTAATAATTTTAGTTTTCCTTAAAATTTTCACATCTAGACTTATAATGCTCTGCTAATTTTAATTTGTACTTCTGATGAGTGCTAAGCAACAAACTGCACATTACTAAGATTCTACCTTTTCCACCCAAGCATCTTTATACTCCACAATGTATGGGTTTTTCAATTTTGAGATCAACTCCATCTGCAAAATAAATAAATCAATGAGAGTAGTGGATTAAACCATGAATTTCATGTACTTTTATTGAATTCAAACTGAGATAGCATTATCTTGACACGTATATTACAAAGTATTGGTTGCAATGATGGAAATGCCATTTTTTAAAAACAACATGAAAATTTCAATTGGACTGAGTTTCCTTCATCCATGGTGTTGAGAGAACCTCATAATCCACAGCATCTGACCCTTTGATTCGTGGGAGTTAATGGTGAGACTCACTACCATTCCAGGATTCCAATCATAGCATCAAATTCCCTTGGATGAAGATATTTTCTCTTCACCCTCGATGACTCAAAACTTTCTCCATTTCAATTTGTTTTACCAATGTCTTTTGACTACAACAGGGTTTTTTCACCGGTACCATGTGCACATCACTGTGAAACTAGTTCTGCAAAGGAGGTCTCTCCCACTTGTTTTTCCTTTTCATTTTGATTGATGTTAAAGGGCACTTTCCCTCAAATCTTCATTTCCCTTTTATTTTTGTTTTCTTTCTTTTTGGGGGTAAAATATATGACATCTCCAAATATTTAATAAAGATATATTTTCTATTCATTGTATATAGAGATAGTTTTCCTTCACAAGGGGTGAACGAAAATTACACTCATCTAGGGTCATTATTTACTGTGCTCTTCCTACAATGCTGATAATGCCCTCCCAAGTGTTCCTAATACCCATTCCAAGACATCCAAACCCAATGGTAAGGGGTTTTCGTTAATCGTAGATGAAAGAAAACTGCCTCCTATTTATGTTATCTAAAAATTATCTTTATACTATTCCGGCTGGCTTTAGGCTATTTAACATGCTTGCTGATCATTTAGTAGGGGGGGTCACGGATCTTTATCCTCTCAAGTTCTTTGCCCGGTACAGTTTGTACGGTTCCTCTCATAGGGAGGGGCAGAAATGACCACCTTATCCCCCGCTCGAGTGGGGTCCACCCCCCCTTGTTAGAGGCACTAGGGAACTGTACTGGACAAGAAACCTGAGAGGATAATTTTTGGAGTCACTGCTACTGAAAATATTACCCCTCTTTTGATTTATTTTTAAATTTTATTTTATTATTAAAATAAAATAAAAAAAATGTAGTTTATATCTTACTTTTCTCCTTTGTGGCTATAGTGATTGTCTATATGGACAAAGTTTATTTTTACCACATCATCCTAGGGTTCACAAATCCCTATAGGGTTTTAGTATGTTCCCCAAAATACCCTCCCCGACATATCTATTCACCGTGGTTGAAGGAAAACGTAATCGAATTTTCCTTAAGCCACAGTAAAGGAGGAGTTCAGTTAAACCGAGCAGTGATGGACATTTAGTCTGGGGAGGGTCAAATATACGCAGCCTTACCCCTGTTTCTAGGACTTGAACCCGTGACCAAGTGTTTAGCAAGTGAGCACTTGACCAACACACCAAACATGACCTTCTTAAAAATAATAATAATAATAAATAGGAAAGGGAAGGAAAAGGGGGAAGGTTCTTCATGAAAACAAACCTCTTGATGCGCTGTTCGCTTGAACTTCACTGTTTGCTTAGCCAAACGGATCTTCTTCAAAACATACCTACAAAATTGTTAAAAAAAATAACAAATTAACAATAGCTAGAATACCATACAAACAGATGAAGGTAGATGAGGAAGTGAGGAACTAGGATTTAGGGCCAGAATAGTTAGGGTGAGTTCATTACCCAGCAGGTCTAGCAGCTCATACCAACCTTGGCCCAGGTTGGTTGAACCGCAGGGTTAGCCCCTAGTCAACATAGCCCGGTCAAAGGTCAAAAGCAACCTTTTGGACCAGTTTTGGAGCCCTTTCTCTTTACCCACTAAAACAAAGCTTTTACCAGCAAAAGAGAAGAGCTGTATTTTGAATAGGGAATGGTGCCTGATATAGAAAACTCAGGCTCTGTTTGGTTGTAAGAAAACTGAAAATATTTTTCTTAAAAGTGAAATATATTTTACATGAAAATTCTTTTTTTTTTTTTGTGTTTGATTGCAAGGAAAATGTAAAAATTTCCTTGAACAATGAAAATATTTCCCTCCACTTCACTTCCCTTCCCTTCCCTTCCCTTCCCTTCCCGAATTGATATGCTTCAGCAAATAAGAAAAGAAAGAACTGATGTTTTAGAACACAAATAAAACCTTTAAAGGAAAATGAGAAACAGTAGCAGAGGTGAACTAAAAGCTTAAAGACTCTTGAGGCAATTAATTCCTCTTTTTTCATACCTCTTTTTCTCCGACTTGTGGTGGACGAGAAACGCTGACCCAAAAGCCCCTCTCCCAATTTGCTCCATCACTTCATACTCTTCCATCTTTGATTTTGATTCTTCGTTTATACTCTCCATTGAAGAAAAAAATCACACTTAAAACTCTTCAAACCCCAAAAAGCAAGCTTCAATGGCAACCACTACAACCCTCCAACCTTTCCTGTTTTAGTTTCAGGCAGTAACTAAAATAAATGAATGTCTCAGATGAGTCAGATCAAGTCAGTGAGAATTGAAGTTCAAGAAATCATGAAATAACCATGACCATTAAATTCCACATTTATTCATCAAAATTCACACTTCCCAAACACAAAATGCTGAAATGTGGTACAAGTTACAGATATCAGAGAACAAATGAAACAGGAATTTCAATCAAGAGCAACAGATATTACCAATTCAAAACTTGTATTCTTTGGAGATTGTCAGATTACAGAGGCTCCCTTCTAGTAGTCTACTGTGATTCTTATTCTTCATTGAGAGAGAAGCAGAGAGGGATTAAGGCGCAAAAATACAAAGGGGAAAGGTTGGGTGAGGTGGTTGACAGGTATGTTGGATTCTTAGAGACCACTCTAGCTAAAGCCTTAAAGGTGAACTTGGCTTGTTTCTTCCTGTTTCCTTGTACATCAATAGAGTGGCCCCAGAATTTAATGTCCAGTGCTACATGTATATATTTTTTTTGGATGTAACAAAGGGGAATGAAGGGGAGTGGGGAATACTGTGTATGGAACTTAAGTGCCTACCATGTTAGCTCATTCCCCACCTGGGTTACATTTTTTGAGATGATCTATAGAATATAAAATTAGGGGAAGAGTTTTCTGTCTGGGAGCGTCGCTCCACGCCAATGCAAGGTCAATGAGAGCTAGTGTGGTTTTCTGCCTTTCTTGGGGGTGCGGTAGTCATTTTGTCACATCCTGTGTTTGGCGCAGGAGTCACTTTCTCGAACAAAGTCATTTTTCCCATAAAACTATAAGGGGCGCTATTCTCTGTGCCGCCCAGGCACATGGGGATGGGCGCAATGACCACCCTGCCCCCTTGAGTGGCAGGCCCATGTGGCTGGGCGTAGCCTGCGCTGTGGCACAAAGAACATTCTCCCAAACTATAATCTCTAGAGAAAGTTGTCCACCAGCAAGAGTGAAGATGGAATCTCTTTATCCAAAATGATTTCCCATTATGATTGGACTCTTGAAATAGTGAATATTGTCATAGACACTTGCCCCATTATTTACAAAGGCTTGAGATACCTTTTCTAACTCTAAATTGGAGGGTCAGATCGCGTGAATTAAAAGGTTCTATTTCTACTGTGGGTGAAGGGATACTCGATCCTATTCTTTATCTTCAAACCGCTCTCTCTCCAATATAACCATGAAATCAAATGTTAGAAATTTTATTTTTTCCCCTCTCCCTCTCTATTTTAGAGTATTTTTGAGAAGACAGTCTTTTATGGATGTGTCTTAGCCTGTCAAAATCGGATCATTATCTTCTCCGGTTTCCTGCGCAGAACAGTTGTCCAGTTCCTCTCATAGGGGGTCGGAAATGACGACCTAACCCCCTGCCCAAACACATTGCCCGAGTGAGGTTAAGTCGTCATTTCCGCATCCCTATGAGAGGAACTAGACAACTGTACCGGACAGGGTAAAAATTCGTCAAAATCCTTCGAAAGGTTACTTAAAACTTATTTATACTCTAGTGAAAAGCTCAACTAGGGAAAATCCTTTACACCCTCGCATGGAGTTCTCTCTCACATTCTCTCTTCTTCATTCTCTATGCTAGGGCTTAAAAAAATTGGATCGGATCAGATGATTCGGGCCGATCTCAGCACAGTATGATCCCAATATTCTTCCATTTGCTGCGTGCCTGCGTTTAGGAAGCGTAGGCTACACTGATGGCATGGCAATCCCCTCTAATTTTCACTAATAACCATGTAACTATGTCTTGGCCAAATAGGGTATACCCGAGTGTTACTAGGGTACCATACCTTAACCATTAGAGAAAAGGTTTGAGGCAAAGCACCACTTAAACCCTTCTCACCCCCATCTATAATGAAGGACAGGGATCCCCTTGTTATATTTAAGTACTTTGGTGAAGCATCAAATCATGCTAATTATGGCTTATGATAATAGAAGTGATAGTCTATCTAATTATTCTAATGTTTCTTCTGATAACCTAATAAATTGTTCTTTTAATTGTAGCTATAGGTGCAATCCATCATTAGATTCTTAAATAGCATTTGAGTTTGTCGGTAAGTCTAAATATACATATACTAAATTTTTTTTGGGTGCAATATATACATATACTAATAGAAACCCAAAAAGAATCCAATTCTCAGTCCCGCAAAGAGAATGCCATCCAATCGCACAGCGCATGCCGCCCCTGCATCCTGGCATAAGGGTGTACAAAATGACTATCACATCTCTTGGGGTGATCATTCCACACGCCCTTGTGTCGGTACGATCAGGTGACGTTCTATAAATTTATAAAAGAATTCTTTTTGTTTAACTTGTAACACTAGAAAAAGGTACAATGTAGCATTTAGAAGATGCGAGTGGAGTATCAAAAGCCTTGTAGTCTTAAAATTATTTCATTTAGATGGGATCTTTCAATCACTAATGATTAAGTTTTAAGCCATACCATTCTTGCTTCTTAGCTTTGTGATTGAGAGAGAAATAATAAATAGGAGAGGATTATACCCCACAATGTCTTTGTGAGGAGGATTCTTCACGTCACACTAATGATAGTGTAGAAAATGGTATCATTCATATGGGCCCTAATAAAGATGTTAAACGATTTATAAATGATTTTTTGGTCTGGTTTGATGTAGAGAAATAGATAAAAATCGTTATCGAACCATTTATTAAATAGTTTTAGATTATGAAACCAAACCCATCTAAACGGTTTTGATTTCAGATGGTTTTTACTTGTTTTATGGGCAAAAGAAGCTAAGAGAGGCATATGGATGTGTAGACTGATCAAAACATGCATAAAAATTGAAGACGAAATTTCAAGAGTAAACTCCAAATGTCATGAACAAAAGCTAAAATGTCATTCTAGCTGGTTTGCCCGAGAGGTTAAGGGGGAAGACTTAAGATCTTCTGCACATAAGTGCGCATGGGTTCGAACCTCATAGCCAGCATAAATCTTCTATATTTGATTTATTCCTTGTAAAAGCAAAAAAATTTGTTCGTCTATCTTTTAAGTTATCTTATTTTTATAATTTTATAAATTAAGATAATGTGATTCTTTTTATATATTTTCTATTGGTTTATATATATTGTTTTTATGCAATGTGATACATGGAATCATATTTCTATTAAAATAAATACAAGAAAAAATCAACAGTAAAAAATGTAACAAAATCAAAGACTAAGAAGAGTAGAAGAAAGGGTAGTTGTTGAACTCTCAAGTCTCAACCCTAACTATTATCATAAAAATGGTAAAATTGTCGATGGATAGTCAAAAATTCGTATGCGATCCGTGTTCATATCCATTTAGGAGAATCCGTATTCAAAAAATAATATCTGGAAATTATCCGAATCCATCCGAAAATCAATAGGATATTAACCAAATCTATTTGAATATAATCGGATATGAATATGATAATGCCACTATCCGATCGAATTCGATCCGTTTACATCCTTAAGGAGGATCAGATATTCGCTTGATGCATTCCACAAGTTTTCCACAATCTGATTCCACCAGTATGCTTTGGATATCTGACTCTAAAACCATCTTAAGACTCATTCTCATGGTTGCACATTCTACTAAAAGGGCAATTGTGTGACTATCTTTTAAGGTTACACCAGCCAAAAAATATCCTCGATCAGGCAATGACCCTACTAGTTAGGATCTAGCATGGATTTTTAAAAGACCTAATTACCCTACCCGACTCCATTTGCAAATTTTACAAATTAGGTTCGATAAATATTTTATATTTTTTAGAATGGTTAGGAATAACGGTACAAGTTTGGCCCCGAAAGCCTGAGCCTGCTTGTTTGAAAATTTCAGAACCTAGGCTGGGCTTGGGTAGGGATTATAGGCTCCAAGCCATGCCGTGCCAGGCCTAGCTTGAGGCCTTAGGTTAAGCCCAGTGCTACCTATGTATTTAATATGTAAAAGGTGTATTATAAAGTAAAATATAGGGGCAATTACTATAACTCCCCTATACTCATCCTATATTTACTCAAAGTCTCCTATCCTGAACTTTTTTTATTTTTATTTCTCTTGGAAAATAAAGTTTCACCTCTCCTTCTCCCTTGGTATTTTAAAACCTCTAAATTAACCTTCTGTCCAGATATCCCCATATATTGTAATAGAAACAGCAACACAGAGAAAATGACGGAATGAAAAATAAAAATCGTATACCCCTATTCTGTATGTACAAGATTTTCACTTTGGCTGGAGGTAACCGACTCAGAAAAACATGATTTTTTGACCCCAGAAGGTTTCTATTACATGATTTTTCTTTCTCAAATTTGGCTGAAGCCATCTGGTTGCAAAATGTCCCCATGAAAATGTTGTGTTACCAAAAGTTTGAATTTTTCTACCTATTTTTGCCTTCAAATTCATGCTCATTCATGAAATTCCAAAATTTTTTTAAGGAAACTGATGGATGCAATATCATTTGAGCCCCCTAATATATAAACCGTGCAACACCCCACTCCTATGCTCCCATTAGTTTGGTGTGGAGATTCCATTCCACCCGATAGCGAGTCATCCCCTGCCCAACTTTTTATTTCACTTTTGAATTTTATTTTCTTTCACTATCACTTCACACTTCAAAAAGAAGAAAACATAACCTTGGGGACAAATATGGCCCTGAAACAAATTGACTTTTCCATAAATGGACCTTAGTTTTACTTGATACCCAAACTTACTAGCACCCCTATGTTCCCAATGAAAATGCGAATACGCAAATTTCATGATAAAATATCCTCTGTTTCACTTCTATTTATTGCCCTTTTCAACTACTATGTCGGGTTACTGAGAAGGTGATATAATCAATGATGATGCGCAAAGAATTAAAATAAGATGAATAAAGTGGAGAGGTGCATCAAGAGTACTCTGTGTGAGCGGTGTATCCCAATTAAGCTTAAAGGAAAATTTCTATAGGATTGCCACTCAACCAGCTATGATATATGGTGTGAAATGTTGGGCAGGTTAAGAAACGTCATATAGATAAATTAAGTTCAGCAAAGATAAAGATGTTGGGCTGGATGTAGGCAATACTAAGAGAGATAAAGTAACAAATAAACATATTAGAGCTACGAGAAAGTCATATGAGGTGACATGACCATATTTAACGAAGACCCTAAGATGTCCCAATTAGGAGGAATATTTTGATTCAGATGGAAGGTACCAAAAGAGCCCAAGGCAGGTTTAAAATAACCCTAGAAGAAGTGAAGAAAGCCATGCATAGCCTAGGCATAGTAGAGCTGATTGGATAGCAATGATCTATGTATCCGACCCTAATAAGTTGGGATAAAGCTATGTTGTAGTTATTGCTGTCTCTTGACAGTACAAAGACATCCCCACCCCGAACGGCACATCCCTCAATCACAACCACCAGGTGAGGCAAGACGAACTCGATCCCAAGTCCCTGCTATCTATAGCTGCGGAGTGACAACTTAATTCTGTTATATTCAAGTTCCTTGACTTCCTTCTATGACCCCCCCCCCCCAATGATTCTTGTTTTTGTTCTATAAGATTCTGGTCTCATAGTAGTTTTAAAAAACAAATCTGGTCTGTTAGATTTTTCCAGTTACTAAGATAATTATGGGAGCATTAACTTCAAGAATGCACTTATGAAACAAAGAATGCACAACAGAAAAATAATCCCTCAGGATGAGGTCAGATGGATAAATAAAAAGATGGGAAAAAGAACTGTCCAGGAGTGTACGCCCTGCGCCCAAACACAAGGGGGCGAAATGACCACCCCACCCCCATGAAATGCACAAATGACGCGCCACTTGATGCCCCCACGCACTCTCCCATTGGCCTCCATGCACGAGCAGGAGCCATATTCCCGGACACGGAATACTTCCCCTAAAAAGATTAATGAAAACATAGGTAGTTTTTCAAGGAAAGTTACACGTCTCCCTAGAACATGAAGTACTCTTATAGACTGGAACTAGTTGTTCATTTCTGTCTAGCCTGTTTGGTTGTTTTACGACTTTCAATCCTTTTCCGTGCAGCTTCAAATTCTTCTTCAGTGGGTGCAGGATTTGACCGACCCCCATTGTATTTTTCCTCCAATGATGAGAACATAGATTCAAATTGTTCTTTCCTCTGGCTTCGGCACTGAGAAATGATAGCATGCAGGTCTGCATCTGACTGTTTTTTAGATCTGCTAAAAAGTTTCCAAAGATGATATAATTCAGGAAATGTAGTTGCTAAAAGGGAACATGAACAGACAATCAATGGATGACTCACTTTCCTCTCCTTTTAAGAGGATTGGTAGGTGGTGGTGTTTCAGACACTTTCTTTGCCCACTTGCTATAGGCTTTGGTTTCCTTCAGCTCTCCTGTAGAGAATAGATAGAAGTGCTTTAACTGTAGACTATGCTTCTTTCAAAGCATTCAGAAATGCATAAAGAGCACCATAGCAATATCAGATGTTTCAAAAAGGAGGGCTGAAAAAAAGGATGCTACTGATATTGCAAGTCTTAACAAGAGAGGTTTTTCAAATCCATACCAGCTGCTATTGCCTCATCAAGGATACCCTTGAATCGATGGGAGTCCAGTGTAGGATCCGAACAGAGCATTGAGCAAAAAAGCCTGTTGGAAAGAAACACTTTGAATATCCGCAGTACCCTGCATAACAAAGTAAAACAGAGGACAGCTTCACACCCTTATACCTGTTCATATCACCATTGTACTTCTGATATAGATCCTTCAAATCCTTCACCTCTGAGTCAGATCCTCTGTAGTTTGCTTCAAACTCTTCAATATCAGCCTCAGTGACCTGCAAGTGACGACAGCAAGTACTCAAGTGGATTCTGATGTTTCTCTCAAACAAATAAATGTGGTTACCTTTTTGTATATTGTTTTGAAATACTCGTGCAGATTTTGAGCAACTTGCCCGATAAGGTCCTGGTAATCAACCAGATACAAAAACAATATATTTAACTCCTGGAAAACTAATATATAGTACAAGGACACCAGAATGGACAGAATTTCAGGAGTCACTCACAGCATCATCAACACAACCAGTCTGATCATAAAGTGCCCTTTTCTCTTCATCTCCAAGAATTGATATCACCTTTTGGAGTTGCTGAAATTTCTCTTTGGCGTTCTATAAGCAGAAAACTAGGTAGTTACAAAATAAAGTCACCCAATATGCAATAGCTAACAAAAATGAAAAGGGTATCGCTTCATCAGGTCATGTTTCACCTGATCATCAGGATTCTTATCTGGATGAAGACGCAATGCCAGTTTGTAGTACGCTTTCTTTATTTCTTGTTGAGATGCACTCCTCTCTACTCCAAGAATCTACAAAGGCACTAGGTTAGTAATGGCCATCTCTTGCTCCATTCCAAATTGGATTCTACAATTTTCCCAACATATCAAGCACAGGTATACTTTCAAGGAAGTGTTTGAAAAAGAGGGGGGGGGGGGGGGGCAGCACATTGCTATCATGGTGGGAACAGAACAACAGGGAAAGACCCGACCAAACTACCCAGGGCTCGAGGTGCAATCCACACAAGAGTCCTCCCTGCCAGTGTGTTTGATTTCTATCTTAACTAGCTCGCTTCCCGGCTTTGTTATTCCCGACATCCGGTAACCACTGGATATTCCACAACGAAGGTTGCAGGATTCGAACCTATGGCCGGCCCGCCCCTGCCCTGCTGGGTTGGGTGATCAAGTTCATTCAATTGATCATACATAAAGGATGACGTTTATTACATGTACTACTACCATTTTATTTAGGTAACGTATCGCCATATCGGTACCTTAAAGATACATATCAGTGAATACGGAAGGATACTTAAAACCTTGCTGGCCTGAACCAACTGACCTTAGTTTAGGTCTGGTTTCTCCCTTCTTGCAATGGTACCGTTTGGAGTAGAATTTATTTGCATTAGGGACAAGATTGAAAGATTGTTCTCTAACAACTATCTAAACCAATAGTCAATGTGGTTTGACAAAATAAGTAGAAATAGCAATAACAAATTCGATTTGTAAGATGAGAGCTTTTGTGAAAAATGGGGAATCTAGTTGTAAAGATGGAAAACTGTAGGTTTTACACAGTGATTCAACTAGAGTTACTATCTATTTCTTAATAAATAATAATAATGACGAGGTTCTAGGCTCAGCTTATGAGAAAGGACATAAAATGATGCCTTATTCTGTAAAAAAAAAAGTTTCAAATGTCAGAGGGTTTACAGAGGAGCAACTTCCAACAATGTAGTTCAGGATTGGACCAGGTATCAACTAATCCTGATACAGTTCACCCAAAACTGATCTGCCACTATACTGATACCTCCTCATATCCCCAAAAACTGAGCCAGGATCAGGCCATTTCAGCTGATCCATATCAGTATCAGCGGACCCAATATGACGTCAGATCTCAAGTACTAAATCTTTGTCAAGGTTTAATTTATGTCAGTGAAGGATAACCGGAGGACAAAACAAGATTGTCAACATGATCAATCAGAAAATCTACAAGTCAAATTCAACTAATTATCTGTAATGGAAACTAATGCTAGCAAGGCATGCTCTTAGCACCATCTCATCAATAATTTGTAGAGTGGAGAACCTATTTCTATTCATTGTGGGATGAGAGTGACGGAAACAACAAATTGCACATGATAGGCTGGAGGAAAGATGGAACACTAAGGAGAGATGCAGATAAAAGACCACGATGTTGTGCAAAAAAGAGTTGTTAAATGAAGATAGTTTGGATTGTATGGTAAAACCAGTATTTGCTGAGGTTTTAAGGTAAAACAAAAATTTTGTGGTAACATTTGCCCAAACACAAAATGCATCATTGAGGCGATAACAAATCATTTCTGCAAAAGAAACCTGCTTACTCAACCCTTCCACTGCTATATGACGACGTACACACCCTGTTGAAGGATTACCAGACCCCTTTCTAAAGAAATCCATGATACACAACTGCTTCCCCAACACAGACCTATTCGCAAGATTAAAGAGAAGGCCAGAAACTCCATCTGGATCCTGACAAGTGCCCAAATCTTCTTCCACCAACGAAAACCTCATAGGGCCCCTCTCTCCTGCCATCCTCTCTCAAGTGGGTATCCATATCATCAAGGCAACAACAAACTTTCAGCCACACACTGCAAGTTGTGTGCAGCTAATTTTCAGAATATTTTTTATTCTGCAGGGAGATTCAGCTCCCTATCTCCCTGCAGTTGGAAGAAATGCAAATTTTGAAGCAATCTCAGTCTGGCAATTTTACTGTTAAATCGGCTTGAAATGGAATTCAGGAAACATCTCAAAAGCCTACTTGGTTTTCGGTTGTTTGGGCTTCTTACTTACAGCCTAGACAATATTTATTTGGGAGGAGATTTATGCATCAAAGACTGCCAACTGATGATAAAATTACTCAGAAAGGAATCCCATTAGTTTCCAGACGCAATTTATGTCTGCATGATCCAGAATGTCTCAGACATATATTTTTGGAATGCTCTTATTCAAGAAAGGTATGGCAACAATTTTTGGAAATATTCAAAGTTCCATGGACTAATTTCTTAGCTATAAATGAACTCTTTCTCTAGTGGAAAAGAAAGTCAACCTCTGTCCCTCTAAAGCAAAACTGGTTGACTGGTTTCATTCTGATCCCGATACACATTTGGCATGAAAGGAATTTGACAAGATATTATGGAAATGGAAGAACTTCAAAAACTGTCATGAGGATGATCAAGTGGGACATTCTTGAAGCAAGTACTTTGATGTCTGGTAAAATAAATTCAGTGGAGGATCTATTAATATCAAAGCGTCTGGGTGCAAGTCTCCCTCAATCACCTTCTCATCGAATTATAGAAGTTTTCTGGTGTAAACCTATCTCAGGATGGACCAAACTAAATATTGATGGGTGTTCTTTGGGGAATCCAGGTAATGCAAATTTTGGTGGTATTTTCAGAAATTCGGAAGGTACTTTTGAAGGGTGTTTCTCTCATTATTTGGGGTTAGCACAATTTTTTTTGCTGAATTTAAAGCTTTTTTCATAGGTGTCAAATTAGCAAAGGAAAAAAGAATTCAGCACCTACAGATTGAATCTGATTCCAATGCTATAGTTTGTTAATAACTTCATTCCCTATATGTTTTTTATGTTAAAGCTTCTGCCATAAGTCCACGAGAGAGAGAGAGAGAGAGAGAGAGAGAGAGAGACAGTTAAGTGAATCTAGACCTAACGGCCAATCTAGGGCACAGACTCATAATTTCAGGGCAAAGGAAACTATAAGTACACGAGAGAGAGATACAGTACACGAGGCACATCCATGAGGTGGAGGAGATAGAATTACCTCATACAAGCTCTTCTCTTTGGTCGGAGACTGGCTGAGATCCTCTTGGTTCTGATGTTCTTCTTTGTTTTCTTCAGAAACTGTACCTTTCTTCTTCTTCGCCATTTCGATGAAGTAAAGTTCCTCTACAGACAAATGCGATTACACAAAGCGTAAGCAGAGGAACCAAGGAGAGAGTTTCCAATTTATACCATCTCTCTGCGCCTGCGATCTATACTTTATTACATTCCCGCCATTTTCTTCGTTCCCGCCCAAGAACCCAAGGGTTGAGCTTGAGTGTTGGGCCATTTTAATTTGGCGATTCTTCCTTTAACCAATAGGGGCATGAATTAGAATATCCCAATCCAAGCCAATGGTTGCACATAAAGGAGTACATGGGGGTGTCAAGGTCTCAAGCCCCAAGGGGAAGAGAGTGTGTGAGCGAACACGTAGTATCGCAGTTCATACATAATTTTTTCAATACAAAGTGTTTCTTGTGGAGGAGTGTAGCCCCACTGTGCACGGGTCAATGGGAGCACACATGGTAATATCAACAAAGGTAGGATTTCCATCTTTCAAGGGGGTGGATAGTCATTTTGCCCCATTATGTGTCTCGATGCAGGAATCATGCTCTTGGATAGAATCTTTTTTTCCCAATAAAAAAAAGTAAAGATACTTGTGAACATCTATTGCACAAGGCTGTGAAAGGTCTCTCAAATTCAGTTGGACTGATTCAATCTGAACTGAATTCATAGCGGTTCGATTTCAAATTTATGCTACCGATATAAATTGAAATCCAACCGGACCGAACAAATGCACAGACTATGGTTAAAAAACGGACCAAACTTGATAAACAAAAATCCAGATCGGACAAATAGTAACCAAATACGAAACCCTTACCACCACCCCCCCACCCCCCCCCCTTCCAAAAAAAAAAAAACAGAATTTTTTTTCTATTGATTTTTTTATGTATACATATAAAACTGAAAATCAACAGTAGCCCGATTACAATCCAATAAAAAAAAGCTAGTATAAGAAATCGGACCGAAACCAAAAATTCCTTAATGGTTTGATTTCAGGTTGGCCCAATAATAAACTGAAAAAATTCAGCCCGGTCAAACAAACCAATTGACACCCTTACCGTAGCTACAATACTCGATTATAGTTTTTATGGGAAAAGATCCTCCGAACCAACACTACAAATTTCAAGGCAGAATATAAGCTCTTATGAAATGTTGAAAGATTATGGATAGAAATCATAGAATGTGATTCAACTTAATGGTTGTTTCCTTTCTATCAGGTTCATTACCACAGTTTGTAAAACAGGATTGACATTTCATTTGACAATTCTTGAATTCTATCATTTGAAGATTGACGCATTGTTATAGAAAAGCCAACCTTATTGCAAACTTCCAAGCCAAAGAGGACAGCAAAGCATTCAACCTCGTCATCACATAAAGATTTTCCTTCTCACATAAAGAAAAACATGTTTTTGGATGCTACCATTAGACCTAGATTTCAGTTTTGTTATTTTTTTTGTTATTTAGTGTTGGATGGTCCCAGGAAGATGCAAGATGCTTATTTCTTAATGTGTCTGAGCTCTTTGAACGAATTGGAAATATATTCCTTGTTTATGACACAAAGGTCCAATTGTTTATGTTTATCTATTCATGGATTAACTGAGTCGGGATCAAGGCATTAAGCATACAATCGGCCAATGTTTGAAGAAGAACTTTGTTAAGAGGATGAGTCTATTACCAGAATTTTGTTGGTTCATTTGTGCTTTGAATGAAGAATGACACATAACATTCTTTTAATTCGTCCTCGCCAATTTAAGGCTTTACACCGTTTGATCGTATAGGTAATTGGGCCTCGTACTCTAGAGCATGGACATGCTACTATTTGATTGATCGGTTTCTGATCCGAATTCGATTTGATTTTGGTTTTTATGTTAGATCTAAAAAGTAACCAAGTCCCGCCTCGATTCTATTCCTTAGTTTCGAATTATAACCAAATTCTACTCGGTTTGGTCTCAATTTTTCGATCCAGATCCAATTTAGATTTCTTGTTCCAATTCCAATTTAACACCCTCAACAAAATATACTGTTGAGCAGTTGAATAAACAAGGGGCCACAACTGAACCTAGTTCAAAGGATCACATGAATCTGGAACGGCCCAATACCCATCCACTAATCCCGTATTAATCCAACTTTTTTCACTCACTTCACCTCTAACTAATCCAACAAACACGGATTCACCCAACCTAAACGCCGCAACTGCTAAATTAGAAGTCGCTTGATTGGGCTCCAAGTCCCCAACTGTTCCGTTTGGACCCCGAAATATCTCTCTCTCTCTCTCTCTCTCTCTCTCTCTCTAATCGAAGTTCGTAACCCCATATATGTTGAGTAATCTTTGTGGCGCGCCCATAATGAGCTTGTCTTTAATGGCAAGGCTTGGTCTCTGTCAGAGGTGATTCAGCTGGCCGATAAGGCTTTTGTGGAATTTTCTATTTTAGTGCAGAAGCCAAGTGACACTTTGAGAAGCAGTAGACCCCTCATCAGTGCTCTCAATGGTCTCCCCCTATGGTGGGCTTTATTAAAGTAAACTGCGATGCCGCTCTCACTGTGGATTTGAGTAAAGGGGGTTTGGGAGTAATTTTCAGAGACCATATTGGTGCTGTGGTTAAGGCGGGATCCATCCCTCAGAAGCTGGGTTCTGTTATTCAGGGAGAGATTATGGCGATTCGTAGTGCTTTTATTTATGCTTTAGAGCTGAGCTTTGATTACTTAATTGTGGAGTCTGATAGTAGGGATGCTATCGCGTTCTGTGATGGGTCAAAATCCCCAAGGTGGGAGGTGGAGGATTTAGTGGCGGATGTGGTTAGACTAAAATCCTCTTTCTCTTCTATCTCTTTCTCTTTTATTCCTAGGGTAATGAATGGTATTCCGGATGCCCTAGCCAGGAAGGCGCTGTCAATTGGGTGCATAGCAAATTGGCCAAATTCCATTCAGTGGCTTCAGGAGTTATGTGTGACTGAAGCCACTGACTGTACTCACCCCTCTCATCAATAAATTCCTCGTTTATCAATATATATATATATATATTGAGTAATCTTCTTACTTAGTTGTTTATTAATTCTTCGGCAGCAGAGCACTTGCAATGATCTGTGTATCTCTTGGTCTCCCCATTCACCTTAAGGCCTTGCTTTCTAAAAGCCTAGCCAATGGGAAGCCCCGATAATGTGTCTGACAAGCTCCTAAAGGTGATTCAGGAGACCAAGGAGTAAACAGATTATTAATTTTTCATGATCCTCTTCATCAACATACTCTCTAGCAGGTAAGACGAAATGATGAGCACTTTCCAAAGGTAATGGATGGGATATAATGGTTGGTTTACTCTCTCTTTTAATTTTTCTTTCTTCATTTGTACTAATTTTTTGAAGATATTTTTTTATAATAAAAAAAATTTGCACCATTTCCGATTTGTGAGTGTAATCGGACCATGTTAATCTTCTGTATTGTTCTAATTTTTCCAAATTTATCCGATGTCTCCGAAGAAACTAATATTTTTGAAGATTAGAACGTGAAATAATATTAACTTGAAGCGGGTTTCGCTGTTTTCTTCTTGTTGTTGTATTAGGTGTTTATAAGGGTGTCAATGAGTAACCAGTAACCAAGTACCGAATTTGGATCCAGACCGAATACCCGCCTTAAAAATTAACATAAAATCCTAATATTTTATTAGGTTTAAAAGACTCTAATTGACGGTTACGTGATTAACTTAACCCTTCAATTCTCACTTTTTTCTCTTTAGTTTTTACCGCTTCATCTTCCCTGGGATAAGCAAACTGCAAACGAAAGATCTACCGCAAACTAAGGGTGTCAATTGAGTGGTTTCTTCAAAGTTTCTCAAGCAAACATTGATTTGTCTCATGAATATCAAAATCGAATGAGAACCGAATGGTATAATCTAATTTATAAATTGGATACTGTAACCAGATGTAATAACTAGATAAAAATCTAATACAAGAATCGGATTCTAACCAGATCCAAACCGGAACTATCCAAAAACGAATGGAGTATTCAATTCTAGAATCGTTCCGAGACTTGGTCCGGATCTGGATCCCATTGCCACTAGTTGAAACCGAACCGAAAACCCGATTCCGTACCCAATTGACACCCGTGTTTAGTACTAACGCTAGCCTTTTGTTTTCTTGAGGAACATTGTTGTATTCCTTCATGGTGACATTCTTCACCGCTGTCTGTATCCTTATTGAATCTTGAAGGGCATGAAACTAGGCATGTCCCTACCCCTTTCGGTTGTTGGTGATGAATGTGCAACTACAGGAAGAAGAAAAAAAAACAAGACTAGCAATCACATAACACGAGAAATTTATCGTAGATGGCTACATTTCCACAAGAGATGAAGAGATTTTTCTTTTTATTTTTTTATTTTTTTGGGTAACAAGAAGAGATTTTTCACTAATCTTGAAAAAAAAAACTCTCTACACAACTCTCCATTTAACAAAGTAATCTCTTCTTTTTTGCTTGTATCCAGGGGTTTTCCAAAACACCCTAATCACCACACAATTATTATTCTACCCCATATATATAATGGACCAAATCCGATCAAATTATAAATACAAGCCAGTATTAATTATACGTGGAACTGTAGAACTCCAGAATACAAGGCACATCCAACCCCAACACAGGCAAATCGCTACATTCAAAACAACATTCTTTTACTTTTACCAAACTAAAACCTGATCCAACCGTTCAATATTTCTTTTTGTAAACATTGTGATCATTCATCGCCAGGCTTTTAACAATTATCACCTCCAATTCCTCTAATAGGGGGGAGTGGACCCCACCTTGGGCAGTGTTTTCAGGCAAGGGATAGGGTGGTAATTTCCGCTCTCATGTGAGGAATTGGAGGAATTGGAGGGGCAGTGAATTGGAGGGGATAAGGATTCCTTTAGCTACAGCCTTATATTCAGCTTCTATGGCTGATCCTATGGCGACATGCATATGTTTAATACTTACTCACGAGTGCCAATCGTTTTTTTTTTTTTTTTTTTGGTAAACAGTCGTATTTGATTTGGTGATGACCAAATATTTTGGTCGAGTTTTCCAGCATGGTAGGAAGGTAACATTTTAGATTCTTTTACCCATTTTGACACCCTTATTTCTAGGTAAAGCTTTAAGCCACCCTCCCATTCACCACGGGACAGGAGAAGGCGGGAGGGGGGAAATCTGGAGGACTCTTTGAGAACATACTAAAACCCTAAAGGTGGAGGGTGGGTGAACCGAACTCTATGGGTGGAGCAAAACTTAGTCCAAGCTTTAAATAGTTGAGACATGATTATAGTGGAAAAGATTTTGCTACTACCCAAGTTGTAGGATTAATGTTCCTGCTACCTGGGCTTGTAGCCAAAGAAATGGAATAATTTACTTCCCCTTGAGTTTACAAATACCTTCCTAAGTTATAGTATTTTTAAAATACCCTTTTTGGTTCCATTTCTTAGGTTGTGAATCGGGTAGCAGGAACATTCTTGCAACACAGGTAGTAGTAAAATTTCATCCGATTATAGTTAGGAAGAGCCTACAAGGAGAACTTATATTTCTTTCTGCAGGTTTTTTGGTACTAACAATGTTCTGAAAATAGAATTGTTTGACATTACTCAGGGAATGGAATTTGCTACTAGACAAGGATATGACTAGGGATGTAAATAGATATTCGTAAATCTGTATTCGATCCGCGTTCGTATCCATTTAGGAGAATCTGAATCCGTCCGAAACTAATCGGATACGAATATGATAATCCTTCTATCCGATCGATTATTATCCGATTCGTTTAGCAGTCCGACGGTAATAAAATATCTGAAATATAACTCTGTGTTTGTCTATCCTTTTAAGTTACCTTATTAGATTTTATTATCTTATTTTTATAAATTTATAAGTTAAGATAATGTGATTCTTTTTCTAGATTTGCTATTGGTTTATATATATTATTTTATGCACTGTGATACATGGAATTACATATCTATTAAAAAATCAAAAATTAAAAATGTAAGAAAATAAAAGACTAAGAAGAGTAGAAGAAAGGGCACTTACTGAACTCTCAAGTCTCAACCCTAACCCTCATCATAAAAACGGTAAATATGTCAACAGGTAGTCAAAAAATTGTATTTGATCCGTATTCATATCCATTTAGGAGAACCTGTATTCAAAAAATCACTATCCGAAAATTATCCGAACCCATTCGAAAATCGATAGTATATTATCCAAATACGTCCGAAGGATATGAATATGATACTGCCAAAATCCGACTGAATTCGATCCATTTACATCCCTACAAATCAGTCCGCTAGCTATCGACTACCGTTATTATATTCTAGTCTTACAGCCCATAACTTTTTACTTTCATCAAGAACATAAACAATTATCAAACAATATTGTAGAGTCGTTATCTTTTATTACTTAATATATACTTTATTGTCCCACTAAAAAAACAAACCAGCTCCCAACAATGATACAACTTGTTTACCAAAAACAAAAAAAAACAAAAAAAACAATGATACAACTTAACCCTTATCCTTAAAATAACGAATTTCAACTCCAAGTACAGTCGTTGGAGCTATTTGCCTATTCCCCTCCTTACTCCTTTCTTGCCACCTCAGAATTAGAAGGCAACAGTTTCGGCGATCTATAGTCTCCCTCAAATCTTTCAAAATTCCATTACCCACTTTAGAATTCTCAAAATATTAGAAACAAACATCATATCCTCCTGAAAATCCTTTAAAGCATAAACCACTCTATTGCCACCTCAGAAAATTTAGAATTAGAAGGCAACAACACCCCTTGAAATTGAAATAGAAATCATACCAAACCAAGCTTAAGGCCTTGCTCTCTAAAAGCCTAGTCAATGGAAAGCCCCAATAAATCTCTCTCTCTCTCTCTCTAATCGAATTTCGTAGCCCATATATATTGAGTAATCTTCTTAATTAATTCTTCGGCAGCAGAGAAGACCACTTGCAATGATCTGTGTATCTCTTGGTCTCTCAATCACCTTTAAGGCCTTGCTTTCTATAACCCTAGCCAATAATGGGAAGCTCCGATAATGTGTGTCTCTCTTTCACAAGCTCTTAAAGGTGATTCAGGAGACCAAGGAATAAACAGATTATTAATTTTTCATGATCGTCTTCATCGACATATACTCTCTAGCAGGTAAGAAGAAATGATATGATGAGCACTTGCACAGGTAATGGATCATGGATGGAATATGGGTTCACTCTGTTTTAGTCTTTCTTTCTTCATTAGTATCTAATCTTTTGATAGCATTCAAAATTTGGACCCTTTTCTGATTTGTGCGTGTAATCATTGCGCAGGGGTCATGCTAATCTTCTTTGTATTTGTTTTAATTTTATTGGATGTCTCTCCCAAGAAATTAATCTTTTTGAAGAAAAGAATGTGATCATAAGACGAGGAATTTAATGTGATTCGGCATGAATGCCTACATTTACACGATAGAACAAGAGATTTTTCATTAATCTTAAAAAACTCTCTACTAATCTCTCCATTTCACAAAGTAATCACTTTCTTTTGCTTGTATCCGGGGTTTTTCACACAAAGACTCTACATAAGGAACCTGAAAACCCTAATCTCCACATAACTATAATTCCACCTTGTATATGTAATGGGAGTCCGAATTCTCTGTTGTACAATAAAGGATTTTTATACATGTATCGACCCTCTTATGTAATTACATTTGGTGTACTTGCCCACACATTATGCTTGAAATGCATCTTTTATTTCGTGGACCTTGTTGATGCTTAGTAATCTTTCGATCCAGGTGATCACCTTACAAGTATTTCTTTGCATTTTCTGTACACTTCGTAATATGTATCCATAATAATGTTGAATTTTGTTCCCTTAAACCACTAGATGACCAAATGTTCTTTGTGTCAGGGGTATAGGCTGCATCTAGACACATGGTCACATGGGGGTGGGCGAAATGACCACCCTGCCCCCCTGAATGATAGGCCCATGTGTCCGGACGCAGGCTGCACAGCGGCACAGAGAACATCAGCCCATTTATCTAAAGTATGAGTAACCCATTGTTCTTTAGATCTTTTGGCTTTGCTGTGAGTATATGGTTACGGATATTCTGTCACCCTATTTGATTAGGATATACCTTCTCTCCATCCTTTGTTATCTTTATCTTCTATTCTTCTATTATGTATATCTCAATCTTCTATCCTATCTGACCAAAAAAAAAAACTTCTATCTGGCACTTCCACTTTGCGTCGCACAAGAGATGCTAGTATACGTGGGCAATCCAGAAGAAAAAATATAATAGCTAAAAGGGCAAAATATCGTTGCGAGGCAAATTCGGATCCGGATCCTTTCCAATGCATTGGAGAGCCCAATGAGCCATCTGACGGATGGGGGCACTTTGTGCCCATTGGAATGTGTGCCAACACACATCCCAGCGCGCCCAATGAGCGCCTAGTGTTCCCAATCATATGCTCATTGGGTGCTATTGAGCGCACGACTCATTGAAGAGGATCCAAATCCCTGCCAGACTGCATGACCTGTACACAAGCACATGGGCCAATTAGAATGCATAAGGACATAAATGGGCAAAAATTTTCATTTCAGGAGAGTTGAGGCGGTCATTTCATGTGGTCATGTATTTGGGTGTAGACTACATGCAAACTGACATAGATGTTTTTCCCATTTAGACTCCGTTTGGTTGTAAGGGGAATTAAAAGAAAGAGAAATGAAATTTTCATACTTAAAAAATGAACTTTTTTAATCATTATCCGATACACATGGCAAATAGCCATGTTATTCACCGATTCAGATTCAAATACTTGTTAGATTTTGTGCTATAAAATTCCTTCAGATAATTTATGAAAGTTTTCTGCCAAATATCTTTGGTTGCTTAAATGGTAAGACCTAAGTTTCTATTCTTAAACAACCAAAGTTTAAATTTTGGTAGGGCCATAAAGAAGTGTGCATCAACTAGAAACTTATATTCTGTTTCAGTTGAGTACCTTGCAAGTCTTCTGTTTTTGGGAAGACATATTGCAAGGGTCCAACAATAGTGCTATAACGAATAAGATCAGCCATGGGGGCATGGTAGACTTTTTATTATCACAAGGCCCCGGTTGAAAGTAAAGAGAAAATAATTGTTTCATAAAAATTCTAAAAAAAACGAAAATTGGAAGGAATTTTAGTGTTGAGAATTTCAGGAAGATTGACATCACCACTCCTCTTGTGATGATCCTGGGTGAGTCTCCAAGTTCTTTAATTTTCATTTCAACCCACACCCTCTTACCCATGGGTGTTAAATGGATTGGTTTTAGTTAAACGATCCGATTCGATTTAAATCATTTAATTAAACGGGCTCAATTATGAAACCACAATCGAACTATTTATTAAATGATTTCACGATTTCGGTTTTAAACAGTTCGGTTTGGCTTCGGTAAACAGTTTTTGTTTTATTTTGGCACATTAATGTACCTTTAAAGAGTGTTAAACCGAGTATTCTATTAAATGGTTCGGTTCAATTTAAACTATTTATTTAAATGGCCTCAATTTTAAAACTATAACCAAATCATTTATTAAACAATTTCGGTTTAAATGGTTCAGTTCGATTTCGGTAAACGGTTTCAACTTGATTTTGACACCCTTACTCTTACCAAGGGTTTAAAAACGAATTGTAAGCCCCTGCCCCTCCTGTCCCTTGTTCCACGTTGGTGGCTAGCACCCGCAAGTAGGGATGTAAACGGATAGGATTCGGCACAGATAGTGCTATAACCACATCCACATCCAATCAGTTTTCGGACGGATTCGGATAGTGCTAAACGGATACAGGCACGGATACGGATCGAATATTTTATCTGTTTACATGTAAATATAGATTTTCGGATAGCTATAGCCTATCCGTATCCGCATCTGATTAGCTTCCGGATGGATACGAACACGAATACGAATACGAAAACGGATTTCGACTATTCATTTACATCCCTATCCGCAAGGGAACTTCATGTCCATTCTCCGCCTAAAAAAATAATAATAAAATATTCCTAAGCGTTTTTTCTGAGAAATAAAAAAATAAAATAAATAACAGTGTGGGCCCTGTACAATAACAAATCCTCCAAAGAATTAGCAACAAATATCTCCCTTAAAATCTTCTAACCTATCCGTCGAACTATCACGTATCTTTCCTATCCGATTCCAGTGCGCATCCAACTAAAATAATCTCCACCAAAATTGGAATTGAAATAACCGATATAAACACTCTAAGAACAGCCGCTGGAGCCTTCAAATATATAATATAAGGGCTCTTCTTCCCTAAACAACATCATATCCCACTCTTCTCTTCCCTTGCCATTCTCAGAATATTCAGAATTAAAAGGCTACAGTACCCTACGATCTATGGTCTCCCTCAAATATTTCAAAATTCCATTACCCATCTTAGGGGGATTCTCAAAAGTGACTTTGTTGACGATAGTCCACCTGGCAACGATGCAGGTTGTGGTGCTAGGTGGCCTACCATCAACAAGGTCAGTTGATGAGACTGTTAATCCCAATTTCGCCCAATGCCCATGTGTGTATGTGCACTCGGTTCCTATCACATTATTTTAATCATTCTTAAAATGTATTTCTTTATGTATTTTTACAGGTACGCAACCTTTCCTTCTTTCTTGAAGTCTGGTACAGGATCTGCTAATAAGGACATGAATGAAAAGTTAGAAGAAATAGAAGGGATTGAGTCTAAGATTTTTAACATTGTGGAACAGTTGCAGAGAATTAAGAAGTTTGGATCAAAAGTGAGAGATATCAATGAGAAGTTAAAAAGTGTAGAGTACAAGAAGGTGTTGCTCTAAGATTAATGAACTCGAAAATGGGATCTAGATCCTCAAGGCTCAGGGTTATTAAATGGTTGTAATCAATCTTAAAATGTATTTTCTTGTGTATTTTTGTCGTGTTTATAATTATGAGACAATTGAGAAGTATATATTTTGGTCTTAAAGCTTGGGAGTTCACTGGATGTACTACAATTGAAACTTCAAAAATCATTGACCAAGAAAATATTCCTATTGGTTCTGGATGACATGTGGACGTGCTAATAAATCTTTTCTATATTGTTCCAAATTTATAGATGTCTCCTTTAGATGTCTCCTAAAGACAAATTTTTTTGAAGATTAGAATGTGAGATAATCGTCTATGTATTGGAGCGATATTTGTTGTCATCTTCTTGTCATTGTATTAGGTGTTTAGTACTAACGATAGCCTTTTGTACTAAAAAAGGCTAGAAATCATATAACACGAGAAATTTAATGTACATTTACATGAGAGAACAAGATATTTTTCACTAATCCTAAAAAACTCTCTGCACAACGCTTCATCTCACAAAGTAATCTCTTCCTTTTGCTAGTATCTAGGGTTTTCCTTATACATAAAGAACCCAAAAACCCTAATCCCCACAATTATAATTCTATCCCGTATATGTAATGGATCCAAACCCGATCCAATTACAGATACAGTCCAGTAATAATTATGTGGACATAAACTATCCCTCAAAATCCTCTTACGAAATTTACAACTGGACCTTTACATATATAAGGGCTCTTCTTTCTTCTCTTTCCTTATTGCCATCGGAGAAAATTTAGAATTAGAAAGCAACACACACTAGGGATGTGAATTTCATTAGGGGTGTCAATGGGTCGGGTTGGGCCGGGCCTGCCTAAACCCTGACCCGACCCTAGAGGCCTTAACCCTGACCCGACCCTGTCAGGGTCAAGAAACTCTCAACCCTGACCCGACCCTGCCAGGGTCGGGCCGGGTCGGGTTGGTCCTGATTTATGGCACCGTCCACATGTCTCATTAAACCATGTTTTTGTAACATAGGATCTCAACCTATGGGACAACTAATAAATATGTTGAAAAAAATGGCGTGTGTATAAACTCTCTCTCTACAATTGTAACGGTGTCCCCTCAATAGGCCTGGAAGCTTATAGGGGCTACAACTAAATAACAATCATGTCAGTGACTCTTTTTATGGTCCTGATCAAAATAGTAGATGATCTACTCTTTTTATGGGTTCCCACTTCATGATGATGACAAAGCTAGTAGTTATCTCTGTACAAATCTCTTCTGTTTTTTTTTTGTCAAGAAAATACTTATATTAAGTATATAATATATATATATATATATATATATATATATATATGTAATATTATATACCTATAATTAATACATGGTCGGGTCGGGTCGGGTCGGGTCGGGTCGGGCCGGGCCGGGCTAGGCCCATGATCTAAACCCTGACCCGACCCGACCCTGCCAGGGTCAGACTATAACTAAACCCAAACCCGCCCTCAGGGTCAAAAAATCAGGGTCGGGCCCGGGCCGGGCTCAGGGCGGGTTCGGGCCAGCCGGGCTTTATTGACACCCCTAAATTTCATGCCCGCACCGGCAGGCTCAACTGGGAAAGCCTGAGACCGGCCTGACACGTTTAGTAAACATGTTGGGCTTGAGCCCGGCCTGAATAACAGTCGATCATTTCCAGCGCTGGAGCACCAGCACCGCCCTTAAACCAACCAGGCTAGCGACTTTCTACTTCTTTCTTTCCATATATATATATATATATATATTTTTTTTTCTTTTTTTTTTTTTTTTTTTTTTTTGTGCTGATCGATCCCTCTTTTGGTTGGTTTTTTCTAAGTGTTATTGGTCGAATCTTCTTGCATGTTAGCAAACCAATGCCTTGAGTTAAGCCACTCACAGCGCTTTCCCTTCTTTCTTTTTCATCGTTACCCAGCACTTTTTAAGGTAAAGAGAAAGGTCACGGTGTTGCATTTACGGAAGCGAGCGTATGTGTTCCCATTCAACTAGGTAGGTTCGAGAATCATTTACCTGATGTATCTGTCTTGTCTGCCCAACCAACGCCCCACCACACCTAATAAGCAGCAAGCAATAGAAGAACGTAAGCATAAAAGAAATATGATATAACCCTTTTTTCCTCCGGCTTAGACATCGTTCCAACCTTTATCTATGCTGCAAGGGTCCAGCACGACGGTTACCCGACCGATATTGACCGACTAATAGCCTGAACTTGCCCTACATGTTTAAAGTTCGTTTATAAACCATTTTGCTCAGTCTGACACATTTAAAACCCTGTTTCCGACCCGTTTAAAGATAAATGTGTCATTAGCCCGTTTATTGTTAGCTCGATTAAGGACCGATACCCGACCGATCTTTTTTAAACGGGACCATTCCTAACATATGATGCTTGATTACTTAAATGGGCTGGTCACGGTGTGTGGTCCTAAAGTGGGGCAAGCCCGATTAAGCCCGACCGAATGACACCCCTAAGTCACACACCTCTTTATCTCTTACCACCTCCAAACCCGGTTCCTCCAAAACCTCCTTAGATTTAGAATTATAAATAAGTAAAGGGGGAAGTTTTCATACACGGCCGTGTAAGCATGCACGGTCGTGTTCCCTCTCACAAAGAGTTGGAAACGTCATAAATCCCAATCCATTAATCAATGCCTTGAAACTCCCACCCTCCCACATACACGGCTGTGTGTCAGCCATGTACGAAAACTTTCCCCATAAGTAAATCTGCCATTTTTATGCCAAACCTTAGAATATCTGTCAAACAGTAAGATTCAAGTAGTGTATCAAGTATAGTTTGTGGGTACGCACACCAAATAGATATAACTTGCATCTCATTAAGAAGAAGATTCAAATACATACCGAGAAGAAAAGGAAGACTGAAACACTAGCTACCTGCCTTTCTCTGTATCGAGCCTCTTATATATTTACATTTGGTGTACTTGCCCACACATTATACTTGAAATGCATTTTTATTTCGTGGATCTTGTTGATGGTTAGCAATTTTTCGATCCAGGTGAGATCACTTTACAAGTATTTCTTTATATTTTCTGCACACTTCGGCAATGGTTCTACAATAATGTTTCATTTTGTTCCCTTAAATCACCAGATTTTAGATCTAAAGTATGAGTAATTAAGCCATTTGCAGGTTCGTTATCTTTATCTTCTATTGTGTATATCTCAATCTTCTATCAAAGTTCAAGTATTGGTAGGGTCATAAAGAGGTATGCATCAAAAAGCTTGGAGAGATGTATTTGGTCAACATGAAACATCAGGACACCACCAGGGCGTGTGAGGGTGACACAAATTGTCCCCATGGTTCTAAGTATCAGTATTGGATCGCTCATATCGGGTTATGGACGATCCTTACTGGTTTTGCACCTTGCCAATCCCAAGATTGTGTCGGTATTGCTGACACAATATGGACAAGCGGTAAATCTATCAAAAGACCTATTTTACAGGAGGATTAAGGGCAAATTTGTCCGATGCAGCCGATCATTACTGATACTGATCCGATACCATATTGGTGCCCTAAAACCATAACTGTATCCCCTGGGCCGCTGCCCCACCTGTCCTGGGTTCCCCCGTGGGTGGCCCGTGGGTGGTTAGCACCCGCAAGGGCAACCGCATGCCCATTCTCCGCCTGAAAAAAATAACAATAAAATATTCCTAAGCATTTTTTATGAGAAAAAAAAAAAGTCAAATAAATAACAGTGTGGGCCTTGTATAACAAACTTCACCAAAAGTTCCGAAGAATTAGGAACAAAAATCTCGCTTAAAATCTTCTAACGCAGGAATTATAGCCTATCTTTCCTAACCGATCCGGCCTTTAAATATATAAGTGTTCTCTTCCCTTAACAACATCTAATCCTCCTCTTTCTCTTTCGTTGCCATCCTGCGATCTGTGGTCTCTTTCAAATATTTCAAAATTCCATTACCCACCTAAGAAAGAATTCTCAGAAGTGACTTTGTTGATGCTAGGCCTCCTGGCATCACAACCTGCAACGTTGCTAGGTGCCCTAGCATCAACAAGGTCAGTTGATGAGATTGTTAATCCCAACTTGTCACAGATGAGAGAATGAGAATGTATTTCTTTGTGTATTTTAATGATTCTTAAAATTAATTTCTTTGTGTACTTTTATTAGAGATGTGATACGAATCAGATGTGATCGGGATACGATTGCAATTTGGATTTGAAGAATTCCATTAGTCTCGGTTAGAATCTGGCAGCATAGTTCAATATGTAGATTCTTCAAAACTTTCAAGTTTGATCGATTGGGGGTAATCCTCCTTCCAAGGACTCGCACCCACTAATATACAAACCCTCTAAAAATTCCAATCTAACAACACCATGAATCTCGATTAGATTCTTGCACCCTTCAATATCGAATGATCCTCTTTAATTTTCTCTGGCGTCGTTCTTGTTTGTGGATCTTGACTAGCATTATCAAGCTCTCTTATTTCCATTTGGAGTACTTACGGCCCACACAATAAACTTGGAAATGCATTTTTCATTCATTTCATTACCTTGTTGAGACTGTTTATCTTGATTCCATACAGGTGAGAGAGATTTGGAATACATGCTTAATTAGTTTTCCCTACTTTATGATGTTGTGTGTTCAAACAGGAACAATCAAGGATGTAAAGAAATATACAGGATGACAGTATTGCACCAGACACGCACCAGACACCGTTAGTGTGAACTTTTGTAATTTTACTTTGTTTTATTCTGTTTATCATTTTTCTTTCCCTGAGCTAGTGAAAAAATAACAATTTAACTGAAATTTAAATATGTCTATGGACTAAGGCTACAATGAGCAAAGGTCTTCAACACTCAGGATTACACTTCTCTCCATATTCACATATTTCTTTGCACACAGCTTTCATCATTTCTCCGCGCAAAAAGGCACTCCCGTAACAAAATGAATAAGGAAACTACCACATCCCTCCACTTCTTTTGCTTCACCGTCCATCACGCTCTCATCCCCGCCCCCCTCCCAAAAAAAAAAGCAGCTCTCTCTCTCTCTCTCCTCAACACAACCTCCTTCAGAAAGACCACCAAATCAAACCCAGTATAAATCTTAAAACAACTGATTTTGATGATGCAAGGATCAAGATAATTGTTATCTGAATTTGGCTTCTTACCATGGAAGTGACATTCTGAACGTAATCAGGGCAGCCAGCCAGGAAAACACTGACAAATTAAGCAGGGGCGGGAGCAGGTGCAGAACTCCCTTCTGACTTGTTAGGTCCTGTACGAATATAGGTGAGACTCCGGGTAGCAGATGGAACATTGTTGTTGGAGGGTGTGACTCCATGCTGGACACTTGCACTGCCCTCCCCAGCTGTTGTGGTTTGGGAATCTCTCTTCCACTGCAAGCTCCGGGCACCAGGTTTGATTGGAGGGCGAACCCTGAATGCACCCGGGATGCCCCTTGTAAAAGGAACTCTTGCAAGCCTAGCAGCAAAAGGAGATGCTCGGGGCATGCGAGGCCGAGTCATCACAGAAGCAGTTTCTTGATTGGCAGAACCTCTCTTGACAACCTGCAGGAAGCACAGAAAGAAAGTAATTTGCTCAGCACACAAAAAGAAGTGAAAATAAAAAATGAATAGGGTTGCCCCTTCACACTAATGCAACCTTGTACAAAGTGCAAGTGCAGCATGAATTCATGCAATGCAGTAACTTAAATGTGAACACACAGATGCACCCCCACATAAGGAAAGCCCATTACTAATTAAGGTTGCTAGCATTCAACAAGACAAACTTCCAAGCAACCGTGACACATATCTTAACAAGTATGATTAGCAGACAAATGGGTAAATTGAACCACTTCAATTGATTCTTTGATTTTTAATGATCATTCGAATAAATCCCATCAATCTTCATTCTAGATTTATTTGAAGTATGCTATGTTGGACCCACTGATTCCATCATATACATATGGTCTATGGCATGGTGGTTATTGAGTGAGGTTGGGGGTTTGTCCCAACGTGATATAGTTGGTTTATATCTTTAGTTTCCCTTTTGTCTTCCTAGTTAGTCTAGTATTGAAGTTAGAGTTGAAGTTAGATTAGGATACTAGGATTTCTATTCCTATTGTTGTTATACTTCTGTTCGATTTTTAAATATAAATTAGGGGGCTGGCGGTAGATCATTCTTATCCGTCGCATAGTTCTCCCATTCTCTCTTCTCTCATCTTCTTCAGATTCTGGTTGATAATTTAAATTTTTGTTACAATTCTTAAATCCAGCAACCAGCTGGGTGGTCAGAATACACAACTTGTAATTTCTGGACATCCACAACCATTATTCAATCTATTCTTAACAAAAGAATATTACATCTAAAACACAGTGTAGATGTGGAATGGATCAACAGTCCAACTGGTCTAGCAACTGTTTTGATTTGATAAACAGTAATAAAACTGGTATTAAACAGATTTGGATAACTGCTCCGGACTAAGTGATCTATAATTGACCCAACCTGACTATTAGGACCCTCATCCCAAAGACCCTTAAAAACTTGCTAAAGAAAAAGGAAATTCATCATCAACAATTAACACAACCATTCTAAAATTAATTCTAATGAATCAAAACTACTTCTACCACTTATAGTCCTCATAGTTTTTTAGTATACCTTCAAAATGCGTGACATAAAAGAGGTGCCGTTCAGAGACATGGCATTCTCAGCTGCTTCTTTGCGCATAAACTCCACATAAGCCGACCTGCTCAGTAGACAATTTTAGCTACTATGTAAACAAAACAATCTGTAAGTAAAAATATATTAGAAACAGTTTGTGTAGAAACCCACCCTAATGGTTGCCCAGTTGCTGCATCAGTCACAATAACAACTTTTAGAACTTCCCCAAACTTATTGAAATGCCGGGAAAGGGCGTCCTTGGTGGCTGCAAAATGAACCTACAAAAACCAATGATAGTGCAGAAGAACATCAGAAAACAAGAAGATGCCCCCCCTATGCTGGTGAACTGATGTTGTAGTCAAGATTTATTACATTGCTAACGAAGATGGTCCGAAATTCAGCATCTTCCGAAGGACGACCTGTAGTATATGAACCTGCAAAACAGCAGGAATAACCGTTACCTAACCAGTAACAAGAAGAATTTCCATAACCAAACTACGGAGAATATCATGTGATCAGGATTTTGTAATGAAAAACAATAAATAGCATGATCATAGGATGCACAGATGTTATGTTGATTATATAGCAGAGATGCATGCTTTGAAGAGCTCCAGAAACAACGGAATATATTCTTACCAGGGGTGGTAGACAGAGTCTTCAGAGACTCTCTCTGAGTATGTGTAATGGATGATTCCTGTCAATGATTGGGACATAAGCACCACATCAGCTATCCAGTACAAAAAAGAGTAAGCACAAAACTAAAGAGGAAATGAAGCTACAATAAAAGTCCAAGTAGAAAAGGAATTAAGGACTCCTATTACACAATTCTGGTTTCCAGTACAATGTCAAATGATAATCAGGTGACTAAACTCCATATGGATGTGTAACTTACATGTTCATTACCAGCCACAATGTTGTTGTTATTCTCCTTTGAGACCTGAGCACCAGGTTTACCTGCAACCACCTCACTCTCCTGAACAGCTTTACGGTTCTCAATTTCTGCAATCTCCCTTGGTGCCTGGTAATGTGGTGGTTTCCATGTGTTCACATTCACAGAGATATTCACAATCTTACGAGATGTGTTTGTGACTGTATTAGGAGGAACCTGATCTTGCATCCATTTTTTTCTTGCAACCTCATCCTTGTTCTTGGCTACACTGTACTGCACTGTCAGTGAATCCCTCTCCTTCCCACTAGATGCACCGGTCTGAGAAGCATCTCTGGCCCCCCGATCCACAACATTGATATCTTCATACCCATCATTATCAGATGCAGAATCAGAAGCCAAGTCTGTATTCCTGTCCAATATTGCCGTATTCCCGTTGAGTTTTTTATTGTATTCATGTCTTTGAACATAATCTGTGTTAGTCAGGCCTCGAGTCTGATCCAAATCTGTTTCCATTGTGTTTGTTGGCCCAAAATCAGTCAATTGGTCGGTCACCCGTGAAACGTCCATACTATGACCCAAACGGTCAAACACATTCCCTGAACATCTAACCTTAACTACATCTTCAGCAGCTTCTGCTGCAGCTTTGATTGCAGTTGTCATTGCATTTGGCACCCTTGCAACAGATTTTATCCTCTGAGGTTGCTCATCTGTCGATGAATCTACTGTTGACGTAGAAACCACAGACCGAAGACGCTTCGAATATGCCTCTGTTCTTAAATTTGATGGCCATAAAGTACCGACCGCTTCCCTTACAGCAAATTGAAGCAGCCGACGAGGAGCATTAATAGATGGATGGGAAGTTACCTCTCTCTGTCAGAAGTGTAGTAGAAGATTAGGAATATTAAGAAGTAACGCCATGGCACATGGTCACTACTTTCACTTTTACCCACAAGTAGAATAAGCCAAGTGGCTACAGAATAAAACATTGTTGTTGCCCACATCAAGGTATCACCAAAAACGGAAGAATTTTCCCTTCTAAAATTGATAGTTTCACCTGGTAAGTTTACTGAATCAAATAAGATTACAATGGGCAATGTGTATGGTAACAACTAAATAACTAACAATGTTTATTAAATTACATTCTTCTCATGGTACAATAAATGTATGTCCAATCATAAGAGATCTCCTTACCAAACATCACCCAACTGGATGATCTTAAACATAAAATGGGTGGACTTGTCTGGATCATCTAGAACAATCCAAACAGAATTCCACTCATCAGTTCATAGGGACCACCAGGGGTGGCTAATTCTGACACCATAAAAATCTAGAAGGGGCACTTTAATTGAACAACTAGCATAGGAGCCATCTAGCACATGAATATGTTAGAAATAAGAAAAATTATAGTGCTAAACAAAATGATGTTCAACCAAAATTCGATAGATATAAATGGCATAAATCACAAATTACTTTTATACTGGTGATCTTCCCAAACTGAACAAATTACAAACTAAGCAGTGCATTGTTTTCTTCAAGGGGGCGAGAGGGTGAGCAGTAATGTAAAGAAGTTACTCATTAATCAGAGACGTTGATGCTATTCCTCCTAGTTCTAACAACTTGTGCAAAAAATTGGAGCTAAGGCAACTAATGTATCAGATGAGTCATTAGCAAAAAGAGCAGAGCTGCATTGCAGGTTTTCCCTTAAGCAGTTTTGTGTATGCCATTATACCCGAAGTTATTTTTCATCCTAGAACCTCCATCTTGGACTTGTACCCATCTGCTCAGTAAATATCGATCCTCTTCTTGTAGAAAAAAAAAGTGCCCCAGTGCACAAGGCTTCCACTACTGCAGGGTATGGGAGGGGCAAATGTGCACAGCCTTACCCTCGCTTCACGGAGTGGCTGTTTCAATGTTTCGAACCCGCAACCTGATGGTTGCAATAGCGCAACTTAACTGTTGTGCCAACTTGAACCCATATGCTCAGTAAATATTGATTTTCTTTTCAAAAGGAAAAAACAAAATGATTATTATTGGATATAAAATATCAGTCAGCATATATCTTTCAAAACGTATTGTATTTTAGTCCATTTCAAGTATGTGATTCTTGTTTCAATTCATGTCCACTTAGGTATTTAATTCATAACCCACTTACCCAGATAACTTGCCCTTGTACTGAGCAATTTTTTCACCTCAAAATCCAAAGTCTAGGAGCATAATCAAGAGAAGTTTATGCTCCTTCCTGTAAGATAAATCAAAGTTCCTCTCCTAATGGATGAAGTCCATTCCTATGATTTGGAATTCTTTAATAACAGTCACATTCATGACTTCCCAAGGAGTGACTTAAACAACATCCGGGAGCACTGCTCTAGTCATGAAGGGCTGAATAAATCACTGTACATAAGTTTTACTTTAGGCCGTGGGAAAGGAGAAGTTTTGGGGCCCACATGTAATGGGGTTAAAGAACATGAAAGAGAAGGAAAGGAAACAATGGTAAACAATGGAATTTCATAATTGTTTATTCCAATGTGTAAAAAGTTTTGGGCCCCACATGTAATAAAATCATTCCCCTCCCTTCCCCACAAAATTCTACCCAAAATGGTGCGACTTTGGAAAAGAGTGGGGTGGCATAAATGGCTTGCGACAAAAGCAAACAAGTTTCTTCAATTCATGCATATGGTTGTCTAGTTAGTTTCCTACCCCAAACAATCAAGCACCTGCCTTTTTTGGATTTTATAGAAAACCCTACAATTATCCCACCCCACTATTTTCCGTCAAACGGACAGGGCCTTACTGTGTATGGGATCTCCGACTTGAAGCGAAAGAAGGTTGATTTTTTTTTCCTTTTCTTTTATGTTAAAACACTCCAGCCAGGATTATTGGGTCTCGAGAGAGCGATTTTCATTTGTTTTGTATTTCTAACAGGCGCAGGACTACAAAGAATCTACCAAAAAGAGTCTTGAGTCCGCTATTGTTTTGTAATTACATTTGACTTTTGGTGTCTTTATCTCCACAAGAATTGAAAAGGTGTGCTATTCCACCTTTGCTGCCGTTCATGGGCTCTGTGTCCATTTTCTTTCTTTATCGCTGATTGGAATCTGCGAATTCTAATTTTATCGTTTTTGTTAACTTCATTAAAAAAAATCTAAAAAATGCGGCTCTTATAATCCTGCTTGCAAGAGTCTATCAGAGAATGTTCCTGGGTCTTTTGAGTCCAATCTTGTATAGTAATAGAACTCTGAATTTTGGAATTTTGATCTCCACATGAATTGAAGAAAGTACATTTTTGTTTCCTGGTCACTGTCCATTAGTCCACCGATTGGTTGGTGCCTTTGTCCATCTCTTCTGTGGTTCATGTGGTCTCTCTCCATTTTTTTTTTTTTATTGCTCCTTGGGATTATGAAATAGTCTAATTCCACAATCAGCAACCTCTCTTTTACTTTATATTTATCAGTTAAATGTAACATCTAATCATCCATCTACCCAACCAAAGACACCTCTGCTATCAAATCTGATCCATGATAATGTAGTCCTAGATTGGTAGGAGACCAACTAGGAGCCAGTAAACCAGGATCCGCTATGAACAGTAATCAGGTAGGCCAAAAATAGGGTTTTTGGTACAATAAGGGTTAGGGACTTGGGGTTTAATGGGACCTAGGGTTTGATGGTATGGTAGGGTTAGGTCAAGTAGAGGTAGGGGAGTCTATCAGTGAAGGTCCTGAGATGTTTTGATGGATGGAAGTGTAAACTTGAATAGGCAGCAAGTTAGGGTTAGGGTTTCGGGTTTTGGAAAAGAGGAAAAGATGGATTTCTAGGGTTTGGCGGGACAGAAGTTAACCAAACTTGAATGGTTTTTCTTAGGAGGGTATGAGAGATAATCGGTCAGATTTGTAGATTGTTCTGATGGTTGGTTTGGGCTGGCAGAAATTAGGGTTTTGGGTTTTGATTTGAGAAGGTAGGATATTAGGGTTTTAATGGGACATGGTGGTTGGGCTTAGGATCGAGTGTTCCCTAATGGTAGGGGAATATGTGATCAGAATTTGGGGTTTCGTGGATGGGTGGAAAGGTCTGGTTTGGTTATTGATGTTGTAAAAGTGAAAATTAAAAAGTGGAATTGTAAGGGTTGGGATGTGAGAGGATTAGAAGAAGAATAATGGGGATGGAGAATGTTTCAAACTCACTGGAGTTGCAGAATTATCCTGGCAGCAGCTTGTTTGAAGATGAAACTTGAATAAAAATTGAATATTTAACTAGAACTTGAAAGATATCTTCAAAGGAACCACCTGGGCTTCACACCGCAAGGTGTCGATTGGATCAAACACCAATCCCACCAACAAACCACCCAGGAATCCCACCGCAAGGTGTCAATCGGATCAAACACCGATCCCACCAGCCTTGATCAAACACAAGACAAAAAACTTCAAAGGAGAAGAAGAGCAGCAAAAGCTTTTCATTAATATCAAAATTCGTGTACAATGTTTGCCCCCTTACAACCTTATATAAAAGACTAAAAAATAGACTCCTACACTAAAAAGGAAAGGCCTAACCCAATCCTTGACTATTAGGTAATTTAAACTGAAATAGACTCAAAACAGAGTCCTAATCCAGACCCACTAAACACTTAAAAGAAAGCTACTAAAATCACTTAAATTGAACCATTGGTTGAACCGGTTCAATTTATGAACAAACACACCAAAATAAATCTAAGTATGGAACTAAAACAACTAATCCCGTATGCAACATAATTACCCATATTTTAGGCCCATAAAGTGGCCAATTACATAGAAAACCCATAGAATCAAAAGCCCAACATGTATATAACCAGACCCTAGACTTATTCTAAGCAAACAAGCCCTATTTGGTGATGAATCTGCATCATAAAATCCAACAAGATGCATGAAGAACTTCATCCCACACCTATCTACATTCTTTTGCTTCTCTATCAAATCTAATCTCTAATATGGGGTAAAACCAACCAATCCTATTCCGACCCCTCAGTAGTTAGTCTATCCTTCAATATCAATTAGTCCCTCTAATTTCCTAACATTTAATCTTTATTTTGAATCAAAGGATCATGATCTTCATTAACTTCGCATCCTAAATCCTTTCAAACATCAACCCCTCAATGGTATTTCCCTAGCACTCTCCAGATCCTTCTCACCCAGATTTTTTCTTTTATTTTTTAAATATCAGATGTCTATACTGCATGAGAACCAAACAAATGGAAGGGAAAAGGAAATGGAGGGAAGAATATCTTCCTACTTGAATTAAATAAAATAACAAGGAAATTTGTAACTTTCCTAAAGAGGGAATTCCACTCGTACAATAATATGGCATACTTCTTTCTTTCTTTCCCTCCCCCCTTTCAATACTCAATTATTCTGACCAAATCACCCAAGAGCTCACTAGATACAAGTTAAAATATATATATATATATATATCTTCTTGTAATGGAAACTTTAGAAGTTAAAAAGAAACAAAAATAACACCTAAAACTATTTAAAAATAAAATAAGTAATAAAACCAAAAATCAAGACATTTTCAGGGGAGAACTCCAAACCCTTTCAAATATCACCAAGAACTTGGGCATAAAGTTACTTAGAACCCATTCACCAGGAAGAAATTCAACTTCTACTTTCCAAGATTTGAAAGAAAAGTAATGGCAACAGCAATGGCCTATTCCATGAGGAACAAGGGATATAACCAATGTTTACTAAAAAAAAGTAATAAAATTATAACCTTAGTTTGATGTCCCTCTTCTTGTCGACTCCGTTTTGCATTGACCAAAGGCCTGGGAGAACGAGATCGCTTCACACGACCAGATTTCTGATGAATTTTCTCCTCTGGATGGATACTTTCAACCTCAGAGCTTCGAAGAGGAGGAGGTTCATCAACCTCTCTTACCAGTCCTTTCCATTCCTTATTCCGTCGGCTTCTAGATTCCTTAGTATCTTTTTCTCTTTCAGGTTCAGAATCCAACGGCTGAGGATTATTGCTTGTGAAATCTTCCCCAAATATTGGTTTCACTTCGGCAACTTCTTCTTGATTATGTACCGAAGGTTGAACATACAAATGTAAATTTGAAGAGAGATGGTCCCAGAGCCTGAAAAGAGAGCACTGAAGGTGATGACAAACTTATAGAGTAAGGAGTTCTATGACATGAATGGCGTGAAGTCAAATTACCATGACACAAAAGAATCAGTGTCATCCCCCAAAAATACATTCAGCTCATTCCTTGCCTCATCCTTGCGCTTGCCATTCCTCAGTAAGACAATGACATATTCCTGCAAATTCAAATTGAGAAATTGGAAAAATAATAATGCCAATTGTTCCATTATGTTTCTTACATAATAAGCTTCTCAATCTTATTATGAACATATATAACAGACTATTTCAGCAATCAATTGCTGAGTACCAAAGCATGGCTATTCACCAGCATAGAAGTTACTGAACCATCCCAGCAACTTGAGCGAACTTGCCTATTTTAGGACCTCATATTATGGTTTCTAACCCATGCAAGTAGGGTACAAATCAATAGAACATGCAATGAAGATGAACTGTATTCAGGTTGGAGAGTTAAGTAAATGACCGGATTGGGGTTGCAACTTCCAGCTAGATATAATAATACAGGATATACTTGAATTCACAGATAGGAGTTACAATCTTTACTCAATCACATTGAAATCAACATGCACTCTAGTACCATGGAAAATTTGTCATAACTTGCACTTGGTAGTGTACAATATGATAAAATTCATGGAAAGATTAAAACGAGAACAAGATTCCAGCATAAAAACAATAAGTTGAACATACTTGAGAAGATTGTACAGTTAAAATTTCATACAATTTAAGCGAACACAAGCCTTGACATTAAAACACACTATAACCAAGGAATTTTGAAATCACCATCTCCACGAACTCCTTTCGGCAAGAGTACAACAGCAAGAAACCAATAAAAACATAGACCATGTGGCCGCCTCATGTAATTCCATCCACAATACCTCTTTGATGCAGTTACAAGGCTGGACCGGCCTGACCGAGGAAGAACCAAGTCCAAACCTGGTTATGATCTATCAGGGATGTTTAGGGTATAGGTTTCTTTATTGGGAATATTTTGTAATTTGAATCTTACTGTTTTAAAAGATTCAAAAAAAGGCGTACCCAGTGCACAAGGCTCCCACCACTGCGGGGATTGGAAAGAGGGTGGACCTCGGCACAATGCTAAGGTTGCTCCATTGCGACCGAGTGGTCATGGGTTCAAGTCGGGAAACAGCCTCTCTGCAAAGTGGGGTAGTGGTCATGGGTTCGAGTCAGGAAACAGCCTCTCTGCGAAGTGGGGGGTTAAGACTCTGTACATCATGACCCTCCCCAGCATGGTTTGAGGAATCGGTATCGGATCGGCCGATTCATATCAGATCCGTGGAGACCAATGCTGATATCTGACTGATCCCGTATTGGTGATCGGTACAGCAGGGGTAAAAATTTAAAAAAATAAAGTTTTTGAAGAAAACAGGACCGATACCGCTTACTAAAACCCTTCTCCCAAATCCCGCAGTGGTGGGAGCCTCGTGGACTGGGTACGCCCTTTTTAAACTTTTTTTATATAGGATAAAGCTATCTCCAGGATGTATCCTTGTTTGATTGGTAGTCTATCTCTTAGAGAATCTACATATACAAGAACATGTAAGAATCAGGCAGATTGTTTGATTAAATAAAATTTCTTTGAGTTCATATGCTGTTAAACGCCATACACAACTGTTCTCTCTTCCCTACGTAGCTCCAGAACTGATCCTTCTTCAGGTCAGATCTTCTTTTCTTTATTTTTTCTGTTGTGCTTACATTCTCATCTGTCTTCTTATACTTCCTCCTCTATTCTTCATCTCCCTATTTTCTTGTTTCAGTTTGTTATTCTCTGTTTCTGGGCGACACTAACAATACGACAGAATTCAATCAATCTCCCTGGGATCTTTTCCTTTTTGTCACAAATCTTGAAAGTTATACCTTTACACTGGGGAGAGTCATCCTGTAGAACTTGGGACTGAAGTCTTGTTTCAGTTGAGAGCTCCAACCAGAGTTTCAGATCAGGTTCTTGAACCTCCGCCCAGATTTGCTTCAACCATTTGTTATTTATTGAAATCTGTTGTTGGTTGCTCTTGAGAGGGATGGGAATTAGGAATCTCTTAAAATTTCAAGGTAAAGGAGTTAACCTGAGATAGATCTATCACTCGAAAGCAACCTTGCTCACCAATGACTGCTGAACTATCGAGAGGTTGAAGAAGAAGAGAAGTTCTTATTTACAAATAGGACAAGGATTTGTGTTAATTACACAATACCCCTCCTTCTTGCATGGTTTGTTTATGCTTGCCCCCCTCTTCTCTGAATTCCAGATATACCCTTCCTCTTTAACTTTAATTACTTCTATGTCCCCAATTCTACTTTCTTACCCAAAGGGGGATCTAACTGTTCTAAATGTTTATAACATTGCCACTGTTCGATGTAATAGAGCTTTTCATTAATTTGGTGGGCCCAAAGCGACGTACAACAGCGTTTTGGAACCTTAGGTTGCATCAATTGGTAACAGAGCCAAATTCTTGCAATCTTCTAACCATGATAGGACCTTCTCACATCACCAACCCTGAGCTTCCCAAGCTGTACAAGGAATTACAATTAAACGGAGTGAAAACTTGATGAGCTCATGGCAAAGATGTTGACTGAGCAGGAACAAACTCACAAGACCTTCGCCGAGAATATTTCCTTCGTGAGGAGATTTAACTGATGAGATGATGCAGGGCCATCTACATCGGTTCCCCAAATTTCGAATATTTCGGATATTTTGGCCAGGCCGAGACAAGATACAATGTCGAATGAAGAAATGCAATATTTCGGAAATCTCAGTTATCTCGTTTCGGAAATTCAGGCTAAAAAATGCACCGTTTCGTCGAAATTTTGGTCATTTCAGCATTTTACACCCCGAAATGGCCAAGCAAAACTCATAGAAAAAATACAGTATTTCGGCGAAATTTCGGTCTGGCAGAAATGGCCTTCCAAGACGAGATTTAATACTATGGCTATAATCAAGCCTTATCAGGAACTTGGGCCCGTTACACATGGGAAGCTATAAAGCAGATATTGAATGAGAAATTTGTTCCTCACAGATTGATGTATTGTACACTTTAACATTTGTAATGTTTATTAGTACGGCGCCGCCTACCAACCTAGAGTCCAAAGTGAAACTCCTATTTGGATTTTGTTTTTGCAAAATCTGATAGTGTCATTGTGTTTAAATGCCTAAAATAGGCTGAGTACCAAGTTTCAACCCCAAAATAGGTCTAAAACCCAGTGAAACCAGCCATCGAGTTGGAAAGAAAAATACCCCAACTCATCAAGATCTCACCGAGATCTCGACCCAACTCGCTATTTGGCCAGCTCGAAACCTGTACTCGAGACGAGTTCTTGAACTATGCTTGGTACATGCCATAAATCTCTAAGGACTCGGTCATAAGCTTTTTCTAAGTTAATAAGACCATATGGACATCCTTTTTATTCTCTCTAAATCATTCCATGAGTCTCCTAAGTAGGTGGATAGCTTTTGTTGTGGATCTTCTTGGCATAAAACCAAATTGGTTCTCTGAGATATTGGTTTCTTTTCTCAGGTGTGTTTCAATAACCCTCTCCCATAATTTCATGGTATGACTCATTAATTTTATGCCTCTATAGTTATTGCAACTATGGATATCACCTTTATTTTTATAACTCGGGACCACAATGCTTCTCCTCCATTCATCTGGCATTTTCTTAGAGCTCATAATCTTATTAAACAACTTGGTTAGACAAGATAAGCCACAGATTCCTAAGTTCTTCTACACTTCTATTAGGATCCCATCTTAGCCTGGAGCCTTGGCTAGTTTCACTTTTCGTAGGGCTTCTTTACTTCAAAAACCCTAATTTTATGTATATACCTACAACAGGCGGTGTCTTGATTCATAATGCCTTCTTCTAGACCACTATAACTCAGAATGTCTTCATTAAGTAGGCTGTAGAAATAACCTTTCCATCTCTCCTAGATGCCCTCACCCCTTACTAGGACTCTTCATCATCCTCACTTTTAATACATCTAACATGGTCGAAATCTCTACACATCCTTTCCCTCATTCTAGCTATCTTAGAGATAGCTTTTTCCCCTTCCTTTGTGCTTAGATTGTTATAAAGATCTTCATATTTCTTCACCCTTGTTTTCCCCCACAATCTTCTTAGCTTCATTTCTGGCAGATTATTATTTTTTTAGATCTTTTCATCCTTAGTCCTTTGCCACAATCCTCTATTCTTTATCTCCCTCCTTTCTTGTTTCGGTAAGTTACTCTCTGTTTCTGGCAACACTAACCATCAGAATTTTATACATTCATCCATTCCATTGCTGCCCATAACCCTGGCGGATAAGTTTATTTCATTAAGCAACCAACTTCTATTTTGATACCTACTAGACGAATAAGCCTCACCATTTAAAGTGGGACAAAAATCATTCTCCCCCAAAAAGGCACTCTAGGTGATACCCTGTAAAACCTTGCTTCAAGGTCAAAAAATTTTAAGTATGTTTGACCAATTTGCTTTGATTTCTAAACTTCACCCCTCAAATGATCAAATCCGAGTGTTATCCTCAAGTATAACAACTTTTTTTCTTTTGATTTTCCAAGACTCAACATAAGAGAGTTTGAGTCAACAAGTCCTTGCCATTACTTCTAGATTAGGTGGTATAGGATCAACCTTTTTACATTAGAATTGTTCCTCCGCTGTATCTTGCTCAATCCCACACCATCATTTTCTAGTAAAATGGAAACCATTTCCTGATCAAGTTCCATAGAGCATTTCCATACTGAATTATGCAAGTTGAAATCGAAAAGAAATACGCAGTAGTGGGAGACATGTTTGATGCAGATACATCACCAAAAGAGGCTTATTTTAATGGGAATAAGTCTATGGTTGGGTTATATACATGTTGGGCCTTTGATCCCATGGGTTTCCAATGTAATATGTCACTTTTATGAACCTAAAGTATGGGTAACAGGGCTGCATACGGGATTAGCTGTTTTAATTCCTTCCTTAGTTTTATTTATGTAATCAGTGGTCATGTGATCACTTAAATGATCATGTGACTTGGTTAAGTGGTCATGTGCATAGTTGTCAAGGCAGCAGAGGGGTGCCTAAGTGCTTAGGCGTCCGCCTAGGCAGTACCTAGGCACCCAAGTGTTCTTTTTTATTTCCCATCTTTTCTAATATTATTTTGTATACTACAATATGTACCTTATATCATCAAAATCAACATTAAGCCACATCAAGTCATAAAAATCAATATTAAGCAACATCAAGTCATCAAAAATCAATATTAAGTCACATTAAGTAATCAAAAATCAATATTAAGCCACAAAGTCGTACAAAATCAACATAGAACTAGAAGACAGCAAAACTGAAGAAGCAAGCTATTGGCAGTTTGAAACAATAAAAACATACATTTGGTTTATATTGTTCTTAGAAAATATGATCTTATCAATAAGTAATTAAACTGCTCTCGATTTAGAGAAATGCTTTTGTTCTAAGAAGTTTAGTCAATCAAATGATTTTATTTTTACATAAGACTTTTTGTATTAGGTAGAACACAAAACCAGCTTTCCAACAAATCTAAGATTGTTTAAATCTGATTTATATTGGAGGAGTTATGTTCCAGTCAAAACTTATTTGGTGTGCGTGAATGCTGTTGAAATCGCTCTGAATGAAAATATTTTTTTAAATATCAAAACAAATGAATATTTTACCACACTTTGGGTTTTAAGCAATGTTTTACTATATTAAGATTTATGGAATTTTTAGATTTGAGAAAAAAAACTCTAACACGCCAAAAATCCAATTTTTGTTCTGAACTGGGAGGTTGACTTTTTATCCTTTTGGAATTTGATTTTTTAACTATTTTTATTGGATTCAAATAGGGGGTGTTTGCTTATTTATAAATAATATCTTAAGTAAATTAAATGATATGTGGCATAAATAAGTGAGAGACCCTGGTCTGATACCAATTAAACCAGTGCAAGGCGGCCCCTAGAGATCTGCCTGGACGCCTTGACAACTTATGGTCATGTGACTATTTAATTGTTATGTAAGTTGGGCTGGATTAGGACTCTAAGTCCAGCCATGTTTTGAGTCTATTTCCTTCAGTATTTCAATTTCCTAGTCAGCTTAGGTAACCTAATAGGTTAAGGATTGGGTTAGGCTTTTCCTTTTTAGTGTAGGAGTTTATGTTTGAGTCTTTTATATAAGGTTGTAAGGGGGGCAACCATTGTACACGAATTTTGATTAATGAAAAGCTTTTTGCTACTCTTCTTCTCCATTGAAGATATTTGTCTTGTGTTGGATCAAGGCTAGTGGGATTGGTGTTTGATCCAATCGACACCTTGCGGTGTGAAGCCCAGGTGGTTCGTTCAAGCTCTCTTTGTTCTCCATTGCTACTACATCAAGTTCTAGTTCAAGTTCTAGTTCAAGTTCTGGTTTTTCCTTCAAAGAACTTCAATCAAACAAGCTGCTGCCCAAGTACTTCTTCAACAACAATAAGTTTGAATCATCCCTTACCCTAGCCAAAACATCCAAACCCTAGAATCCTCTCCATCTTTTAAGCCTTTTCCACAGTCCCCTCACTGCCCAGAACAAACCAGTAATTGAAACAACCCCACAATTGGATTGAACTCTCCTCTCACCCTATAGGAAACTCGATCCAAGTTGCAGACCCATCTGACCACTCAAATCCTAAATACCCACATGATTCCCTTATCAAAACCTAAACCTAACCCAACCAAACTTGCTGCCAATTTTGTTTAGCAACCCTAGGCTTGTTCAAACTTAACGAGAACTTCACAGGAAGACTCCCCTACATCAACTTACCCTAACCCTTCCATCAAACCCTAAACCCCACTAAACTTTAACCCTAATTTGACCAAAATCACCTATTTTGAGCTAACCGAACTACTTGTTTAGATCAGATCCTGGTTATTGGTTCCTAGTTTGAGCAATTCAAATCTAGGACTACATTAGTGTGTTTTATTAACATGGTCAAACCACCAATGCGAGGAAGTTCCTTTTTCCAACTTGTCGATCTCTTTAAGTATTTTGCAATATATTGGATCCCAAAAGCCTAAGGTCCTAGATTCCCCTTATGGAGGAAAACATGCGTAATGTAAAGACAACACTTTCTCAAGAAACTTAGGACGCTTGCAAGTGTTTCAAATTACCCTTTAAAGATATTGATTCCCCCTGAGTCATCCTCTATAATACCTCTTCTCATGAAGTCCCCCATAGTGAATAATGTACGTCTCCCTAGCCTCGCAAAGAACCATTTTTCTCATCAACAAACAACAACAATATTACAACAACAAACTCAGCCTTATCCCAACTTAATGGTGTAGGCTACATGGATCCAATCAAACAAAGTAGGTAAAAATTGAGAAGTGAAAGAGAAGAATGAGAAATGAGATGAGAAGTGTGACCAAAGGAAAATAAAAGAAAAGTGAAAGAGGAAAGCGGCACAGCCCAGCAAGTCAAGACAATCTCAACTAAATAGGGTCTGCTACATGGATCCTTGCCCTTCAATAGACTCTATCCAAGGTTATACATAGAACGAGACCTAGACTATGCATGTCCTTTCTCACTTCTTCTCCTGTGGTCATTTTCAGCCTTCCCCTAGCTCTTTTAGCTCCTTCAATTGGAACCATATCACTCCTCCTTACTAGGGCGTCTCTAGACCTCCGTTTAACATGACCAAACCACTTCAGACGACTTTCTCGGAGATTGTCAATGATCAAAACAACTCCGAATTCAGATCTGATGCGATCATTACTTACTTTATCCTTCCTTGTTTTTCCACACATCCATCTTAACATCCTCATCTCTACGACTCTACCACACAAAGCTTCTCAATATGACACTTCTTAACTGCCTAACATTCTACCCCATACATCATAGTCGGTCGAACAACAATCCTATAGAACTTTCCTTTAAGCTTTAAAGGAATACGTCGATCACACAGCACTCCGGACGCACTTCTCCACTTCAACCATTCCACTTTAATTCTCTGTGAGACATCATCTTCTATGTCACCTTTATTTCTGATTGACCCCAAATATCTAAAATAGTCACTTTGCGGTATCTCTCGTTCCTCAATTCGCACCATGTTAGTATCCATCATAGTGTGACTAAAATTACATATCAAATACTCCGTCTTCGTTCTACTAATCTTAAAACCTCTTGTTTCGAGGGTTGATCTCCATAGCTCTAACTTAGCGTTAATCCCTACTTTGTCTCATCCACCAAAACGATATCATCGGCGAAGAGCATACACCACGAGACCTTGTCTTGAATGCTCTTGGTTAGGTCGTCCATGATAAGCACAAAAAGATAAGGGCTTAAGGTTGATCCCTGATGTAGCTCAAACATAATTCGAAATTCCTTAACCTGACCTCCCACAGATCTCACACTAGTCACCACGTCCTCATACATATCTTTCATTATATCCACATATTTACTTAATACCCCTCTCTTCACTAGAACCTGTACGATTAAATCTCTAGGGACTCGGTCATAGGCTTTTCCCAGGTCAATAAAGACCATGTGGAGATACTTCTTGCTATCTCTATATCTTTCCATAAGCCTCCTCAATAAGTAGATAGCTTCAGTCGTGGATCTACCTGGCATAAAGCCAAATTGGTTCACCGAGGTATGGGTCTCTCTTCCCAAACGAGCTTTAATAACCTTCTCCCCAAGTTTCATAGTGTGACTCATAAGCTTAATGCTTCTATAGTTATTGTAGCTTTGGATATCACCTTTGTTCTTATAGATCGGGACTACAAACTAGATAATGCGAAACCACAATTTGGTCACTCCTAAAGCCTCTAGCTAGTCTCTCTCTTCTACTTCCTGAAAGATACTCGTGAAAATGTTAACCAACAATGTGAAAATGACAAGCGACAAGGGATAACATAGCCACATGCTCCTCTTCAACCCAAGGAAGTCTTTTGGGGAATCCTTAATGAGAGTATAATGTTCATCAACCAGAGGCACTCTTCAACCTACATCAATCTCGTGGAAAATGAGAATTTTTTCTTCAATGACATAATCTCTAAAATTAAAACCTGCATTTTCATAGGCCTTCTCAATCAATCTACAAGCAATGCCATCTCCACCAAAAGGCTGATTAGACTCACATTCTATATTTTGGCAATAAGGATCTCATCTAAAATGTGATTGTTCCTTACATGGTCAAGGGAACTATCACCACATTTATTCCATGCAACTTACAACTCTCAAATGTGATGTTTTTCTTCTAACCATTAGAACAGAAGCATAAGACTAGAGCAGACTCCAGACAAAAACGAATCAGTGTATAATGATAGTAGAAGCCATCAGATATTTCATTCCATTAGGGAACATATGTCAAAAGGAGCAGGAGGTAAATATAAAAGAAAGTGAATGTAAAATCAGAATGAGTAAATACTTGAACTTCCATAGACCCTTTGATAACCCAAATAGTTAAGTTTCTAAATATTTTCAAGGAACTCAAAATCTAATTAGTAATGCATCCAGAAGTCCAAAAGCAATAAAATTTTCAGTCATATTGTCACGTACTGGTCCAGAGTGCAATAATTTTTAAGTTCAAGCGTTAAAGATTCTAGTTTTACCAAAAAGAAAAAGTGTTAAAAGATTCTATCTTCCTAAAAGGCCGCACATTTTTTTTTAATTACTGCAAAGTCACTAGTTAAGCAGATCAAAACATGGCCGGCTGATTCAAAGCCTGCTTACATGTCCAAAACAGTTATAGGAGCATCCTTTAATTCCCTTAACTGTTTTCTTGAAGCAGTTCGTGATATCTCCATTGGGTGGGAAGACAAACTTCAAATCTGAGAAAGAAAACTCGAGCTAATTTACTGCTAGCATGTCAGACACGTGATCCAGCAGTCATCTACGTTTCCTGTGCGATACATGGATGCATAGTAACTCAAACAATACTGATTACTGAAAAATCCGGTGAATCCCTGTGAATGGTGAAACCACAGCAACAACTTCAATTGGAAGAAATATCAACATGATAAACTAAAACCTCTCTAAACCAAAAAATTTAAACTTTCCATGACATACATCCCACAAAACACTCATTGCAACAAAGAAACAGTCCATACAACTGAAGCTGGCCATATATAAGATAGATGCATAGAAAAGATCGATAGATACATAAAGAGAAAGAGAGAGAGATGCGAACACGTACCACCAGAATGTCGTCAGTGTAATCTCCCATGAATTCCTTCAGCTTATCCATCACTCTCTCACGCAGCCTAGCCGCTCCGTCGCCGCTCAAATTAACCCTAAATGTCCGATCGTCTACTCGATCGGGACCTTCCATCTCCTAATTTCTGCTATATGATAACTAAAGATACCGGAGCTCCACGGGTGAGTTAAAAAGATACCCTAGTTTGCCTCTTCGAAGGAGATTCGCAGACAACTGAGCTCCAGAGTCCAAACCTTGTGATTCTAAAACTTCCTAATCGATGTGATGATATGTGCGAACAAGTTACTTCGATGAATCCGCAACAAAACTGGATAAAAAAGATATAATGAAGAAATCCAAGAATATATAAAGAGAATTTTTCCGATCAACAGATTATTTCCGGCGACAAGTTCCTCTACAAAGCAGAGAACCCCAAGCGTCTTTTGCCGGGGGAAGTTCCTCCCAAAACCACCACCGAGCCCTGTGAGTGGTTACTATATCTATGCGTAAATCATCATTTACTCTTTACCAAAATAAAAAATTTGGTTTTTTTACAAATGCCCCCTTAAAAATACTCATTTGTCCAAATGCCCCCTTACAACTTTTCTAATTATAAATTTTCATTTACTTTCAAAACATTGTAGTATTTTGGTCCAATCCGTTAGAATGGAAGGTTTTGTGCAGACGGCTGGACTTTTTTTTTACCATTATTCCCTTGATATGGTAGAATGACCGAATTACCCTCATTAACATTCAACCCTGCAATTCATCTTCTAAACCCAATCGATCTACCCTGCAGACCATCTCCTTCTTCATCATCATCAGCCTCAACTGAACCTCACGGAATCTGCAATTCCTCCCTCAACAATTTCTGCAACTTATCTATTTCTCATACTTTCCCTTTCGATTGCCAAAATATAAAGAACAGAAAGAGGAGATCGGATACCGTGAGGAGAAATAGAGCAAACCCATCTCTCCATTCTTCAAAAGTTCATCTGGATGTATCAATTCATTTCCCAATAAAGCACCCATCATGTCAATCATTGAAATGGCTTCAACCACCAAGCTTTCTTATATGAGGTTGAGAAACGAAGATGGGCGAGTTGATGATGAACATGAAAATCAGGAGGAAGAAAAAGTACAGGCGGAGAGATTGAATTGGAGGCTAAGGAGATGGTCCAGGATCAGAAAGGTGAGTGGTAAGAAGAGGAGGAAGAGATAGCTAGGGTTTGAAAGATGAGTTGCAGGGATTTAATGGAGAGATGGGTTCGGCTGGGTTGGGATTTTAGAAAACAAAAATATAGAATGAATTTGTGCAATACCCGAATTAATTCGTTCCATTACAAAGATTTTCATAATAAAATTCACCCCATCCCAAAAAAAAATTTGTAATGCTGATTGAATTACATCCATTTTTCTTCATTTTCCTTCAAAATTATTCCCAAATTCGAATTTGCTAAGTTATGGATGTGTGTTTCTGCCTAATCAGAAAATCTGGGAAAAACCTTCAGACCCAGTTTAGGAAGATTTCAAAACAGAAAAACTAATGGAAGGTGAAGAGTGGTAGAAGAAAGGAAAGAGCTGTATTCATGTTTTGAATCCCTTTTCAGTGGCCGGAAGAGGCAGCGGCGATTCGAAATTGAGATCTGCAGGAGGAGATGATGAGCAGTATAGTTGCAGAACAATTGCTGAGCTTAGTAATGGAAGTTAACTTTAAGAACAATTGTTGAGTTAAAATTGATTAGTTGTGTAATCGTTTAGGTTTAGGGTTTCAGTTTCAAATCAAAACATTTGGAGAAGATGAGGGTAATTTGGTAATTTTACTCTTTAATTTTGGTTGATTTTTTTCACAAGGGCATTTTGGTTATTAGATTCCCTAAAATTTGCCTCTAACGTTATACTACAATGTTTTGAACATAAAAGAAAATTTATAATTAAAAAAATTATAAGGGGTATTTGGAAAAATAGACATTTTCAGGGGGACATTTATAAAAAACCCAAAAGAATTTGTAAAATTGTACCGTAACTTTTTCCTTCTCCATAATGCCCTTTCGTTATAATGCTCCAATTGTTTATTTATTTTAGGGAAGATTTCACGGACACCCCCTATAAGTATATCGTATATTATCGACAACCAAACCTATCACAAAATATCATGCACACCCCTTACTTTATGCGTTTATTTTGACTTAATCCACTCCGTTAGGTCTGTACAGTTAAGTCGTTGTAAACTCTTTTATAATGGTAAAATTACCCTTACCACAGGATGAACTTCTTAGTATACCCTTGAGGGTTAAGTCCCAAATACAAACCATTCTCTCTTCAGCGTTTTCGTTGGGCTGAAGGCAGAAGAAGCAAGAACAGATAACTTCTCCACCTGCAATCAACGCCATTATTGACCTATTTCCATGTTCTGAAGGCGGAAGAAGGAAGAACATCCACACCGGTACGTTTTCCCCCATCAATTTGTCCCATTTGTTTCATCTGCATCCAAAAATTTTAATCTCTAGGGTTTTGAATAGGTATGAAATCCTAGACATAATCGACGAAGTCCATAAGACATTCAAGCTTCACTCTGTCCTATTCACTTCGTCCACAGATTCACTTGTCAACTGCAGAAAAAAGGCAAAATACAAAGAACAAACAGCTCAGACTTCTCCATTAATTCATTCTTATATCGTTAGTTACCAAATAATTCAAGCTTTCATGGTTACAATCTGCAATACCCATTTGGGGTGTTCTGAGTTTCTTCAATTCCAAGTCTTCAGAGAGAGAGGGTGAGAGATGGGAAATCCAAATTCGCATTCACCTTCTCCTTCAATCCACCATTCTAGCCACCCACATCCCTTGGAATTACAAGTCTCTAATCCTAAACAAGCAACCACGAAGGTTGTGACTGTTTCATGTGCAGGTTGCCAGTTTAATGCTTCTGATACGTTCTATGTTTGCAATCCTTGTAATTACATCCTTCATATCGTATGTTCCAACATGGCTCAGTACATAAATCATCCAGTTGACCCAAATCACACACTCACTCTTCTTCCTGTTCTACATACCCAAATGGGATTTTTCAATTGTGATGCTTGTGGTAGATTAGGGAATGGCTTCTCTTACCATTATCAAACCTGCAACATAGATATACATGCTTTCCATGCTCTTATGCCATTGTTCATTAATCACCAATCGCACCCAAGGGGTGTGGTTGCCCAAAATGGTTGACGATGAGTCGCCGCATGTAATGGTCGCCAGAGATGGAATTGCCGCAGGTAATGGTCGCTGGAGCTGGCGCAAGTGATGGTCGCCCCAAATGGACTTGCAACAGTTCTCCAATGGTAAGAAGATGCTCCAACGGTAAGAGTAGGGAAGAAGAGGGAAGAAGATGAGATGAGATTTTTTATTTAAATAACTAAGGGGGTTAAAATGGACATTTCAACTTTGGGTGCTAACTTTGCTTAACGTCAGGGGGAATGTTGATATTTTGTGATATGTTTGGGTGTTGGTAATTTACAATGTATTTATAGGGGGTGTCCGTGAAATTTTTCATTTATTTTATGGCCAAATGTTCTATGTACCAGGGCACAGGCTTCACCCAAACACATGGAGGGTGGGCGAAATGACCGCCCCACCCCCTGAATGGCAAAAATACCCAACCCATGTGTATGGGCGCAGTCTGTCCTGTTCCACAAAGAACATCAACACTTATTTTATTTATCTAATTCTATTTATTTGGTTTCAAATGCAAGAAAAATAAATAAACTCATTATATCATGCAATCATCAAGAAAAATAAAACACAGAGAAAATTGGAAAAAAGACCCATCCGGCTCATCTCTGAGCAACCCCGCCCAATAAGTGCCCAATGAGCATCCACAGGTGGGTTGGTTGGGCTTATGCCAGCCTCACACAAACCCCTTTTTATGTGATATGGACAAATGAATCATTTACTTTGACAATTGGATGGTCAAGGAGTTTCAGGGGATAAACCTCGTGTCAAATTTTAATCCTAATTAATTGTTCTTTCGCAATCTCAATCCCAAGATCCTAATGTCTTTGAAGGGTTGGGGATAATATCAAGAATATCCTTGCTGCAACACCAAACTTCCTTGATATGGATTCCTGCAGTGAAAGAGTGATTGAGTCCCTTGGCTATACTAGTCAACTCTAACTCCAAAAAATCGTTAGTGTTTAGGTTACCTACACCCATCAAAGTTAATGTCCTTTCCACAAAACGGTATACATCCAATTTAATCTGTTCAAGGATGAATTACTAGTCCCTACGCAAACCAGAATAGGATGGTGTAAAACAGATAATGAATCAAACAAGATAAAGACTACTACACATGTTATGACCACCGGAAAGTTGGGAAATTGCCATAATATTCTTAGAACCAATTGTGATCAAGCAACAAACCATGACCACCTTAAAGGTGCCAAAATAACAGGTTATGATAAAAATCGAGAAAAACCAGTTCAGGGTGATCTTGTTAAATTGTCTATGAGAGAGAAAAGAGATGCAAAGTTATTCCAGAGAGAGATATTCCGTTCTCAATCCCAAAGGGATTGCCACCCAAACATGCTTAGACCAATTATATGAAATGAAGAGATGCCAAATAGATCAACACAATTCCCACATCATACACAATGGCGTTCGATTTGGGACCATTTAGAAATTTGTATACATGATTGTATAACTTGCTTCAAATCATTCCAAATACGGTTGTTGAACTTTAGTTTACTTTGCAACCAAAATCTTGAATCCAAAAAGTAAAATAAAGATTACATATGGAATTTATAATTACCATATATGGTACGAATTTTAAGAGGTTTACATAATCTCTATTACAAAAGCTCCATTTAAAATTTTAAAAAGAAAATGTCACTTGGGTTTTGCTGGCTATGGGGTTCGAACCCATGCGCACTTATGTGCAGAAGATCTTAAGTCTTCCCCCTTAACCTCTCGGGCAAACCAGCTGGAGTGTCCTTGTTTCTTTTCCTTTTAATTGTACTCAAATGGAGACATAGTGAATAAATAAATGCATTTGTTAATGTAAAATGTCAGTAATTCACATATGCATTGACAACTATTTTTCTGGTCTTCAAAATAATATCATGTTGGGATTGAATGTAGAAACATACTCCAAGTAGATTAAACATGAGTAAAATGTTGTTGAAAATCTGGTTTTGATTTATTCGATTTGTCAAAGGAAATGAATTTCATTTGTCTGAATCAACAATGCTTGAAAAACAAAAAAAAAAAAAACCATAGATGATTCTTCCTACGTCTTCATGAAATAATGAATCGCTTCATGTTATTGTGGAAATTTGAAAGTTTTAGAACAGAAATATTTCTGATTTGGTGAATAAGGCGTAAGAGGTATAGGAAGAAAATTCATTTTAATTAAAATTCTTAACGAAAACATCCCCAATTTGTTATAATCCTTTGGGTGTATTTATTTATTGGGAAGTATTGTCTATCTCTCTCCTCCTCAAAACATGGGACGAAGATGTCTTTTTATTTTGGGGAGGAGAGAGATAGACCCATGGGAGTGCTGGCATTGGCTACTCTCCAGGGATAAGAGTTATTTTTTCCTTTATTTATTTTAATGTTTCATAATATCCATTCCCCCTTTTATTATTTTCTTGATTGATTTTTAATTTTTGAATAATTCTGCTATTTGTTTATGACAATTATAATTTTTTTTTTCAATGCACATTTTTCTTTTCTTTTTTCCCATTTTCTTCTCTTTTCTTTTCTAATACTTTTGGAATGAGGAAAGCCATATAGCATTTTAACTAGAAAATGAAAAAATTCAATGCACGTTTTTCTTTTATTTTTTCCCATTTTCTTCTCTTTTCTCTTCTAATACCTTTGGGAGGAGGAAAGCCATATAGCATTTTAACTAGAAAATGGTAAAAGTGACATTATGAAACTTAAATGGGGCAATATAGTTAAGCCGGGCAACACAGTGACTCTGGCGTGGCAATGGGGGCTATTGCCTACCGACTCATGAAAGCGTTATTTTAAAATTTAAGGAAGGGAAAAAGAATTTTGTCTGGGAGTGTGGCCTACGCCAGCACTCCCATGAGTGTATCTCTCTCCTTCCCACATGAAAAAGACACCTCTACCGTCTTGTTTTGAGGAGGAGAGAGATAGACACGTGGGAGTGTTGGTGTAGGCCACACTCCCGAACAGAAAACTACTTCCCTTTAAATAATTAGGAGAGGAGAGGTTTTTGTTGGTAAGAATAGGAGAGGAGAGTTCTGATTAAAAAAAATGAAAATTACTTGTACGCCCCATGTACTATAGCCCAATTGCTTGATTACCCCAACTTTTCAAACTATTACTTGAACACTCCCTGCATTTTTTATGATTTCTTACAAGTGGCCTCTGTCAGTTAGTCAGTCACCGTTTAGTTAGAAAATTCCTAAATGTCTAAACTAGCTACCTTTTAAGGGTAGTGGAATGACCCCTTTACCCTTCTTCTTCTTCTTCCAGTTGGGTTGGTGATTTTATGGCTTTTTAGGCTTGCATTCTCACATGAGGGTTAGGTTTTTTTATTCTCACTTCTTCATCTTCTCATGCAACTTGTCCCTGCCATCACCTGTCCTTGTCAAGCCACGAACCTTTATCCGTTGCTGTAACTGGAGCACTGCTATGTGCATCGTGCGGTGCAGCAGCGGCTATGTGCCCACAGTGGGGCCCGCTGTGCACACATGGCCGCTGCTGCGCCACACGATGCGCACAGCAGCGGATAAAAATTCTCAAGCCACACCTAAAAGTGAAAGTTCATTGAAACTCTGGTCCTCGCTTCCAACCTATCCCTCCACACCTTGCTATGGGGTCGTCATGGGTCGAGTTCGTTTGAGCCACCAGGAGCTTCACTAGATTGAACGTAGGAGATGCCGAAAATGCAAAAGGCGGTGATGCTGCCATTTGGAAGCTAACCCATCTGTCGGAATCAATAGTAGAGGTGTCAGATTCGTCATTTTCGGATATAGTGGCAGGATGGAAATGGTGGCAGCGAGTTGGGAAGAAACCAGAGATCATAGACTTCTAGTTGCAGCCAAGATTTTTAGATCCAAAATAGAACACCAAAAAGGGGGAAAATCATCAAAAATTCCAATACCATTCATTTAAGCTCACAGAACGAGCTGCAAAATAGGGATTTTGTTTCAAAGTGACTTTCAAGAGCCAAAATGTACACGATTTCCTGAAAGCAATGAAGTTTGCTACCAGTTTCCAAGCACCAAAGCCAAGAATTCAAAGAAGAAAAGGAAGAAATATTACAAGGGGAAAAGGGGTAAGGCTGTGTACATTTGACCCTACCCAGACCCTGCTAAACGCGGGAGCCTTGTGCACTGGGTACGACATTTTATTAAAAGGGGGAAAGGAGATTTGGGGCTTGGGGTGGGTTTGGCGGTGGTTGCTGGGAGTGTAGGGCATGGGTGTTGAGGATGGTAGAGGCAAGGGGCAGCGTGGAGAGGAGGATGGCGGCGGGGATGGGGTGAAGTTCAAGGGGTAGGGTGGGTGGATTGGTTGCAGCAGGAGGTGAAGTTGCAAGAAGAAGAAGTAGTAGTTAAATGGTAAGTTGGTAATTTTAACTTCACTATTTTCAATTGAATAGGTAAGAGTAAAATGGACTTTTCATTCAACCACTAACAGTGGACCAACACTGTCAGGTATCATGGGGCGTCTAGTAATTATTTGAAAAGTTGGGTGTATCAAGCAATGCGGCCATAGTATATGGGGTGTACAAGTAATTTTCAAAAAAAAAGGGGGAAATTTCATGGATACCCCCTCTAAGTTTATGGTATATCACAGACACCCCAAAAACTATCAAAATATCACAGACACCCTTTACTTTATGACTTTATTTCTACTTAGTCCACTCCGTTAGGTCTGTGCAGTTAAGTGATTATTAACTCTTTTTAAATGGCGAAATTTACCCTTACCATAGGGTGAATTTCCCATAACACCCTTAACGGTAAAATCCCAAATACAAACACCATTCTTTCTTCATCGTCTTCGTTGGGTGGAAGACGGAAGAAGCAAGAACAGGGAAGGGGACTTCTGCAATCGATGCCATTTTTTGACCCATTTTCATGCCCTGAAGGCAGAAGAAGGAAGAACACCAAGACTGGTGATGGTGTTCTCGGTTGGATGAAAAATGAAAAGTGAAAAGAAATGGGTTTAGGTTTCGATGGAGGTATATGGGTTGAGATAAAAATGAAGTTATGATTTGGGATTAGGAGATGGGAAAGAGAGAGAAATGGGGAAGATGACGGTTGTGGGTGGAGTTAAAAAAATAAAGGAAAATAAAGAGAGGAAGATGGCTTTGGTGGAGGTTATGGTGCTAATGTCCGCCTTACCCCTGCCCAAACGCCTTGCCCGAGTGGGGGTAAGGCGGTCTTTGCACACAGCACCGTGTCTGAGCAACACGGTCCTGCCGGGCAGCTTGGCAGTAGAGGATCTGGATTCGTCTCGATGGTGGTTTCAGTTGGAAAGGGGAAAAATCAAAATGCAAAAAAAAATGGTAGAAGAAGGAAGAAGGAGAAGAGATCGCGGCAGTGGTAGATTTCTTCCCTGCTCAGGGGGCTTCGACGTTACATCACAATGGGGGATTGGCTTAGGGTTTTTAGGGAAACAATCGCCAGCTTAATGAGGATATCGCAAATCACAGGGGGTGGTCGTCCCTAGAGAAGATGATCGGCTTAAGCCAAAGTTGTTTGATACACAGAAGGAATAGAGAGCAGGGGAAGGAGAACCCCGAGAGGAAATGCAGATCATAACCTGAATTGGAAAATCTGAATCGGCTCGACCTTGGAACAATGGAGAATAACGAAGTTACTGAGACCTGCGATCCTCAGAAGCTCCGCTTCTGGGCATTTGTTTCAATAAACGAGCATGTGCGTGTTTTTCAGAGCTACAACACATCCATACAACTCTTTAACTCTTTAGGTTTACTGGATCTAATCTATCTAATGGAAAAGGAAGATTATCATAATTCAGGGCTTCAGAAGCAAATTTGCCATATTGATTGTAGGGTAGAAACGATACAGAGATTACTGGAAGAGAAAAATTGGATGAGTTTTGAGGCTGTATTTGTTTGTTTCTAGATATTTAAACTCCTTAATTTGCTAAGATTAGTCACCTTTATTCAGTGATTGTTCAGTTTACTCGCAACAAAACACAAGAAGACAACCAATTGAGACTTAGGAATTAGGGGTTGGAAAGGACAGACATGGGATGCTTCTTCTTCTTTTCTCTCTCTCTCTCTTATTGATTCAGAAATCAGAGGGTTGGGGTGCTACAGAGACTTTGTACGATAGGACTAGGATTCGAAGGGCATTCAGTTGTAAATTAAGTCTTTCACTGCTGTAGATTTTGGGTCCTAATTAAAACTCTCAGAATTTGTAGGAGATTCAATTCACAATAAGAGATGGATACGTTTTGAATCAATCGTAGTTCTCACAGGTTACAAACCTCTCTCTTGTCTTACTCACTCATTAAATCCTTTCTGATCCCATCTCTTCGACAACTTCGCTCATAAATCCCCACTCCGTCAGAACCCTTCCACGAACCTTCCGTCTTTCCTAGAACCCTAGAAATCAAATATAAGAGCTACATAGGTTTTGGATTTCACAAGGGAAAATTTGACTATAATGGTAAGTGTTGTGTCAAGAAATCATCGAGCGGTCCTGTGAGTGTCGTCACCTGCAAGTGGACCAAGGGGTCAACAGAGAGAACCGGTGTGGTTCCGGCCTAGGGCTCTTCGATGCCAAAGTTAGATCTCCTGGCGCAAATAGATGAATAGTGATTATTCAATATGAGTTTAGATATCCCCTGATGGGGTTGTGTACCTTACCTTTTATAGTAGTGTATGGCGGTGTGGAGAGTCCCAGTTTGATGGCGATTGTGCCGTTGAGTGGATAGAGGCCCTGGGTAACGGGGCTCTATCCTGATTGACCATCTCCCTGCGGGAGGGAGTGTCCTAGTGGTATCAAGATCCTTGGTGGATAGATACCCGCGTGTGGTGATAACGTCCTTGGTGCTTGAATCCGTCTGGGTGACGTGACTTCAAAGCGGTGGCCTAGAGTCCTGGTGGTGACATGAGTCTGTAGCGATACGATCGGGTCATAGGTGAGTAGCCCCCACCTCATGTCTGTGCCCACGATGCTGTGCCTGGGTGCAGGCCGCGCCTGGGTGTGGCTACGCCTTAGTGAGGCCGCGCCTGAGTGGTGGCCGCGCCTGGGTGTGTGGCCGCGCCTAGGTGAGGCCTCGCCCGAGTGGTGGCCGCGATTGGGTGAGGCCGCGTCTGGGTGTGTGGCCACGCCTAGGTGAGGCCGCGCCCGAGTGGTGGCCTCGCCTGGGTGCTGGGTCCCCGGTTCGTTCCCCTTGGTTATGGAGCGGGTCGCCTGTGACACGTGGCGGCCGCTGATTGGCCCGGTGAATATTGGATGTATCATTTGCCCCCCACTCTCTTGGGATAGGATGTCCAAGAGAGTAGATGCCTTTATATAGTGAGGGGTCCACTGCGAATAGACTTTCCTTGCGGGGCTTGTCTGTAAATCCATTAATGAGGTAGGAGAGGTTGGGGGTTCAAACCTTTCCTCCTACACTTTTTCTTTTGTTTTTTGTAGGTATATGTTCCTTTCCTTCACTTTCTCTTCTTTCACTTCTCATTTCTCTTTCTTACTTTTTGTCTCCCATTTTGCTCTTCTTTAATTCCCCCTTTGCATTCCACTTTTTGTCTTTTGTCCTCTTTTTGGTGCCCACCATGTGCTTGTCTTTGGGTCACCTACACTAGTATCCATTTTGCTTGATTTTGGATCCTTGTGTTTGCTTTGTGCTCACTTGGTGCCTTGGTTTGCTTGTAAGGCTTGAGTGGTGCTTGGCCTGAGTGCCTTGCCTCTGGTGGTCTCTCTCACTTGATCGTGCTAGTGGTGTGGCCTTGTCATCGTGTGCCTGCCTCCCCGTGCGATCGCCTTCCCCCTGAGGTAAGTTCGATCCCTTTTCTTTCTTTTCCTTTTTTTTTTTTTTTTTTTTTTTTGTAGGGCGACGCCTCTGTGAGGCCGCGCTTGCGGGTGTGGCCGCGCCTGTGGGTGTGGCCACGCCTGGGGTGGCCGCGCTTGAGGTGGTCGCGCCGCCTGGGTGTAGCCGCGCCTGGGTGGCCGCTCCTAGGGTGGTCGCGCCTGGAGTGGCCGCGCCTGGGTGGCCGTGCCTGCAGGCGCGAGGCCGGGGTCACCGCTCTTGTGGGGCATGAGGCCGCTTGGTTGTCGCGCCCGGGTGGCCGCCGCCTGTGGGTGTGAGGCCGCGCCTATGGTGGCCGCGGCGTGGGTGTGATGGACCCTCGCGCTTCTTCACTTTTCTTCTTCTTGTATGTGATGGATCTGCTGTTTATATTTTGCAGGTGACCTTCATTTCATTTTTTCTTGCTAGCTTCTGGGAGATCGCTTTCTCGAGTAAGTAGTTCATTCCTCTCTTGTCCTTCATGTCGTTCCCGGGTGACCTTGGCCCTGCTTCAGTCGGGGTTGGATCTTCAGAGGAGCGTTCCCTAGGATCGCCTTCTTCTGTGGGTACTCCATCCTCTATACCCTCCCCTAGTGCTATTGATGGAGGTGTGGGACCTTCTAGTGTCTCCGATCCCAGTAGGGATCGTCGGTCCTCTGGGGCGGCCTCCTCAGCCGCCGGTCCTGCTGATAGGTTGGGCCCTGTTGCTAGCATCTTGTCACCTTCTGACTTGGTCTCCCTCCGTGAGGAATTCCATATTCCCACTGAGGTCATGTTGCGTACTCCTGGGCCTGGCGAGTATGCCTTCTCTCACCGTGCGGATGAGATCTGTCTCTACCGTTCATTTTTTCTCCAGGGCCTTCGCCTTCCTATCCCTCGCTTTGTCGAGTTGGTGTTAGAGCATTGGCACCTCACCCCTAGGCAGGTGTTGCCCAACTCTTGGAGGGTGATCTTGGGTTTCTATGTCTTCTTCGCCCGCCTGGGGCGTGCCGCCATTGTTCCCTTGTTCTCCCACTTTTATCTGTTGAAGAAGGGGAACCATGGATGTTATCACTTTGCTCGCTGCGTGCTCAAGGGGCCCTATGCCTCTGTGGAGTTTCTCACGGGGATCACTAGCCACGTGAAGTATTGGAGGGATCGCTTCTTTTTTGCCACGGTCCCCCGATGCCCACTACGGACTGTTAGGGAAGTTATTGACCTCAAGAGGGTCAATCAGGGGCTTGAGCTGAGTGATTTTGAGGGTGACTCCCTCAAGCTGTGCCTGGGTCGTGATCCGTTCCACGTCCAGGAGTTGGACTCGGAGGCCTTCTTGTCTCTCTGGAAGCTGAGTCCTGGTAAGAGCACTGTCTTTTGTACTTGATTGGCATGTTGGTATTTGAATGTATATGTCATCTGATTGATTGGGCGGTCTATGCAGTGGATACGCGTCCGGACTTCAGTTTGCTCCGTGGCAATCTGCGGAGGAAGGCCGATTCTTAGGGTGATCCATCTGTTGGAGTGACCGATGTTGGTGGTGCTTCTGCGCCTGTGGTAGTTGGAGCGAAGCGAAAGGGTGGACCAGGACATGCCCACATGACGAGCTCTGGTGTACGTGTCCTCCTTCCCCGTACTTCTCCTGATGATGATGGCATTTCGGGCTCTGTGCCTCAGCCTCCCTCTGTCGCTCCTTCTGGGTCTTCTGTATTGCCCCTCTCCAAGGGGAAAGGTGTGAGTTCCTCTGATGGTACTACCACTGATCTTCCCACGCTGGATGAGTCCCTGGTGATCACCTTGGGCGTGCCGGAGGGCTCGACCTTGGCCGGAGCCGATGTGTCGCGGGAGTGGGTGGACAGGGGTAGGCTCCCTACCGCAAGGGTGGCCTTGCAGAGGCTTAGCGATGCTTGTCTGGCCCAGACTCTCTACCATGATATGGCTTCGGTGAGTTATCCCTTTTTTGTCTCGTCATGTTCATTGCTTCATTTATTCTTAGATTGTTTTATCGCTTGCCATGTTGATTGTAGGTTCATCATCGTGTTGCCGAGGCGGTGCTTCGCTTGGAGGGTCACGCTTCTTGTGAGGTGTAGATACAGCACACCCTGCGTGACGTGGAGAGGGAGCTCCAGGGATAGATCGATGCCCGTGAGAGGGCCGAGGCCGACGTGCAGAGGGCATCGGGGGAGCTCGCGGTGGCGTCTGAGAAGCTCCTGGAGGTGTCTGAGGAGCTACGTGCGACCTCTGCTGGTGCGGCCTAGAGCTCGGCTAGGGTTCTTGCCTTGGATGAGGAGCTTCATTCGTTGAGGGGAAGGCATGAGGCGGAGCTGGCATCTGCAGGGGAGCGAGCTGTGACTGAGTTCCAGGCGTCCTCTACGTTCTCGATGCTGTATCAGGCGCAGCTTTAGCCCGCCTATGAGGGAGGGGTCCGGGACTTAGCCGCTTGTGTCCTGGAGGTGACCCCCAATTATGACTTCTCTGTCTAGGGGTTCTCTGAGTTTGCTGCGGTGCTTTCGGGTGTATCTGTGGTGGAGAGCGTTCCAGTGTCAGAGGTGGAGGCTGCCCTACCTGAGGGGGGTGCTGCTGCGCGTCTTCTTGAGGTGGACATGATGTCTTCTGCGGGTCGGAGGTGACCCACCACCGTGGTCCCTTGACCCTACGGCCGATCCTGTAGACGTCTCAACCTTTTTCCTTTTTTGAACTTGAGTTGTAACTACTATGACTTTTCTATGTGATCGCTTTTGCTTCTCTTTGATTGCATTGTCTCCTGGTGATTGTTTGCGCGTTGATGCTCTCTGACCCTTGATAATCATGGGATTTTGGTAGTGGCGTCGTGCCTTGGTGATCCTCGGACCTTGGTGGGTTAACGCCTTAGGTGTAAAGCCTCAGTGTTGGCATGACGCCTTAGGCCTACAACCTCAGTGGTGGCATGACGCCTTAGGCCTACAACCTCAGTGGTGGCATAACGCCTTAGGCATGAAGCCTCAGTGGGGGCATGACGCCTTAGGCATGAAGCCTCAGTGGTGGCATGACGCCTTAGGCATGAAGCCTCAGTGGTGGCATGTTGCCTTAGGCATAAAGCCTCAGTGTTGGCATGTTGCCTTAGGCGTGAAGCCTCAGTGGTGGCATGACGCCTTAGGCATGAAGCCTCAGTGTTGGCATGTTGCCTTAGGCATAAAGGCTCAGTGTTGGTATGTTGCCTTAGGCATAAAGCCTCAGTGGTGGCATGACGCCTTAGGCATGAAGCCTCAGTGGTGGCATGACGTCTTAGGCATGAAGCCTCAGTGTTGGCATGTTGCCTTAGGCATAAAGCCTCAGTGTTGGCATGTTGCCTTAGGCATAAAGCCTCAGTGTTTGCATGTTGCCTTAGGCATAAAGCCTCAGTGTTGGCATGTTGCCTTAGGCATAAAGCCTCTGGGGTGGCGTCACGCCTTGATGTAGTGGCAGTGATTCGATTGAGTGGTAGAAGAAGACAAGTATTCCTGAAACATCTCTTTGTTTTGAATGAAATTCAAATTGACCGTGAAACAGTGATGTCGTCTACTGCTACTGCTGCTATTATCACTACCACTACTGCTACTCTTGATGGCTACTCTTGATGGAGCTATTTGTTTCTACTGGTAATACTTCTGCAGATGTTCTGAGTTCCAGGTACGGTCTACCTTCTTGTCCCCTAGAGTCTTCAAGCGGTAGGTCCCTGGACGTATCTGCTTGGAGACTATGTAGGGTCCTTCCCAGTTGGGTGACAGCTTCCCTGCCTTCTGTGGCTGTGATGCACTTGCCCTCCGTAGGACTAAATCTCCCTGGTGGAATAGCCTTTCCTTGACCCTGGCATTATAGTACCTGGCAGTACGTTGCTGGTAGGCGACGTTCCTTAATCGTGCTCTCTCACAGACCTCATCTATAAAGTCTAGGTTCGCGCATAGTCCGTCGATATAGGTACATTCGTTGAAGTGCAAAACCCTATGGGACATGGCGCAGACCTCTACTGGTGCCAATGCTTCAGTGCCATATACTAGGCGGAATGGGCTCTCTCCTGTGGGTGTCCTTATTGTAGTTCGGTATGCCCACAGGACGCTTGGTAGCTCTTCGACCGAGTTTCCTTTGGCCCCTCTAGCCTTTTCTTGACTCCTTCCAATAGTGTTCTGTTGGTGACCTCCACCTGACCATTGGCCTGTGGGTATGCTACCGACACAGGCCGATAGTCGATGTTGTAGCTGTGACAGAATGCTTGGAATTTGGGGTTGTTGAATTGTTTGCCGTTGTCCGAGACGAGGATCCGTGGTACCCGAAACTGTAGATGACGCTCGCCGCAGACGAACTTCTCCATCTCTGCCTCTCGTTATCTTGGCCAAGGGTTTAGCTTCGACCCACTTGGTGAAGTAGTCAATCGCGACAACCAGGTACTTTCTGTTTCCCGGTGCTGCGTTGAAGTTGCCTAAGATGTCAAGTCCCCACATGGCAAAAGGTATGGGGTTGAGGATTGATGTCAGCTTGGTGGCGGGTAGATGGGGTACTGGGGCGAACAACTGACATTGCTTGCATTTCTTGGCATATTGGATGGCCTCCTTTTGCATTCGTGGCCAGTATAGTCCCTGGCGGAGGATTTTGTAGGCTAGGGCTCATCCCCCATGTGGCTTCCACATATCCCCTCATAGACTTGGCTAGGGCGTACTTCCGCCCCCTTGGGTCCTAGGCACCGGAGTAGTGGTGCTGTTGCCCCCCGCTTGTACAGTACCCCATCTAGGACGGTGTACTTTATAGCTCTCATCCTGATCTTCCTAGCCTCGGCCTTGTCTTCTGGTAAGACATCGTTCTAGAGGTAGTTGAGTAGAGGGTCCATCCAACTAGGTCCCTCCTCGATTTCGTTAACCTGCTTTTCCTTATACGTTGGCTCATACAGGATCTCAACATAGACTGCGCTAGCCAAATTTTGGAGTTCCTCATTAACTAGCCTGGATAGGGCATCGACGGCGGCGTTCTCATCCCTAGGAACTCGAACCATCTCGAACTTCACAAAATCCTCAATCAATGCTTGAGCACGTGCTAGGTATGATGCCATCCTATCATTTTCGCCTCATACTCTCCATTCACCTGATTCACCATGAGCTGGGAGTCGCTCCGGGTGGATAGGTGTGTGACTTGGATGGCTCTGGCCACCCGGAGTCCAGCTAATAATGCCTCGTATTTTGCTTCATTATTGGATGCTTGGAAGGTGAATCGGAGAGCATATTGGATACGAAATCCCTCGGGGCTAGTTAATATGAGACCAGCGCCGCTTCCCGCCGCATTACTCGACCCGTCCACGAACATGTCCCACGATCCATGATCCTTCTCTTGGGCTCCCTGTTTTTATTCGATCTCGAGGCAGTACACTGCAATGAAATGCAAGAGCCTGGCCTTTGATGGCTGTCCTTGGTTGGAACCTGATGTCATGCTCACTTAACTCCACCACCCATGCTATCAATCGCCCGGAGACGTCTGGCTTGTGCAGTATCTTCTTCAGGGGTGGGTCTGTGAGGACTATGATGGTATGGGCTTGAAAGTATGGTCGTAGCTTCCGGCCGCAATTACCAATGCATAGGCTACCTTCTCGATCCTAGTGTACCTGGTCTCGCATCGATCGAACATGGGCGTAGTAGATGGGCCTTTGGACTTTGTCTTCTTCCAGAGATCTTGCACCGACCGTGACAGGGTGGCGGCAGGTAGAGCTATAACTCTTCGTTAGGTTCAGTCGCCCAGCGTGGTGGGCTCTCTAGGTACTCCTTCAATTCTTCGAACGCCTTCCGGCACTCTTCCGTCCATGTGAAATCTTTAGGGCTTCGGAGGTTCTTCAACGTTTTAAAGAATGGTAAGCACTTATCACCTGATCGTGACACGAACCTGAAAAGGGCAACGACCCTTCCATTCAACCTCTGCACTTCCCTGACCGTCTGAGGAGGTGCCATCTCTTGGATGGTCTTGATCTTGGATGGGTTGGCTTCTATTCCACGGACTGAGACCATGAACCCCAGGAATTTTCTAGACGTTACATCGAAGGCGTACTTTGCAGGATTTAGCTTCATCTGGTTCCTCCTCAGTACTATGAATGCTTCCTCTAGGTCGGTCAGGTGTTGGTTGGCGTGGATGCTTTTCACGAGCATGTCATCCACATATACCTCCATGTTGCGCCCGATCTGCTCCTCGAACATCTTGTTGACCATCCTCTGATAGGTGGCCCCTGCATTCTTTAACCCGAACGGCATGACGTTGTAGCAGTAGTTCTCTTTGGTCGTCCGGAATGCGGTGTAAGACTCATCATCCTCATACATGAGGATCTGGTTGTATCCGGAGTAGGCATCCATGAAACTCAGCATCTCATGGCCGACGGTGGCGTCGATCAGTAGGTCGATCCTGGGCAGTGGGTACTCATCTTTTGGGCATGCCTTGTTCAGGTCGGTATAGTCGACACACATCCTCCACTTCCCACCTGGCTTTGGTACCATGACCACGTTGGCGAGCCAGGTTGGGAACTTCTCCTTTCTGATGAACCCTGATCGGCTTAACTTCTCGACCTCCTCCTTGATTGCTGCTTGTCGGTCGAGGATGAAGTTACGCCGCTTCTGTTGAATGGGCTTCCTGGTTGGGTCGACATGTAGTCGGTGTTTCGCTATAGAACGTGGTATTCCCGGCATGTCAGAGGTCGACCATGCGAAGACATCCATGTTCGCTTGGAGGAGGTGTCCAAGCCCTTCTTTCTGTTCCTTGCTTATCAGCGAGCCGACCTGAACGACCTTGGAGGGGTCGTCCGTGAGGGGCCATGGGATGAGGTCTTCCTGGCCTTCCCCTTCTCTCTGTCAGTTCATCTCTCCGGTCGCGACCATGCTCTCTAGGCAGAGTGCCATTCCACGGGTGTTACCATTGTTCTTTTTCATGAAGGTGGCGTAGCACTCCCTTGCTTTCTTCTGATCTCCTCGGACTTCGCCTACCCCATTCTCGATGGGGAACTTCATCTTCAGGTGAAGTGGTGATATGACTCCTCTAAGGGCTGTCAGTGATGGTCGCCCTAAGAGGCCGTTGAAGGATACCATGGACTTGACTACCATGAAATTCACCATGATGGTTATTTGTTGAGGGTGTACCCCGAAGGTGACGGGTAGCTCTATGGTACCTCTGATGGAGGCGGTGGCACCTGAGAATCCATGGAGATAAGTGGGCTCTGGTTTGAGCTGGTCGTCCCCGAACCCGAACTGTCGATAGGCATCCAAGGAGAGTACGTCAATAGACGCCCCTGTGTCTATCAGTACCCTGTGTATAGGTCGGTTGGCTACCTCCACCTGTACTACCAGGGCATCTTCATGCGGGAAGTTTAGTCCTTCCAGGTCTTCATCCGAGAAGGAGATCACCGCCTCGGTCCTGGCTATCTTGCTTGGCTTCTTTGCCACTCCCACTAACCTGGCATGAGCTTTAGCTTTTCTGGTGGACTCTTGCCCCGGTCCTCCAAGTATGGTGAGGATAGGAGGTCCCTTGGTGCCACTAGGTTCTATTGCATCTCTCGGCTCTTACGGGCGGTCTCTCTCTCGTCTGTTCTTCTTTCTTCTTGTCTCGATTCCACTCTGTCTCCGTCGTGACCTCTATCTCCTTGGCCTGAGCGGTTGTCACGTCTCCCCTTCACATACTTGTTCAAGCTTCCTGCTCTTACTAGTTGTTCTATCTCTCTCTTCAATTGATAGCACTCCTTTGTGTCGTGTCCATTCTCTTTGTGGAAGAGATAATATTTATTAGGGTTTCGCTTCTCTGGTCCTGCTAGCATGGGTCGTGGCCAATGGAGTAGGTCAAGGTCCTGGATCTGTATGAGTATCTGAGACCTGGTGGTGTTCAGTGGTGTGAACTTAGGGGTGCTTGCCCTCTCACTTCTCTCGGGGCGGCAGTCGCTCTTCTCTTGTCGACGCTCTGTCCTCGACCTCTTACTCTCTTTGCGGTCATCAGGTGCTGACCTCTTGTTGTTCTGTGGCTTGGCCTCGATTATTTTCGTTCTAACTTGTAGTACCTCGGCCATATTTGCAAACTCGTTGCACCGCTCCAGGAGCTCTTTCATAGTCCTGGTCTCATGACGTGCCAGGTCCTTGATCAAGTCCAGGTCCCTAATACCTCCTGCTAGGGCTGCATGTTGTGTCTGGTCATCCAAGTCTCGAACCTCCAGGGACTCCTTGGTAAACCTGGTAACGTATTCCCTGAGAGATTCCCCAGGGTTCTGTACCACGTTCAGTAGATTGACGGTGGTCTTCTTCTGCTTGATGCTGCTTTGGAAATGAGTGACGAACTGTTCGCATAGCTCTGCGAATGAGCATATAGATCTCGATCGTAGCCTGGAGAACCATGATGTGGCTGCTCCCTTGAGGGATGCAGGGAATGCCCGACAGGAGACCACATCTGACCCACCATACAGCGTCATCATGCCATTAAAGTAGTTGATGTGGTCATTAGGGTCAGTGGTACCACTGTAGAGTTCAAAGGTGGGTAGTTGAAACCTGGAAGGTAGTGTGGCTGACATGATCTCTGCCGAGAATGGGTGTTGTCCAGGTATGGAATGTGTCTCGCCTTTGGTCTGCTTCTTCAACCCTTCCAGCTTCTCATCCAGGTCACGGAGTCTTTGATCGAGCTCCTCGTCCCGTGTCTGTCCCTCACGCCTGGCCGGACGTTCGCTGCGACCCCGTTCATGCTCTCTCCTGGATGTCCCCTCCCGCCTTGAGTGTTGGCAGGATGGTGAATGGTCACGCCGTGATGAACCCTGTCGTGAAGGTGAGGGGCTTTATTCTCTGTAGGTCCGGCTTCGTCGTGGTATGTGACCTTCTTCAAGTCGTCCGTCGAACACAGACCTCATGACCGATCTCTGCGGGCTAGACACCCTCGCCCTGGGTGTTGGCGTCCTCCCACGTTCTGACTGTGGCGACAGGTCTCTTGTTCTCCTGGGATGCTGGGAAGGCTCCCCCTGCTGCGGAGTGGGGGTTACCCGTTGCGCAAGTCTCTCTGATCTCACGCCCCTGGGAGATGATCTCCTAGGGTTCGGCTCTTGTCGAGGTACGGATTCCACCCTTACTGATGGTGAAGTCCTTCGACGGTGAGACATCGCACGCTGCGTCAAGTATTCTCGAAAGAGTCGTTGTTCATCGAGGATCTGTCGTTGCAGGTCGTTGATCTGACCCACAGTGGCTGGAGCATTGGGGTCAGGTATCACCTCCACCACCACATCGTCTGCCTCGTCATTGTTGGGCTCGTCGACCACGAACTGGTCATTAAGGGGGATCTCTTCCTCCAGAGGGACATGGTCCTGGTCGTTGGCTCTGCGGCGAGAGCACTCTAGGGGTGGTGATCCATTCCTTGCTCCGTTGTTGGTGGTGGTAGTCTTCCTTCGAGCCATTGAATGAATATGGAAGCGAGCTAGTAGTCTGTAATGGCTAGCGTCGTTCCACGCAGGCGGCGCCAATCATTGCGTCAAGAAATCGTCGAGCGGTCTGCGAGTGCCGTCACCTGCAAGTGGACCAAGGGGTCACAGAGAGAACCGGTGTGGTTCGGGCCTAGGGCTCTTCGATGCCAAAGTTAGATCTCCTGGAGCAAATAGATGAATAGTGATTATTCAATATGAGTTTAGATGTCCCCTGATGGGGTTGTGTACCTTGCCTTTTATAGTAGTGTATGGCGGTGTGGAGAGTCCTAGTTTGATGGCGATTGTGCTGTTGAGTGGATATAGGCCCTAGGTAATGGGGCTCTATCCTGATTGACCATCTCCCCGCGGGAGGGAGTGTCCTAGTGGTATCAAGATCCTTGGTGGATAGATACCCGCGTGTGGTGATAACGTCCTTGGTGCTTGAATCCGTCTGGGTGACGTGACTTCTAAGCGGTGGCCTAGAGTCCTGGTGGTGACATGAGTCTGTAGCGATACGATCGGGTCATAGGTGAGTAGCCCCCACCTCACGTCTGTGCCCACGATGCTGTGCCTGGGTGCAGGCCGCGCCTGGGTGTGTGGCCGTGCCTAGGTGAGGCCGCGCCCAGGTGCTTGGTCCCTGGTTCATTCCCCTTGGTTATGGAGCGGGTCGCCTGTGACACGTGGCGGCCACTGATTGGCCCGGTGAATATTGGATGTATCAGTAAGGATTTAGAAGGTTTCATCCATCTTCTCAGCGGCACATAATCGTTTCTGTTCCGACCACAGGTGATGGTCACCGGAGATGGAGCCGCAGATGATTGTCGTCGGAGCTGGAATTGGCATAGGTGATGATGGTCACCCAAGATCGCAATATCAGAGTTCTCCAATGGAATGAAGAGGGAAGAAGAGGAAATGAGAGGTTTTTATTTAAATAACTAAGGGGGCTAAAATGGACATTTCAACTTTAGATGCTAACTGCGCTTAACTTAAGGGGGAGGTTTATATTTTAATACTTTTTAGGGTGATAAACTTATAGGGAATCTATGAAATTTTCCAAAAAAAAAAGAAAAAAGAAAAAAAAAGAGAAGAGAGCATATAACACGACACGTCTTTACCTCTCCTTCCACCCACGCACCCACCACCCACCCCTCGGCATTTTTTCTCTTTTTCTCCTCTGCGCCTTTATATCTGTCTCTTGCTCGTCTGCTTCGGATTTTGCTTCATTTCCGATCGCCTTGTGGCTTAGGGTTAGGGTTTTGTTCTGCTCTATATCATTCATTATTTTTGGTTGGATTTTTATTTTATTCCTTTTCCAATTTACGGATTCGACAGAGGCTTCGTTGGCTTCGTTCGTTCGACTGAATTGCAGTTTGTTCTGATGAAGGCAGGAATAATCTACTGCGGTTGAGATTTCAATTTGGGCCGAGGAAACTGTGACAAATAGCTTTTATATTCGGCAAACAGGTAAGGAGTTTCGCGTTATATTTGTGTGTTTAAGGTTTTATTTTCGCCTTTCCGTTTGCAGGATTTTCCTTTTTTTTTTTTTTTTTTTTTTAATTTTTTATCGGATATGAGCGTTCGTAGTTTATTTTCTTAACCAAGTATGTTTTTTTTTTTCCTGACGGGTGGCGTTTAAAGTTCACATCATGCGTGCATAAATGGGGAAATCGAATTGAATACCTGTATTATTGTTCCGTTCCGGGAAAAAAAAATCTCCGTTTGAGGGACGGAATTAGGGAGTATAATGTTTGGGTTATCTTGCCTTAGTTTAGAATTCATTGATCCCAGATTACTGGTCTGCAAGAACACGGTGGAACTCTTTGGATGATTGCATTTTTTTTGTTGGGCTTTTGCCAAATTATTTGGGAGGCTCAAAAAATTTCAAAGTTTGGTAATCATTAATGTAGACTGCGTTGATGATTTCATGCTTACTGGTTGTTTCTTATAGCGACATTCTTTGAGGTTTGTTGGTCCTATTATATAGTTTTAGTTCTGCCCGAGCTGAGAGCTAGTTGATCGACAAATGGTAGAAGTTAAGTGGATGAACGGTTTTTGAATTGGTTTTTGGTGTAGAATAGGTTTGGGAAACCTATTAAATTATCCTATCTGAAAGGTAGGAAGGCTGGGAAGGGTATCCACTCATATATCTCAGCATACATGCAGAAATTCTTAATAAGTAAGTACAATCATAAATAAAGAAACAAACAATCATATGTGCAGAATTTCATGCTAAGTATGCAAAGGGACCAACACTTCTTGCATGCAGCTTTTTCCATGTACCCTTTGGAAACCACTCAGCTCAGATCAGATTCTCACCATGACCATGTCTCCCTCATTAAATTCCTGATACATGCGATGAACATCTGCACTAGACTTGTAATATTCATTAGTTATGGTAATCTTTTTCCTTATTTCTGCATTTAGCTCATGAATAAGATGGACAAATGACTACTAGTTTTGAGGGTCTAGCTTCTAATGGCAGGGGAGCGAGGTCTATAGATTTCCTTGGTTGGTAGCCTAAGACTATCTCAAATGCGCTGCTATCAGTAGACCTATTGACTGAACTATTATAAACAAATTCTGCCGTTGGTAAGACGGAATCCCAACTTGACATATGATCTTACACTAGATGATGCAACAAACCCAAAGACTGCGGTTGGCCACTTCAATTTGTCCTTCTGTATGGAGAGAAAAGCAGAAGAAAACTGTAGCTTTGTTCCCAACAATTTTTTTTGGCTATATGTGAAGTATCTGATATTTTGGAACATGGTATAAAGTGCGCCATCTTAGAGAGGTCGATTGCGTGTTGAATAATCCTCATGAGAGGAACTTCATTTGGTAGTTCCTTGGGTATGACATCACTAAACTTAGAGAGTATAGTGGTAACATCTCTCGGGATCTCTAATGGAACATCTAGGGAGTGCTCTTTACTTCTTTGGAAACCAGGAAATACATCACTTCTTGATATTTGCATTCGCTCTCAAATTGTTGCTTCTTTAGTATGTGCAAAGGCTTTTTTTTTAACTGGCCCGAGTAGTGTCCACCTTCCCACCTCTTGCTTTCATCTCTCTAGGTTGGAAGGGATTGAATTTGCTCTACCGAAATGTGTTACGTCAAGATTAAACAACCAAGATCTTCCTAATAAAATGGATGGGTAGGAAATCACACCATATAATGTCATGATACTCGGAAAATTGTGAAGAAACTAAGCAACGATGATTAAAAGGTATGGTGGTGTGATCTACCCAAGCAACCTTGTAAGGATGCGGGTGAGGCTCTGGCTTAAGACCTAATGGAGAAATGATAGCCTGAAAGTTAAGCCAATCCATACAAATGGACAGACCAGGCTCATCCTTTTATGTTGAGGTCAGTGTAAGTCTGTCTATGGTATTGAGTCTAGGTGGTAACGATGATTAACATGTATGGTGGTGTGATCTACCCAAGCATCCTTGTAAGGATGCAGGTGAGGCTACGGCTTAAGACCTAATCGAGAAATGATAGCCTGAGAGTTAAGCTCAATGCATACAAATGGACAGACCAGGCGCATCCTTTTATGTTGAGGTCAGTGTAACTCTGTCTATGATATTGAGTCTAGGTGGTGTTGAAGCTGGCTCATTCATGGTAGTCATCTTAGAGCTATGAGTCGAAAAAATGTTCACCAACTCTTCCATAGTTATCTTGTTCATATGTAGATAAAGCTTTTGAATTGAAGTTTCAATCAAAACATTAAATGAAAGTGTTTTGTCTCCTCCCTAAGGTAGATTGCCTATCAGTTGACTGACCAATACAATGGACTATTCTACCTAGGTGCGTTCTTGACCTAACTTGGTATTCTTTTTAGTCGGAGAAGACTGGCTACTTATGGTAAGTTAAGAGGATAGCATAAGATAAGCAACGAAAGCAGAGTAGGCAGCGAAAGAAGGCATCTCCTTATTCACTAGACTTTCAGTACATATCGGTCATATAGAACACCAACACATAGAAAAAGAGCTGGAGGAACCGGTCCATGACTTGACATCAGTGGAATGCTACCTCCAATTCCCTGTATTTTCGATAGAGCCAAAGATTCCCCCCACGGATCGGAGTATGCTGATTACCCCCGAACTATACAAGATAGTTACCACCTATCATATGACTTTCTAACTTCACTTCTTTTTCTGGTCGTTCCATTCTGTTGGATCGATGGTAGTTCTGGAGATCTGTGACCCGTTCACTTGACTCATAATCATCCGATCTACAATCGTCAAATCGATTGGTCAGAAACTGGCCTCCATGAGCTTATTTTCTTTTCCTATTCAAATAAATTCTAAAAAGACGTTTAAGCATGCCAAAATCTCTTTACCAAGAATCTAAGGTTTCTGTTTCAGTTATGGAATCGAACAAAACCACATTCATACAACTCCCATTGCCTCTGATAACCTTACAATTTTTATCCCCACCCTTATTGTAAGTGTGGAAGATATCTGTTCTTTGCCAATCATCCTCAATCTTTGGTTGAGTGAACATACACCTCACAACATTCATGTGGGTTGTCATCTCTCCAAACTCTTGGGCCTCTTCATCATTGACCCCTTCTTCATGAATATGCACACCTTCTTCTTTAGCATGTTCCTGACTCTTCTTCACTATCATCGGTTCTAGTGCAGAGATTATAGGTAGGGCACTGATAGTCATAATGCCCAGCATCATCACCACGATAGCACACAGGTTCGTTACTGCCCTTAGAACTCTTTGTAGCAGGTCTTTTTTGTTTGGAATCTTAAGATGTGAAATGGGAAGGATTACTTCCTCCAAATACATGGGGCAAAATGGACAGACTAAGACTCTCTTTGGTATCATTTATGTTTTTTTTTATGGCTTATTTTTTAAAAAATCATTAATGAAAACCATTTGGTGATCATTAGATATAATAGAGTATAGAATGATAAACCGTTTGGTAACTACCTATCTGTAAATAATTTTAATTGGTGGGTGAAGGGATTCCCCTTTCAATCATTTTCCTCCCCATATTATATTATAATTATAATATAATATATATACAATATAATATTAAATATAATAATATATTATGTATTATATTATTCATAATTTGTAATATATATATATATATATATATATATATATATATATAATATTAGGGGAAAGGCTCTCTGAGCCTAAGGCGTACAGTGCACCTCACATTTATTTTTATTTTTTATTGTTTTTTCTCTCCTTGAATATATGAATGAACAATGTTTATGTGAGGGTAGAGAGTACCCTGCTTGCTCAGAGAGCCCTCGCCCATTATTAAATTCTATAATATATTAATGGGGAAGAGAACGCTGCTTGGTTGCGTGGCCCTTGCACCAGCGCAAAGTCCAATGAGAGGGCGCACTCAGGCATCCAGCATGGGTGGTCATTTTGCCACCCCCTGTGTCTGGGCGTAGGGGCATGACCAAGCAATGTTCTTTTTCCTATAATAATATATTATGTATTATATTATTCGTAATGTATGATATAATATATATAACAAAAGCTTTCCTTTTTATATAGGGCATGAGATCGCTTCTTGGTTGCTTGATCTCTACACTAGCATCTGGGACAATGGGAGAGCATCCTTGGGTATTTACTCAGGGGAAGGGATGTCACGGTGCTCTGTGAGAGGGCGTAGGGGGCACCACCAAGCAGGGATCTTTTTCCTTATTATATAATACAACAACAACAACAACAACTACTCAGCCTTATCCCAACTAAATGGGGTCGCTACATGGATCCTTGCCCTCCAATCAGCTCTATTCAAGGTCATACTTGATACAAGGCCTAAGCTATGCATGTCTTTCCTCACCACTTCTCCTAAGGTCATTGATGTATTTAGACTGTATACCAAATAGTACAGAAGCAGGTGTAGGGATTCCCCTACAGCAGCAGCACTGTAGGTGTAGGGATTACCCTACACCAGGAGTAAAAATCATGGGCTGATGTTCGGTTTTATTTTTATTATTAGACTTTTATTTAGTTTCCTATTTATGTTTGAGTTGTACTTTGAATTCGGAATCCTTGTATTGTTGGGAACCCTAGTTAGATTCTAGTTTCTATTTTTTTCTCAGCCATTAGGCTATATAAACATTGTAATCAGCTCTTGAGAGCCCATGATTGAATGAATACAGAATTTGTTTTGAGCAACTGTTGAAATCCTGGGAGGATAGGTAAGAGGCTTAGGGTGAGATATCCATTCCCTTCTTTCAGTTTTAGGTTTCAAGCCCTAAATCTGCCCAATCGATTTCAAGAGTTCTACAGCTGCTGGGATTTTTCTTCTGAGTTATTCTCATCAATATTTTGGAGCTACATTTATCATATCATTGCTGCCAAGGCCCATCTTCATCAGCCAAACCAGCAGGAACAACCCTACCATCGATCCAAGAGAATCTAATGTTTCCCAAAATCCTAAAGGCTGTTCGATCTCTGTTTTCTTCCTATTCTGATCGTGCTCTTCTATTTGGGGATTCATTCTACTGTTAAAGAAGATTAATCAGCCGTATTTGCAGCTTCAACAGCTTACTAATTTGTGGGATTATATATATTACTTCTCTTGTTCACTTATAGTTACCAATTTGAGATCCCATCGTTCTTTTTCTTGTTCACTGGAGATTTCCAATATGATCCTAGCTGGGATTAGACTTATTCTGGTTCTAGTCTTACATTAGTCATTTTCTGGTTCTTTTAGTACATTCAATCTGGATCAAGTCACTCCTCCGGACTGGAGCATCCCAAGGCCTCCGTTGAACATGACCATGCTACCTCAAACGACTTTCTCAGAGCTTATCTTGAATCGGGGCTGCTCCCAAATCAGCTCTTATATGATCATTCCTTATTTTATCCTTCCTAGTTTTGCTTCACATCCATCCCAACCTCCTCATCTCTGTTACACGTAGTTTATTTATATGACGCTTCTTAACTGCCCAACATTCCATACCATACATCATAGCCGGTTGTATGACTGTCCTATAAAATTTTCCTTAAAGGACTGGCTTAACCCAATCCTTGACTAATAAGAATATCCTAAATGGACTACGTAAGTGAAAGAATAAAAAAAGGGACTCAAAATGGGACTCTAACTAAACTAATGAAGTAAATCCCGTTTTCCTATTTTCTATCCATATTTAGGCTTATTAAATTGGCCAATTACAAAATAAACACATAGAATCAAAAGGCCCATTGCATACATAACCCACCCCAAGGCTTATTTCCACTAAAATAAGCCTTCTTAGTGACTTATTTGCATCAAAATCATTTCCTATTCTTTTTCGTCCTCATCATAATGATGATGTGGAACTCTTGAAGGGTGGGGAAACCTATTCTGTCTAAAGAGCTCTCTACGTGCAAATTGACGTGGTTGATCATTTGGAGCTTCACTCCTTTGATCCATCCAGTCTTTCAATATTGTCATGCTGCATGTCATTTTTCCTCAACTTCGGTGTCCCTAAACAAATGCCCCTTGGGCTGCCTGGCAGCCTCAAGAGCTCTCACATGTATCTTGGGCCTCAAATAGGTTACAGAACTCATCCAACTTGGCATTAATTCTAGCCAACTGTTTAGCTAGAATATTTGAATTCATTGGTCCTATTTAGGAGTGTGGTTGGTATTGGGCTCCACTACTTGTTGACATATGACAAATAGGAAAAGCTTTAAGGAGACACAAAGGGCTGGAACCATGCTTTGATACCAAATTTGGTGTAGGACAGGTCTGGGAAACCTAGAAAATTATCCTAACTGAAAGGCAGGAAGGATGGTGATGTAAATTGGCTGTCTAAAACCAGCCACAGGTGTAGGGATTCTTCCCCTACATCAGCACTAAATCATAGGATTAGGTTTAGAGTTTATTTAATTTTTATTTAGTCTGTTATTTGGAGTTGTAATCCTAATTGGAATTTAGCTTTGAATCCTAGTTGGGAATCCAAGTTTTAGTTTGAATCCTAGTTCTAACTTTGTTATTTGGAGTTTGATTTTTAGTTGCTCAGTGCAGCCATTGTGGCTATAAAATAAATTTGTAATTGCTCAGTTGAGCCTACGATTGAATGTATACAAAGTTTGCTTATAGGCTTGAAGAATTCCACAAGCCCCAGTTCTGCCCCAACCAATCTCTTGAAGAATCATTCTAGTTGCTGGAAATTCTCTGCAAGGTTTAAGAATACTTTCACAGATCTGATACTTAGTTTCTGTCATTCAAGAAAGCCATTCAATCATTGTTGGAAGAAGGATCAGTCCACAACATTGTTTGAATTCTGGGTTTCCTCCATTGAAGCTCGATCTGCTTGTTCTTCAAGCTACTGTTGCTACAACTTCTATTTCAATCTTTAAGTTATTGGATCTTATTTGGAGCACAGCCTGCAATCTTCATCTTCTCTTTTATTCCAAGTCTGACCTCTTATTGGTGACTGGTTTGTCTGAAACCCCTAGTTTCTATTTTTATTCTTCTACTTTCTAGTTCTGTGATTCCACCATAACTTTGCATCAGACCCTCAGAACCGGCCAACTCAAACTTGGGTCGAATATTCCTCACTTCCATTGGGAAACTCGATTCTGGTTGTAGCCTTAACAGACCAGCCTAAACCCTAGATTCTCACTTCCCTCTTTTCAAAAGCCCAAAACCCCAACTCTAACTTGCTGCCAACTCAATTCAGCACACTTCTCCCCATTAAAACTTAACGTAACCTTCACTGATAGACTCCCGTATATCAACTTAGCTTAACCCTATCATCAAACCCTAACCCTAATTTGACCAAAAATCCCAATTTTGGCCTACCTGATTTACCAGTTCATAGCAGATCCTGGTTATTGGCTCCTAGTTGGATTATCTACCAATCTAGGACTACATTAGATGGGAGGGTATCCACTCATATATCTGAGCATACATGCTGAAATTCTTAACAAGTACAACCATAAATAAAGAAGCAAACAAATCATGTGTGCAGAATTTCATGTCATGTATGCAAAGAGATGGTAGAATTTCATGTGTGCAGAATTTTATTTCATGTCACAAACATGATAGATCAGTACATTCCTTTGTTGCCCCATGGGTTAGAATACTGTGAATAAGTGCTGAATCACTAACTAACTCCACAGAATGTGTCTTCAAAGCCTCCTTGTTGGTAGGGTATTTGGGAGCTGAAGTTGAGACAAAAATTGGAAAAATTGGGACTGATACAAGAGCTGGTAAGAACTTTAGAAATATCCAGAGTCTAGGCAAGAAGGGAAAATTGGGTTTCTTCGAGATTTGGCCAAGGAGGGAATTTGGGATACCACATTTTTCATCACAATCAGTCCATTTCTATCCAACATGTATGATTTTTCATTTTGGGGTTTATGCACTGTAGTTGAAAGAACAATGGAAGGCTGTACATTATGACTCTCCCCAGACCCTGCAGTGGTGGGAGCCTTGTGTACTGGGTATGCGCTTGTAGTTGAAAGAACAAGTGGAAGGCTCTTAAGAAATGATAATGGAGGTTGGGAGAAATATGATGGAACAAACAAAATTGGATTTGGGGAATCGAACAGGATGGTCTGCTGTAGATATAGAGAGTTTCAAAGAGTGGATTTGTATTTTGGCTTTACACCACCTTGGATTCACTCATGCTGCAGAAAAAGAGAGTAATCTCACAAGTTTCAAATACTTTCATTCATTCATTGTCTTTCCATAATGAGTACAAAGGGCCCCATAACATTACACAATAATAAAAACAGTTATTTCCTAAAATAACTACTCAGATAACTACAACATAATAACAACACAACAACAAAATAAGATAATAGTTTGCGCCAAATAAAAGTACAACAAAATAATAAAAAGAACTATAAATAAGACTAGTTATCTAGCCACAATGAAGTGACATGCGACTGCATGTGTATGTGTCTCCTCTGATAAGTCTTAAATCCTTGAGTGATGTCCTCGTCAGTTTTGCTTAGGTATTTTGATCTTAGTGGAAATGAAAATATATGTTCATTCAATCGTCACCCTGGGCTTCCCCCTCCTTATTTTGAGAATTTTTTTTGTTTTTTTTGTTTTTTTTGGGGGGGGGGGGGGGAGAGGGGGTGGTTGTTGGGGGCTTTGCATTATCTGGTTATTGTAGACACAAGTTGGCGTTTGGTGATGGGGTTTAGACCCGCCTAACAAGTAGGTTTCAGAAAACCTCTAAAACCAGGATCACGTGTCACGTGCAAGGATTTAACTGTGCAGATTTCAAGGAAACTCAATAGAATGAAATCAGAAACTCAGCTGTGAACAAAATTGTGAATAGATGTGAACCACAAGTACAAAAATAACATACTAAATGATCAAATTAATCTGAGAGTCAGATTTAAAGTACTGACAGTGTTTCAATTCTGCAGGAAACCTTAAAACAGGAACAACTTCAGTAATGAGAAACTTTAATAAAATCAGATCAGATGTGCTCTAAATTCTCAGAAGTAGAAGCTAATCCAACGGTTGGATTCTGATATCTGAGAGTTTTTCAATCAAACAAGGTACCTCAAAACAGAATCTCGGAAACAGAAATGGAGATAATTAAATAACTTCACAACCAATGATCAGATTATCATCAAGAACTGGCCGAGTGATCTAAGTAATGAACAGAAAACAATATCAGAAAATCAAGTTGATCCAAGGTTAGAAATTCAATACTGAAGAATCCTAGTTCAGGGATATTAATCCCGTAGCTCAACAACTCCAAAACTTATAAGATTGTATACATATACATGTGCATCTTGTTGTCACTAAGTAGATGAACTAAGAGGTTGTAACCCCACTTTCTCGCCCTGTCTCATTTCCTAAAGGTTATTTAATGCAGGGGTAATCTAATCATTTCACACGGACAATGACAGCTTTTGAAAATGATATCACGATAAGTCACTTTCAACTTATTTTGAAAACTTATTTTTACCCATGAGTAAAATAACTTTTGGGAATAAGACAAGGGGTAAAAAACCCCTTATAGATAAAACCAACCTTGGTTACAACAAATTTTCCCATATATATATATAGGCTTTTAATTTAAATTTCCTAAACTGACATATAAAAGGGCTCTTAGTCATTCTATTATGCTGACTTAAGGAAATATACTCAAAACAGAACTCTTAAAGGCTATTAATTATCCTAATCCAACTCAAAACACTTAACTATTAATCCAGTGCTCTAACTTTACCCCACTTATGGTTTATAAAAATTACAATAAAAAAATTAAAAATAACAAATCCAAGACCCAAGACGCATAGAACACAACCATGGGCCAAAATAAAGTGTTTTGAGGTCCAATTGGCCTTGATTGGACACCCTTAGCTGCATCATCTTGTCTGTGCTTGTTTTTGCTGGGGTGGAGCTGGCACGTTCTTCATTACATTCTGTTGATAGAGATTATGTGTTGACTTTGGTGCAGGCGAGTGGAGAATATGGAGCACGAGGAGACAGGATGCCAGGCTCCAGAGGGTCCTATTCTTTGTGTCAACAACTGTGGCTTCTTCGGAAGTGCAGCCACCATGAATATGTGTTCCAAGTGCCACAAGGACTGGGTTTGGAAGCAGGAACAGGCTAAACTCGCAGCTTCATCCATTGGGAATATTGTGAACGGAAGCACTAGCAGTAATGGGAAGGAGCCTGTTGTTGCTGGTAATGTGGATGTTCCTGTTGCTTCAGTAGAGCCTAAGATCATATCAACACAGGTGTCTTGTGCTTCAGCCTCAAGTGAGGGTGAGGTGAAGGCGAAAGAGAGTCCGAATAGATGCAGCACCTGTAGGAAGCGCGTGGGCTTAACAGGGTTCAATTGTCGGTGTGGAAACCTTTTCTGTGTCATCCATCGCTACTCTGACAAACACAACTGCCCCTTTGATTACCGAACTGCTGCTCGGGATGCTATATCTAAAGCCAACCCAGTTGTCAAGGCAGAAAAGCTTGACAAGATCTAAGAAGTTTCCGAGTAAAGATTCATGTGCTGCAATATATTGCTTCTCTCTTTCCCATGCGTCTTACATTATGTTGGCTGCTATTCTCTGCAGGTGTCCATTGTTGGTATAAATGATTAGAGGCATCATAGTTAGGGCATCTTTGGAGTCTGAACTCTATATTCCTTGCTGATTGGGTGAGGATTTCTTTGTTGGCTCCAGTGTGTTACTCTTCATTTGTGCTGGTTTGATGGACATCATTGTGGCTTATAACTTGGTTAGCATTGTAATTTGTGGTCCTGGTTCACCTAACATATCACTCTGGTGCTACTTCCATAATGTACATACAATACTGCAAGGATATAATTGTTATCTGTGCAGTCTTGTTTGTTTGGGACTCTGAACCTAGACTTGTAGGTAGTTTTGAATTCCTTCTTAAGGTGGGAAAGTGCTTGCCTAGAATCAGAACCTGTATCTTTAAGTGTTATTCAAGGCTAGTTTCCATCACTCCTGCTTCTTACAGTCAGATACCCACACAGAGAGGGAGTGGGAGATGTTATTTACGGTTGTCTTCAAGTTTCCTTTTGGGGTTTTTCAAGCCTGCATTTTTGTTTTGTTAATTTGCCTTGTTTTTGAGAGGAAAAAAAGGGGGGGGGGGGGAGGGGGAGGGGAATAAGTTTGCTATTTCTTTTTTTTTCTGATTTATACTACAATTTTTGTGTATTTTTGGGGTCCTCCCTTATTCATCCTTCTCCCTTGTGTGTGTGTAACGGTTACCTTACAGAGAGGGGGAAGACAATAGAAGATAGGGTTGCAGAAGGGGATAAAGTTGTTTCAAGGGCAGCGACCTCTTAGAAAGATACACGAAGAGAAGAGATTTTATATATTGATTGATGGCCTTTACAACCGATCCTTTTACATTATATAAAGCTTTACCTAAAATTGCCCCTACAAATGCTAATTACCCATTTACCCTTAACAACTAAGGGAATACCCTAAAGCATATGATGGTATTATTGCCAACCCCTTCAGAGAACCTTGTCCTGCTAGCGTATGATCGTATCGGTGTGGTACACTACCATACTAAAGTTCGTAATGGGGTATGTTGTGGCTTGCATATGGACGGAGAACCTTGTCCTGCTAGCGTATGATCGTATCGGTGTGGTACACTACCATACTAAAGTTCGTAATGGGGTATGTTGTGGCTTGCATATGGACGGTTAGCAGTAATAGCAGAACTGATTGGATTAGCAGAACTGATTGGATTGGGTGTTGGTGACTGATTTTATTGCCGAGACTCTGCTGGTGTGGCCCATCTGCCTGATAGCCTCACAAGTATGCCTCTCATCTACACTGAGGAGTTGCTGCTCTCCGATTGTTGGGGTATTACAGTTGCAACATTATAGTATTGATTGATCGGTTTTAACATGTGTCGGTTATAACTTGTGGGATTTATAGTTCTAGTTCTATATTGCATGTCTTTCCTGCCAAGCTTTTTGAATGCATGGAGTAACCTCAATTCCTTAAAATTCGGCAATGAGATGGGTTGACTGATCTTTTCTGTATTGAAGTCCACATAGTTTAGAGTGGATCAATTTCTTACCAAATTCATATGATGAATTTCAAGGCCGCCTATTTTTTTTGGAGAACAAAACATGCATTGAAATTAAAAAAAGAATTAAGTCTACAACATTGTTCATACAAGCAACTTGTAATTTCCTAGTCTTAGCTTTAACGGTTATATTGTGAGCAATACTAATAGTAGAAGAGTGCAGATCAAATAAAAAACCAAAGACCAACCTTGTACACAAGGTTCCCTCTACTGCAAGGTCTGGGACGGGCAAATGTATGTGGCTGTTAATTGTATAGCACTAGAAATACGAGATTGAATTGGTGTGTTTCCATTGATATTGAGGTATCAATATATACAAAGATTATAAGGGTCAATCACCCAGAATTAGTCCCTAATTAACTCCTATGATTTTAATATGGATAGGAAAGAATCAATTATCCTAATCACTAGGTTAGTATGAAAATTCATATGGTAATAGCGGCCTTAACCGTCGCTTTGCAAGAGAGGTTGTTTCTAAGTTTTGAACCCACAATCAACATGTTGAAATAGCACAACTTAACCGTAATTCCCATGGCCATGAGTCTTTCTTCCAGCTGTGTTAACCACAGTCTCTTCCTTAGAATTGCAGAATTTGCATTTCTCGTCGATATTAAAGGAAGTTTTTAATTCCTGACAGATAAGAGAGTCTGTTTTTGAGGATTTTTCCATAGGAAGAGCTTGAACTTGTGATGTGATTCAAGCTGTGTTTGGTATGCATTCTAGATCTATTTCACATTCTCGGATTATCATTTGAGAATGCAAAACCGACCTAGAATGTATTCCAAAAATGCATACCAAATGCAGCCTTAGATTGTAGACAGTTTTCCAAATAAATTGCTGGCTTCTAGGTGAGGGTTGGAGAGACAATTCAAAGAGGCCACTGCAACTTTGGTTGATAGAATGCCAGATTTGGTAATTGGTGAAAAAAACTGATCAAGATGGGGAATATCACAACAAAAAATTTGGTCTTTTACTGTGGTAATTTTCCATAGCTAAAGACATTTACCATAGCAAATAAATAATTACCGACGGTCAAATTTTGTCGCCATTCTGTCGGGTAGAGAGCTGTAGTATTAGGTTACGATGGTAAGAAATCTTTAAAGATAAACATATAGTTTATACAATGGAATATTACCGTCGTTTTAAAGAAAAATATACGACAATAATATAATGGCGTTGCATAATCTAGGTTTTATACCACATAATTAATTGACTGTAGCGTAAGATGTTTGTATATGACGTCAATAAATTACCGTAGCTTCCGATGGAGTCTATAGCCTTTATAACGACGCCCATAAACCGTCGTTAGTGTAGCTTTTACGAAGGAAATAAAAACCCGTTGTAAATATGCATAATACGGGAAAGAGAATGCTACCTAGGCGCATGCACTACGGTGCCCCTGCATCCACACACACAGGGACACATGAAATGACTGCAGTACCCCCAAAAAATTCTGCTTTTCCATAGGGGTGCGACGTTCATTTCACCCACACGTGCCCAGGTAGCATTCTTTCTCCATATAATATTTAAAAAGTTTATATTTAAATTTACAAAATAAGTTCCTATATAAACATACATGAAAAAAAAAAAAAGCACATCATCATGTGTAGTCAAGAATATACAATTTGTTTTTCAATATATACAATGTTACTCAATAATATAAAACTCTAAAGGAATAAAACATAATGGCACATGACACAAAACATCAAAACTTGGAGGCTGAAAGGAAGATTTTCTATTGATTGGCATCCACACCCCACACCAGTGTCCATGCCTTCCAGTCTTTATCAACAGTGAGGCCCCAGGCGGCCCTCTTTCTTTCAGAGTATCAGCCATGTCAATGAAAGGGATGACTAACAGGGTTCCAGGACCTCCATATTCAGTGTAAGAAAGTGTTGAATATCTGTTTGAGGGCAGCAACACCAGAAATAGGACATTAAGCATTCAAACAATTTGCAACCAGTCTATACATATAAGGCCAGTTATGATATAAAAGACTGAACAATTGGGCAGAGAAGACTTGTAAAGCTCCACAGCATTAGAAGAGCTTATTACGTTGAACTTATTAAGTTTCCACTGTTCTAAAAATGCTTCGACAACTATCAACTTTTTAGGTTGGTTGCATATTCTCCAAAATGAAAATTTCACTGTTAATATACCATGAGTTTGAGACCAAGTCTGGGTGGCCCCGTCCTAGCCCGGGTGGCCCCACCCAAGCCTTATGGCCGGGCCCTCTATAAATAGAGGGTCCCTCCTCCTTAAACATAGTCCAAAAAATAGGGATTTTGGTCCCTAAAGAAGCTCTGTCCATTTTTTGTGAAATCTATAATGAAATTGTTTATTGACGTGAATGATTTGATTACAGGGATGAATAAAATAGAGTATAAATAGAAAGTTGGATTACAATCCTTATCACATGCGATAACGAGTTTCAATAGGAAACTGTTATCACATGAGATAAGGCTGAGATCCTTATACAAGAAGGAATCCTTATACAAGAAGAAAACCCATTACAGGAGATTAAAATCAAAGAAAACTCTTTGCTTGGAGGGCGACGTGATCTCTTCCAATAGATCCGATCCGCTAATACTCCCCCTCAAGTTGGAGTATAATAGAGAAAAAGCAATTTTAATTACGTATGAGATGACACCAAATTTCAGCTCATGGATCAAGTGGCAAAATAAAATTTAAAAAAAGAAATGGATGGAGGGGAATATGCCATATTGCCAAGACGATACTAGGATGCCTCAGGGTCAACTTGTAAAGGAAGAAGGAATCCTTCAATGCACCTGCCGCCTTCTTTGTATGGTATTCTTATTAATTATTTTGTTGTCTTATTTTCAGAACTTTGATAACAACAGGGGATTAATTAGAAGAATATTTTTAATATTAAAGCATGTGCAAGGATACGTCATGCCATGCGTTGTCTACCCCCACGAAACCAGGAAAACTAATTAAGTCGGATTATCTGACTCTTGCTTCATTAGGTTGAATTACACCAATCAAATATGGGAAAATTATATATATAGCTAGGAACTAGTTTTCTATCTCCGGGAGTGTGGCTTACGCCAGTCTTTCATTTTTCTATTTCTCAAAATAAAGGGTAGAGGTGTCTTTTCATTTGGGAAGGAGAGAGAGACCATCTGGCCCATTCATCCCTCCTTGACCGAGAGGTTGAAGAGCTTCTTCACAGTCGCAGGTATTGATGGAGGAATGCTCCAACTCTGATGTCATAAACCACTACATCATCATCATCAAACCAAAATCTCTAAAATTAAATTTCAAATTAAACCCAAATAAGAAAAAAGAAAACTAAGAGAGCGAGCGAGAGAGAGAGAGAATTGTGTGACTTACCAGTGATCCATTTTCTGGTTTGCAGTGGGAAATCGAATCGCACAAGGGGGGTTCTATTTTTCAGGTTTGCAAAGACAGATCGCTCCATTTTCGTGTTTTCTAGTTTTCAACGATTGATCGCATCGGACAAAAGGGTTTTTGAACTCTTTTGTTTTCCATTAAAGCAAACAATTCTTTACCTGCAGAGATCACTTGTTTATCATATATTTTAGTTTTCCTGTGTAGGTTGTCACTGAAGAAGAAGGTGTCTAACAATTAATTCTTTAATTTGATCTCTTGCTTTCCTGATGGGTTCAAACCCTAAACAATTTTGGGAAAAAATTTTCAGTTTCAAACCCTAAACATTTGGGGAAGATGAGGGCAATTTAATCATTTTATTCTTTAATTTTGATGGGTTTTAATCAAAGAGACATTTTGGTCATTAGATTCTCTGAACCTTATGTTTAACATCCCAAATGAATGGACTGGAGCAATTGTTTTAAAAGTAGGGGGGAATTTGCAATTAAAAAAGTTGTAGGAGGCATTTGGACAAATGGGCAGGGAGGCATTTGTTAAAAACTCTTTAGTTTATGCATGACAAGTAGGGATGTAAACGGATCGGATCCAGCTCGAATACTGCTATATCTGCATCCGCATCCGATTAGCTTTCAAACGGATTCGGATAGTGCTACATGGATACGGATCGGATATTTTATTATTTACATGTAAATGTAGCTTTTCGGATAGCTATAGCTTATATGTATCCGTATCTGTTTAGTTTTTAGACGGATTCGGATAATGCTAAATGGATATGGACACGGTTATTGAAATGGATTTCAGCTATTCGATCATTTATATCCATAATGACAAGTTGAAGGTCTGTAATGCTGACCCTTCCACTTGAGGGGATGTATTGACTGATATTGAGTGTTCATCTTCTATGGCAACTCAATATATAGTTACCATCTCGGCGGGCATTCAATATGTGCATAATTGTCGGGTTTATCTTCTGTTTCTTTAAAGCCTACTAGGGCACTATCTCTTTTGTACCTATACAATCTACATTGTACAATCATTCAAGCAATATAGAATACATTACAATCTACACTGTAGAATCATTCAAGCAATATAGAATACATTACAATCTAACACACACACACACACACACATAATCATGCTCCCACTGACATGCATAGCACAAGAAGCTTCAAACGTGTCTGACTGCCTTTATGAATTGCACAAATCATTGTGTTTTGCCATACATTTATAAAATACTTCTACCCCGAGGACTTTTGGCCTAGAGAAGGGAACGAGGGGTTGAGGGACATAAAGAATACTCACTCAGAGCATTAAGCCCATCAGCAAACAGAGAAACAAAGGCATCCATTTCCTGTCTGTTGAGAACCAAATCAAACTCAATCCCATCGTCTTCATTAGAGCTCTCTTTCAGAAACATGGCTCCTGATCTATCAATGGATGCCATCTCCACCTTTTTTGGCCTTCCAAATCCAAAATCTGTCTTGTAAAGCCCAAATTGGGGAGACCCTGCGGCTGCCAAAGTTCGACTAGATTGCATCGTCAACATGTGTGAAACGCTATGCTTTAGGTCTCTAAAAATTGCTTTGTCCATCTCATGAAAAGCATCTCTCATCAACTGTGCTGCCAAAGCTACTCCTCCTCTCATCATCAGATCAGTCTTTTCTGCAATAACCAAACAAGGTACGACACAATTACCCAAGTATGTTTCTGTGATTGGAGGGTCCAGCCGAGCCCTGCAGTCCACATTTAACACAAAGCGAGTCATGTTGCTGGTCATCGACGAAACACCCACTTTCGCTTCTGCTTTAAGCAAACAAACCCAAGTGTAACCACAAACCACCACCAATCTTGATAGAGGAATTGATGATTGTTTGTGTGTAATTTGTTCATCTTTCTTGTATTGAGCCAACACCCAATCCTTGAGTCTCTTACAACTAGCTTCATTTACCTCGAAAGTAGCTCGAACCATGTTGGGTTGGAGTTGGATATCCATCATTCTTAATATTCGATTCCCTCTGGAGGACACCGATTCTGAACCCATGAATCTATCCAACTCGTTCAAGTATGTCTTTAAGATGTCGTCGTGCTCCTCGATCACAGTCCTATCCAAGAATGGTAGGGGCTGATGATCAGTTCCTAACTTGGAGATCGTAGCCCATGTCCTCATGAAGTGGACGAATCCTCTTCCATCGCAAATCGAATGGAGATGTGTGACCGCGATACAGAACCCTTTATTTGGGAAAACGGTGACTTGTATTGCTACGATGGGGAGAATAGGTCCAGATGTAGGCAAGTGAGGCACTAGTGGGCGTGATTCTATGGCGTCTTTTGGGTGATTGGAAGAGAGATGATTGAAGTCTGCGTCGGACTCAGCAACGGTGAAAGAGACTGAGTCTCCTTCAGTGTAACATATCATGGGCTGGTTGGGTTCATAAGGCCATGAGAGATTTCCCGAGAAAGGGTAGTAGTGGATGAGAGTGGAAGAGAGTGCGTGTTTGAGACGGGGAAGGAGAGAGTGAGTGAATTGGGATATTGGGTAACGGAAGTCATAAAAAAATAGCAATTCCACAGGTGGTAATGGTAACCAATGTATGTCGAAGAAGGTGAGAGGGAGAGAGGTGGAAGTCGAGGCGAGGGAGACCCATGGTGGGGCGACTTTGCACCGGTCGAGAACCTTCACCGGTTTGAATGCAGCCATGCCGATGATGATTTGACTTGAAGGAAGCAAGCGTAGGGGAAAAGGATCTAAAGTTCTGGCCGGTGAGGGTGGGGGAGATTAGTGATTAGGCAGAGCAATATGTACATATGTACAAAGCATCCCTAACAATATCTAAATTAAACACACAGCCACCCATTGGCACTGTTCCTCTTGAACATGTATTATTTGATCTTTATTGAACCCTTGCCCTTGCCGGATTTTACTCTTCTCCATTTCTTGATCGATTATTTTCTATTATTTCCACCCTGAGAGTGCGGCACTCATAAATCTAACGGTCCACATTTGATACCCTCAAATTAACAAAAGAGTTAACTCTGGTTGATGTAATCCAGGGACTAACTAGGGTTGGTAACTAAACCCACCCTTAAACTGTGGTTAACCCAAGTTCGAACTCAATCGCCCCATCTCTTTCACTCTCTCCTATTTTCCTCCTTCACTCAACCCTAAGGGGCACTCTTAAAGATTTCTCCTTTCATCCGGCGACAGCCCACCTCTTCTTGCCGCTGAAACTTCAGGGGACGGAACATTTGTACGGATCTGCGTTTTCAGGCGACGGTGCACCCTCTTCTTGCCTCTGCGACTTCAGGCGACGGAGCCCTCTGCGTTTTCAGGTGATGGCACACCTTTTTCTTGCCTCTGCGACTTCAGGCGACGGAGCCCTCTGCGTTTTCAGGTGATGGCACACCCTCTTCTTGCCGCTGCAACTTCAGGCGACGGAGCCCTCTGCATTTTCAGGCGACGGCGCGCACCCTCATCTGGCCGCTGCAACTTCAGGTAACTTCCTCTGCCAAACCCTTTTCCCCTGAATTTTTTTAATTAAAAGAAATCGTGAATGTGCGAAGTTCTTCTCCCCCCAAAAGCTGGGTTTAGTTCAAATGATATTTTTAAAGCATATTTAAAAGGAAATTAAATGTCTATGCAACTGGGAGACTTGTACTACATTGAGTTGCAGAATCATGCTCTCTTTCCAATATCTTTGGATTTTTCTTTGTTCATATAAACAACTAGGGTCATGATTTGATTTGATTTGATTTTTCCTTGTGTGCAGTTGGATTAGCCACAATGGGTTTTTATAATGGACTTCAACCGATGTCCTTAGGGCACTAGGATTGTTAATGGGCGTCTTAGTTACCATTTATAGTAGAACGCACATAAATAGGAAAAAATTTAAGTAAATTATTTAACTTCAGTACAGATTTTACTTGCAAATCTTGTTTTTCCATGTCTTTAAACCCACCCCACCCCCCACCCCCCACCCCAAACAGGTTGAATATTGAATTTTTTTAATTCTTACGGTTTGTTGACATGATCATCCAATGACAGTTCATTTACAGACCAATCTAACTTTTCTATCTATTGATACAATGTTCTAACTAATGATATCTTCTGAAATAAAACAATTCACTGGTTTGCATAATGAGAGAACAGAAACAGAGTACAGAATGCAACAAAATTGAGAACTAAGATTCCGGTCGATTCTCCACTAATTTTAGTCGAAATTGGATCAGAATCAAAAGGACCGAGTTATAAAACCTTGATTCCTCTATCCCTCCATCATTGAGAATTAAGATTGTTATAATGGTAAGTGTTATTTCTGTTTTAGGTTAGCAGTTGGTTCGGGGTTCCAATACACACCCATCCAATTCCCTGGCCTAATCTATCATACCTTGGACATTTTTGTTTATTTATTCTTAAATTAGTTAAATAAATAACTTGAATGATAAGGGATGATTTTGTTGTAGGTGTGGAACATGTTGCAGGAGATATGTTTACAAGTATTCCGAAAGGAGATGCAATTTTTATGAGGATATGTCATATTTAACATTATTAATTATTGCAAGCTTATCCTCTCTTAATACTTGAACTGCAGATGACCCTATGTTGTATTACAGATTGATAAGCTAGAGTACTAAACTCGAACATAATTTTGTGTCATAGTCATTTTACTGAAACCATATATTTATGAGTCTTTAGCTCAAAACGGAAGAGCAACTGGGGTTATACCCAGTAGATGGTGGTTCGACTCCCCCAGGACTCCTAATTTCTTTACGTGGGGATACAATATGTCTTTTCTTCATGTCAAATACTCTACATATCCTTGCTGATTAATTCATTTAATGTTTGATTTTTGTTCCCATTTTATTTGCTTTGTTAAGATACCTTTGTCAGATTTGTTCACTTAAAGTATCAACATTTTTAAAGTAAATGTATTCTCATCATCATGTAGGAAGGACCAATGTGTTCTCATCATCATGTAGGAAGGAGCGTGGTACGTGGTAATACCTTTGAGAAGGTTGCCCACAATTTGTCACACACTTGCTGTCATTATAAGGACCACGGTAGTCACACACAGAGTTAATGTTGCAGCCATCTTCATCAGCAAGGAAGCTTGGCCAGTATCTACCAATGCTCTGACCATTCACCCAAGCATGAACCTTACCCAAACCTTATAACAGGTTTGTTTCTTAGCATGTTGAATTGTTCCCACAGATACCCTGTTTCCCATCATTTTCAGTCCATTTAACTTCTCCACAATTACGTATTCACAACTCTGATTGCTTCCAAACTTGGGATATCAGTCCCTGGCATCAAAACCTATCAATTCAAATTTATAAACCTCAGTTTAATAACCTTATTTTTCCACCTACCATAACCCTGGCATGTTCTGTCCAGGAATACCAAAATCAATCACACGCCCTTAAATAGAAACAAAGACGAAGAATGAAAGTAAGCGATATTCTCGATAAAGACCAAATGAATCAGCAAGAATATGCTCATATAATTAGGGCTCCGATTAGGGCAAAGAACATGCCTAGAAAAGACTTAGAACTATGAAGAAAACAGAGATTATAAAGCCCAGACATGCATTTAGTTCCACTCAACTAAAGTGAAAATGCTAATTCAAAATATAGGTTTGAGCACACAATGAATTATAGTAGAACCACAGGTGAATGAAAAAGGGTCTTGGTGGATTCGAACCACCATCCCCTTGGAACATGTTTGAGACATTCTCATGTTCCAAGTGCTCTACCAATTTGAGCTAAAGACCCAACAAGTAAAGTTTGAAATATTTTAGAGTCTAACTTATAAATCAGATGTAGAAAACCAAATTGATCTTCCACCATATAAACAACTATCGGAAAAGGCAACACAAGATTCAACAAGAAGCCAATCAAATTAAGTGATTTCAACAATACAACCTGTTTGAGTGATTGCTAGTTTCAAAGGAATTCATGTTTGAAGGTGTTGTCTTCCCATTTTTCTGAAGCAAAAGTTACTATCTTAAAATTGGCTAACAAACCATTTTGGAAGCACATTACTTTATTTTTACTTGGATAGTTCATTTTCTATGCAGATGCACCAAATCCACTGCAGGTAAGTCCTGGTGATTTGCAACCACCATTTGATGAAATATGGGTAAAGATACAAACAAGATGAAATACAAAATTCAGATATAATCAAATGGAAAATTATGCAAGTTATGAACCTCTCCACAATTCACATTTGAAGATGGTTCGATTCGGAGGATATCCAGTATGTCATAGCATAACCCAAGTCCTATGCTCCAGGTCCAGATCCAATAATTTGAACAGGTTCCAAAACTCTGTTTTGGGGGTTCAAAGTTTTCAGCCCTTCAAATTATTTGGTCACTCTTTCAAAACATGACTGCCACACAAAGCTCCACTAAAAAACTTATCCAGAGCCATCAACTTGCAAGACACAGGACCAAATGTGGCCCAGGAATATTTGCTGTCTACTGTAATATTTTCTGAGTTATTGTAAGTACATAGATTATGCTAACATCTTTTAAGAGGACCTACCCCCTATGACATTCAGTTGCAGAGAGAGTGGTTAAATCTAAATCTGTTCCATTTCTTGCATTCATCTCTCTGATTCTGGTGAATTATGTGGTCACTAAAGGGTATGTCATGGGAACTTGGATATCATCTAATCATGGCTTAAGCTTGTTTTATTTCAGAAGATATCATTAGTTAGAACATTGTATCAATAGATAGAAAAGTTAGATTGGTCTGTGAATGAACTGTCATTGGATGATCATGTCAACAAACCGTAAGAATTAGAAAAATTCAATATTCAACCTGTTTGGGGGTGGGGGGGTGGGGGGTGGGGTGGGGTTAAAGACATGGAAAAACAAGATTTGCAAGTAAAATCTGTACTGAAGTTTAATAATTTACTTAAATTTTTTCCTATTTATGTGCGTTCTACTATAAATGGTAACTAAGATGCCCATTAACAATCCTAGTGCCCTAAGGACATCGGTTGAAGTCCATTATAAAAACCCATTGTGGCTAATCCAACTCCACACAAGGAAAAATCAAATCAAATCAAATCATGGCCCTAGTTGTTTATATGAACAAAGAAAAATCCAAAGATATTGGAAAGAGAGCATGATTCTGCAACTCAATGTACAACAAAGTCTCTCAGTTGCATAGACATTTAATTTCCTTTTAAATATGATTTAAAAATATCATTTGAACTAAACCCAGGTTTTGGGGGGAGAAGAACTTCGCACATTCACGATTTCTTTTAATTAAAAAAATTCAGGGAAAAGGGTTTGGCAGAGGAAGTTACCTGAAGTTGCAGCGGCCAGATGAGGGTGCGCCTTCGCCTGAAAATGCAGAGGGTCCCATCGCCTGAAGTTGCAGCGGCAAGAAGAGGGTGTGCCGTCGCCTGAAAATGCAGATCCGTACGAGTGTTCCGTCCCCTGAAGTTTCAGCGGCAAGAAAAGGTGGGCCGTCGCCGGATGAAAGGAGAAATCGTTAGAGTGCTCCTTAAGGTTGAGTGAATGAGGAAAATAGGAGAGAGAGAAAGAGATGGGGCGATTGAGTTCGAACTTGGATTAACCACGGTTTAAGGGTGGGTTCAGTTACCAACCCTAGTTAGTCCCTGGATTACACCAACTAGGGTTAACTCTTTGTTAATTTGACGGTAACAAATGTGGATCGTTACATTTGTGAGTGCCACTTGTTGCACTCTCAGGGTGGAAATAATAGAAAATAATTGATCAAGAAAAGGAGAAGAGTAAAATCCGCCCTCCTTGCCCCTATTTATAGGAAATAGTGGAAGAGATTTTATAGTTTATCGTCTTCTACGTGCAACTGAATGAGACAGGTAAGTGGGAGGCAGCTCATTCCCATTTTTTCTTTCTTCCATTTAATTATTGAATCCTATTTTGATCTTTTTTTTATTTTTGGTAATCATTGATAATAAGGGACTGAGAGCAACAAAATCACAATCTGACAGTAGATAGTGTAAATCAACAATCCATCTATATATCAAAGCTTTCCATCATCACCATTGGTTTGGATGGAGACTTTGTTGCAATACAATGGTTCCTTGAAATGCACATGTAATAGCAAAAACATATATGAAAATAGACATATCCTATAACCATTTGCTCATTATTCTTGTCATCTCTTTCTTGTCTCTTGACTTTTGCTTTCCATTTTCATCTCTTTGTCGGTTGTTTGGACCTATGTGTTGCGTGTGAAAACCTCCGATGCTTGGTTCACCCACGGATGAGCCTGCAAAAATCAAGCGATGAGCACAAGAGAACCGATATAGCTCCGGCCTAGGACTCTCCGATGCTCAAGTCAGGTCTCCAATGCAACAGCGTAACTGCATAGTAAAAAGCCAGCTGATCCATGGTGTTCCATACCTGGGTATTTATAGAGTGAGGAGGAGATGAGGCGGTCGGGAGAGTCCTAGTATGGTAGGAGTCCTTCTTTCGGAAGGTTCTCTCGCGTATAGCGGAGTGGAGAGCTATTTTCGGGGTCGAACTCTTATTAAGGTAAGAGTCCATGTAGAGTGCGATTCTACGTTGCACTGGGATCGTGGCTCGATCCTTATCTCGTGATTCTTGGGATGTGCTGACGTGGCCCGGAGGTCCCCGATGGGGTGCTATGGCAGCTTCAGTGGAGGAGGGCTTCGGCCTCGGAGGTCGGCTCAGGGGGTCGGCAGAGGAGGTCGGCAAGGGAGGTTGGCCCGAGAGGTTGGTCTTGGCCGCAAGCTCGGCCAGGAGTCTATGGCTGACCTGTATGAGCTCGGCCTCAGCCAACGGCTAGCTCGCTCGAGTCTGGCTCTGTTAAGCGACTTATCGGAGATGGGGTCGGCCCGGTCTCCTGCTCGGCCCAACTCGGTTCTCGGACTGAGGTCGGGTCGGCCATGTGGCAGCCTCTGATAGGAGGGGTGTTTTATGCCTCATCACAGGCCCCCCCACTCATCAGGGGTCGGCTCGGCACTGATGAGTGAAATTTCCTGGTCTGCTTGTTTGGAAGATTTTTGTGGTCGAGCCGAGCTTATTTTTTGCCGCGGATTTGACGTTACACGTTCTGACGGTTGGGTGTCAGTGCCACGTCAGCAGAGTCATTATGGCAGGCTCGGGAATTCGAAATGTCCTTTGATCTGGGCCGTTGAACCATGCTGAGCTCTGATCAGCCATTGGATCATTAAAACCCAAGGATTATAAATAGGCAACTCCTAACTATTCATTCCTCATTACTCTAAGTTATTGACTTCTCGGCAAGCTTGGATTCTTCAGCTCGGTAGCGCTCGGTGTTTACTTGTTCGTGATCAGCTCGGCCTTTGCTTTGTTCGCGCTCAGCTCATCCTTAGCTCTTCTTCAACCAGTAAGTCTTCTCCGCCCAGTATGTCAGTTGGTAGTAGTCCTATGGGCGAGCTGTTCGCCGGGGCGGCAGAGGGCGCGAGTCTGAGCTAAGAGCTCCCCGCTCGTTCTCCCACCATAGACCTATTGGGCTCGACCTCGGATGAGCCCGATATAGTGGAGCTTCGTCAGGCCGAGGTGGCCGAGCCTCCGTTACTCTTGGAGTTTGACCACGCGGCCCACCCAATCGCCATAGATCGAGCCGAGAACTCTGGGTCGTCCTCATCCGATGAGGAATCAAGTGAGGGAGATTCGTTCGAGGTGGGGGTTGGCTCGGTCAGCTCGTCCGCTGACGCCCCTGAGCCCGAGGAAGGTAGTGTCGGCACCATTTCGAGCACGATCACAGAGGCCGACCTCGACTATTTGAGGATGACCTATGCCATCCCCGAGGACATTCAGCTCCGAGTTCCTAACCCCGGGGAGATGGCCTGCTTCATCAGGCCCAGCGAGGTAGCTTTGTACGAGACGCCCTTCAAGTATGCGTTCAGGCTCCCCGTTCTCGGCCTAGTGGACCAGATCTTGGACCACTTCCACCTGTCTCCTGGTCAGCTGGTGCCGAACTCTTAGCTGGCCGTCTATGGCTTCTATGCCGTATTCTGCGAGATGGGCCAAGGTGCGAGCGTGGCGCTTTTCTCTCGGCTCTTCTTCTTGAAGAAGTCTCTCGAGAAGGGGTGGTACTATTTCTGCCGCCGATCGGGGAAGAGTGCGGCTTTGGGCGGCCACAAATTTCTGGTCGGCACGCCGACCTTTAATAAGTATTGGAAGCCTCATTTTTTCTTCACTTCCATTCCCAACAGCCCTCTCCGAACCGAGTGGAAGGAGATGAACCTGAATTACATCAATAGGGTACTACCCTTGACTGAGAACGAGATGACCTCGCTTGACCTGATCCTCCAGCGTCCGCCCTTCGATGTCCTCCAGCTTCAGGACGAGGGGTTTCTTCAGAGGTGGCATATGACCCCTGGTATGAGCCCGACCCGAGCCCGTCTCTGTGGTCCGAGCTGACCCCTTTACTTAGTCTTCTTTTCTATTTCTACTTATTTTTGATGTTCTCGATTTCTCTTGCAGTGGTTGGCCACATTCCTCCTATGGATACAGCTCGGCTAAGGGCCGAGACCCTTGTAGATCGAAGGAAGAAGAATATTGAGAAGAAGTCCCGGGGCGAGTCTTCCAAGACCCCCAAGGGCAAGGCCGTGATGCCGGGGCCGTCGGACGCTGTGGTCGGCCTTGAGGCCGAGAAGAATACGGGCCCAGCGGGGTCCCCGAGGAAGGGGAAAGGCCGAAAAGGCGAAAGGAGCCCGCCGAGAGACATCAAGCGTCAGAAGCTCTTGGTCAATCTGACGAGTGGTGGTCTTCCCCCCGTGGCTTCACCCACCAACATCTCCCGATACGTCTTGGGGAGGGCCTCGGCCAGTAACGTTCCTGTGAGGCCGACCTGGCGCCTCTTCCCAGGGGACTCGGCGTTGACGTCGGCCGCACACGCCAAAGAATGGCTGGATGCAGGTCGGCTTCCAACCGACAAGGAGAAGCTCGAGGCACTGTCTGACCCCGAGCTCCTCTCCACTCTGTTCCAAGATTTCAACATGGTAAGTTTCCTGGTCGGCTCTTGCGATTAGATATGATCCGTGTAGTCTGTATTGATTTTTGTTCTCATACTTTTTTGTAGGGCTTCGCCAAGGTGGTGGAGACCATGCTTCGCTTTGAGCGGCTCCTGATCGAGAACCATTCCTTGGGTGTCCAATGCAAGAAGGCCTATCAGGATGCCCAAGATGCCGTTTAGAGGCGTCGAGAGACCCAAGAGAAGCTCACTGCTGCCGAGGCCAAAGTGGAGAGCTCTCAGGCCGAGGTGGTTAGGCAGAGAGAGAAGGTCCGGGCTCTGCAGGCTTAGCTTGCCGAGGTTAGGGAGAAGGCCAAGGAAGATCTGGCCACGGCTCGGGTCGAGGCGATCAGCGACTATCTCCAATCAGAGGAGTATACTGATGTGTGCCATGAGATCAGGAAGCCTCCCTACGCCGAAGGTTTCGAGGCAGGCCGAGTTGAGCTTTTGGCCGAGATCAAGGCGACGTACCCTGATCTCAATCTCTCCCGATTTAATGATGACGCGACTACCTTCGCCTGGGAGTTGGGAGATGAGGAGGGGGCCGAGGTCACTCAGGCTCTGCCCTTTGAGGAGCCTACTCAGGCTGACGTCTTCCTTCTGGATGCTGGACCAAAAGACCCTCTTGCCGAGCCTACTGTCGTGGACACCGCCGAGGTCGCCTCCAAGTCTGGCGTCGAGGAGATCGAGATGTAAAATTTTTTTTTTTTTTTTTTTTTTTTTTTGGGGCTGGACTGCCCATCTTGTAACCATGCCGATCAGTCGGCTTAAAATGAATGAAAAAATCTATTTTTGCCAGAATTTATCTAAGTGTTTTAGCTCGGTGCTCTTCACCTTCTTTTCCTTGTGTACTCTGTTCTATTTGTGGCCGAACTGCCGAGTCGTTTTGCTAGCCGAGCTTAGGAACTTGTCTCTTTTTTGCCCATCCCTCACGTGGTCGGCGGCTCGGCCATGCCATGCCCGAGGTCAATGTGATCCTCGCCTTAGTTGGTTAATTCGCCATTCCCTTTGGTCCGATTGGACAGGCTATCATATAAACGGATGCTTGGCCGAGCATCCTTCCTGGCCGAGCTTAATGCCTTAGCTTAGTTTTGAACTTTGTTAGGCTCGGCCAAAGGGGGTTATTTTCTCTTGAGAGGTCGGCCGGGTCTATGAGAATCGGTCTTACTACTTGGCTGCCGACCTATGAGGGTCGGTCTTTGAGGTCGGCCAGGTTTATGAGAACCGGTCTTACGACTTGGCTGCCGACCTATGAGGGTCGGTCAGGTTTATGAGAACCGGTCTTACGACTTGGCTGTCAACCTATGAGGGTCGGTCTTTGAGGTCGGCCAGGTTTATGAGAACCGATCTTACGACTTGGCTACCGACCTATGAGGGTCGATCTTTGAGGTCGGCCAAGTCTATGAGGATCGGTCTTACGACTTGACTGCCGACCTATGAGGGTCGGTCTTTCAGGTCGGCCAGGTCTATGAGGGCCGGTCTTACGGCTTGGCTGCCGACCTATGAGGGTCGGTCTTTGAGGTCGGCCAAGTCTATGAGGACCGGTCTTACGACTTTGATTTAGGAGCTTGCAAATACGTTAAGTGGTGGAGAAAGACTTTATTGAATCAAATGTCGGAGCTGAAGCCGAATACAAGCATTCTCAGTTATTGAAAAAACTTCTTCAAATTTTCCGAGTTCCAAGGTCTCTGTACCTTCTTGCCCCCCGGAGTCTGCAAGCGATACGTGCCAGGGCTAATTTGCTTGGAGACTATGTACGGGCCTTCCCAATTTGGTGCTAACTTTCCTTGTTGCCTCGGCTGGGATGCGCTAAGCTTTCTGAGAACAAGGTCCCCTTGATGGAAGTGCCGCTCTTTTACTCTTGAGTCATAGTACTTTGCTGTCCTTTGTTGGTATGCCGCGTTCCGGAGTAGGGCATTTTCTCGAACTTCATCGAGGAAGTCAAGGTTGGCTCTCAGTCCATCTTCATAGGTCTTCTCATCGAAGTTGAGCACTTGGTACGATGAGGCCATAATTTCAACCGGGGCGAGGGCTTCGATCCCATAAGCGAGGCGAAAAGGACTCTCCCATATTGGAGTTCTTACTGTCGTCCGATTTGCCCATAGGACACTTGGGAGTTCTTCCACCCATCTTCCTTTGGCCTCATCTAACCTTCTCTTAATGCCAACGAGTAATGTTCGGTTGGACACTTCTACTTGTCCATTTGCTTGCGGATGAGCTACTGAGACGGGTCGAAAGTCAATGTAGAACTGTTCGCAGAACTCTCAAAAGGCCGGGTTGTTGAATTGGGCGCCATTATCAGTGATGAGCACTTTCGATAGTCCGAACCGGTAGATGACCTTATCCCGGAAGAATTTCTCCATGTTCTTCTCGGTGATGGTGGCAAGGGGCTCAGCCTCGACCCACTTGGTGAAGTAATTGATCGCCACTACCACATACTTTCTGTTCCCCGATGCCGGGGTGAAATCTCTGAGAATGTCCATTCCCCACATAGCGAATGGGATTGGGCTCAGCATTGAAGTTAACTTTGTTGCTGGTCGGCTTGGGATTGGTGCGAACAGTTGACACTTCTTGCACGTCTTCACATACCTCATGGCCTCTTCTTGCATTCTTGGCCAATAGAATCCTTGTCAAAGTATCTTGTATGCAAGAGCTCGGCCACCCATGTGACTCCCGCATATTCCCTCATGCACCTCGGCCAATGCATACTCGGCCCCCTTTGGTCCAAGGCATCGGAGAAGAGGGGCCGAGATTGCTCTTTTATATAGCACTCCATCGATCATGGCGTACTTGGAAGCTCGGATCTTGACCTTTCTTGCTTCGTCTCGGTTCTCCGGGAGCAGGTTATTCTCCAAGTAGTTGACAATGGGGTCCAACCAGGTCGGCCTGTCCTCTTCAATGTGCTTTACGCTTTCTTCTTATAAGGAGGGCTTCTCCAAGATTTCTATGTATACTGACCGGCTCAGATATTGGAGGTCGGCCTCGGCCAACCTGGACAGGGAGTCAGCTGCGGCATTTTCTTTTCTCGGTATTTGAGTCATCTCAAAGTGCTCGAGTTCGGAAATCAGATCTCGGGCTCGGCTCAGGTAAGCTATCATCCTTTCGTCTTTCGTTTCATAGTCTCCGTTGACCTGGTTGACCACAAGTTGGGAGTCCCCTCGCACCTTCAACCGCTTTATGCCCATTGCTTTGCTGACTCGAAGCCCAGCTAGAAGGGCTTCATACTCAGCCTCGTTGTTCGAGGCGAGAAACTTGAACCTCAGGGCATATTGGATCAGAAACCCTTCGGGGCTTACCAGTATCAGGCTGGCCCCGCTTCCTCCGGAGTTGCTTGAGCCATCGACATTCATGGTCCAAGTCGGGTCGACTGTAGACCCGACCTCTTCTACTGTCTTTTCCTCCCCGACCTTAAGGTCGGGCCCTGTGCATTCGACGATGAAGTCGGCAAGGGCTTGTCCTTTTATCGCCGTCCTCGAACGATAGCTTATATCGTATTCACTTGGCTCAACCGCCCAGGTAATCAGCCGTCCTGAAACGTCGGGTTTGTGTAATATCTTCTTGAGTGGTTTGTCGGTCAGTACCGCGATCGGATGAGCTTGGAAGTACAGCCTTAGTTTCCTTGCAGCCGTAACAAGAGCAAACACTACTTTCTCAAACCCAGAGTACCTTGTCTCGGCATCGATAAGAACGTGGCTGATGTAGTATATGGGTCTTTGAGTTCGACTCTCTTCCCTGATCAACACCGCGCTGACCGCTACAGGGGTAGCGGCTAAGTAGACTTGAAGCTCCTCTTTTGGTTCGGGTCGGCTGAGAAGAGGCGGGTTCTCCAAATATTTCTTCAGCTCTTCAAAAGCTTCCTGGCATTCGTTCGACCAAATGAAGTCCTTTGGGTTCCGTATATTCTTAAGGGCCTTAAAGAACAGTAGGCACTTGTCTCCCGATCTCGACATAAATCGTGCCAACGCCGTCACTCGTCCGTTTAGCCTCTGTACTTCTCAGATCGTTCTTGGAGGGCTCATCTCTTGGATGGCCCTGATTTTTGTTGGATTGGCTTCGATGCCTCTGACAGAGACCATGAAGCCGAGAAACTTTCCCGAAGTCACGCCGAATGCACATTTGGCGGGGTTCAGCTTCATTTGGTTCTTCCTCAATACGCCAAAGGCTTCTTCCAGGTCGGCCAAGTTGTGTTTGGCCTTCAAACTTTACACCAATACACGTAGACTTCCATGTTCCTTCCGATCTGCCCGCAGAATATATAGTTCACGAGGCGCTGGTATGTCGCTCCGGCGTTCTTCAATCCGAACGGCATGACCTTGTAGCAGAAATTTTCTTGGTCAGTTCGGAATGCCGTGTATGACTCGTCCTCCTCATGCATCATGATTTGGTTGTAGCCGGAGTACGCGTCCATGAAACTCAGCATCTCGTGACCTGCCGTGGCGTCGATCAAGAGGTTAATCCGAGGTAGTGGGTACTCATCTTTTGGACAAGCCTTGTTGAGATTGGTGTAGTCGACACACATTCTCCACTTCCCGTTCGGTTTGGGGACCATGACGACGTTGACCAACCAGGTCAGGAATTTTTCTTCTCGGATGAACCCTGATCGGCGAAGCTTCTCCACCTCTTCTTTGATTGCGGTTTGTCGATCAAGTGCGTAGTTCCTTCTCTTCTACCGGATTGGTTTTCGACCTGGATCTACGTGGAGTCGGTGCTCAGCTATATGTCTGGGTATGCCTGTCATGTCGACAGTCGACCAGGCAAAGACATCAGTGTTCGCCTTCAAGAAAACTCCGAGCTGATTCCTTTGATTTTCATTTAGTAAAGATCCGAGCTGGACCACCTTTGCCTGGTCATCTTCGCTGAGATGAAATGGGGTCAGGTCTTCCACGGGTCGTCCTCTCCTCTCGACAAGCTCATCCCGCTGATCCTTAGGGAGATGCTCGACGCACATTGCCATTCCTCGGACATTACCCTTGTTTTGCTTAACGAATTTAGTGTAGCACTCCCGGGCCTTCTTCTGGTCCCCTCGGACCTCGCCGACACCATTCTCGGTGGGGAACTTCATCTTCAAGTGTGTCGGGGAGATGATGGCTTGGAGAGTGGTCAATGAAGGACGGCCGAGTATGGCATTGAAAGTCACTACTGACCGTACCACCATGAATTTGACTTGAATCGTCGCCTGGCATGGAGCTCGCCCCAGCGTGACCAGCAGGTCGATTGAGCCTTTGATGGTCGCGGCAGCACCTGAGAACCCGTGAAGTGAGGTACCTTCTGGCTTGAGCGCTTCGTCGCCGAAGCCAAATTATCGGTACGCTTCTAGTGACATAAGGTCCACGGATGCGCCGGTATCAACCAATACACGGTGGACGGGTCTGTTCTCAATTTCTACCTGCACCACTAAAGCATCATCATGAGGTAAACTTATACCTTCGAGGTCGGCTTCGGTGAAGGAGATCGTCGCCGCTGGTTTGAGTCTCTTGGTGGGTATCTCGGCCACTCCGATGAACCGCGAGTTTGCCTTAGCCTTTCGCGTGGTCTCTTACCCGGGCCCCCCGAGGATAGTGTATATGGGAGCCCCCTTGTCACTGCTCTGCCCGGATCCATCTTCTTTCTTCTCGGCTCGGACTTTATCATCATCTCGTTCGACTCGCCTGTTTTCGGCCCTAGGCTCGGCTCTTCTTTGATCTCGTTCTTCAGGCCGCCGACCTCCACGCTCTTCTCGGCCTCCTTTGACATATCGCTTCAAATGGCCCGCTTTTATCAGCTCTTCGATTTCTCTTTTGAGCTGATAACAATCCTCGGTGTCGTGATCGGTATCCTTATGGAACTGACAATATTTGTTGGGATTCCGAGATGACCTCGCTTGCATCGGTCGGGGTCGGCGGATGTACCCCCCGTCCTGTATTTGCATCAAGATCTCCTTGCGCGAGGTGTTCAGTGGGGTGTAGTCGGGGCTCTGAGCTCGGTCTGACCTATCAGCTCGACGATCCGTCCTGGGCCGTTTGTCTTCCCTACGGTCTTCTGTTATCACCCTTTTCTTGTCGGGTCGGGCTTCGTTTCCCTTCCCGGCCTGGAGGACCTCGACCATATTTGCAAATTCATTGCATCTTTCTAAGAGCTCGGCCAGGTTTCTGGTCGACTTTCGGGCCAAGTCTTTGATGAGGCCCATGTCGGCCAATCCATTGCTCATAGCCGTATGGGCCGTGACCTCATCCAAATCCTTGATATCTAAGGATTCCTTGTTAAAGCGGGAGACGAATGCTTGGATCGATTCATCGGGCCTTTGCTTCACGCTGAGGAGGTTGACCGTTGTCTTCTTGTGTTTCATACTGCTCTGGAATCGCGTGACGAATGCTCGACAGAGTTGAGGAAGCTTTTTATAGAGTTCGGCGACAACCAGGAGAACCATGAGGTCGTCGCACCCTTGAGGGATGCGGGGAAGGCTCGACAAGAAACGATCTCGGTTCCCCCGTACATGGTCATCATCGCATTAAAGTAGTTGGTGTGATTGGTCGGGTCGGTCGTCCCATCATATCGGTTGAACGGGGGAGGTTTGAACCCGTTTGGTGGTGGCGCGGTCATGATCTCGGGAGGATATGGGTGTCGCCCGACCAACGAATAGGCGTCCGGGGTCGCTTGTTTCTTCAACCCCTGCACTTACTCCTCCAAGTCTTGTAGCCGCCTCTCCAGCTCTGTTTCAGGTGCTTGGCCAACCGGCTCCTCGGCCCGGGGTCGGTAGGGTCGGCCGTCCCGTTGTGGTCAGCCATTCTGGTCAGCTCGGTTCTCACCGTCCTTCCTTGTTCTTCTTTCCTCCTGGAAGTTGGACCCACTGGGGCTCCCCTGCTGTTCTTCTCGGGTAGGCGAGCCTTGACGCCGGGGGTTATGACGAGATCCTTCTCCTTGTCTCGCAGCGCGTCGTTCATTCGGTTCTTTCCCTTGTTCTCGGACTCTTCTCGGCTGTTCGTCCTCTCCGAGCCGCCCAGAAAATACCGACCTCCTCGCTACCGAGCCGACTGGTTCGATTTCCTGCCCTGTTCGCGGGCTTTGACGATGCTCTTGCTCATCCCGCTGAGCGCCTCTACTAGGGCGTGGAGGTGGAGTCTTCTGATGAGACGGGTGTGAGGATGCGGCTCGGCTAGGCTCGGCCCTACGCCGGCCACCATTTTGCTGCAAGTTCCTCTCTACGTGGACCGGAGCTGGAGGGGGCACGGCCAGTTGTTGGCCCATCAGCCCACCTCGGGCCATCTGGTTCATGAAGGTGCGCAGCATCTTGTTGGTGTGGAGCATCTGCAACTACAAGTCTATAACCTGTCGATTATTTGTCGGGGCTTCGGGGTCCAAACTCTTCGGCAAGGGTGGCGGCGCTGGTAGGCCCATCCCGTCCAAGCTTGGCTTGGCCTGTATCCGGCCAGCTGCGGTCGTGGTTAGCACCGCTCCCCCATTCCCGCCCTCCGGTGGGGGAATGGTGCCTGTGATGGGCTGCGCACCCCCTGCCCGAGGGGGTCTTCTGTTTATCCCCTGTCGAGAGGCTTTGGGGGGCGGTGATCGGCTCGTCTGCCCAACGGGTTGCGGCTCGTCCGTCCGGGAAGTCGAGCCATGCTGCCCTGACCTCGTGTGCACCATTATTATTGCTCTTGGAATTGGTAGAAACGACGATGCTTGCCGATGTCGTTCCCACAGACGACTCCAAATCTGTTGCGTGGGAAAACCTCCGATGCTTGGTTCGCCCACGGATGAGCCTGCAAAAACCAAGCGATGGGCACAAGACAACCGGTGTGGCTTCGGCCTAGGACTCTCCGATGCTCAAGTCAGGTCTCCAATGCAACAGCGTAACTGCGTAGTAAAAAGCCAGCTGATCCATGGTGTTCCATACCTGGGTATTTATAGAGTGAGGAGGAGATGAGGCGGTCGGGAGAGTCCTAGTATGGTAGGAGTCTTTCTTTCGGAAGGTTCTCTCACGTATAGCGGAGTGGAGAGCTATTTTCGGGGTCGGACTCTTATTAAGGTAAGAGTCCATGTAGAGAGCGATTCCGCGTTGCACTGGGATCGTGGCTCGATCCTTATCCTGTGATTCTCGGGATGTGCTGACGTGGCTCGGAGGTCCCCGGTGGGGTGCTATGGCAGCTTCAGTGGAGGAGGGCTTCGGCCTCGGAGGTCGGCTTAGGGGGTCGGCAGAGGAGGTCGATAAGGGAGGTCGGCCCGAGAGGTTGGTCTCGGCCGCAAGCTCGGCCAGGAGTCTATGGCTGACCTATATGAGCTCGGCCTCAGCCAACGGCTAGCTCGCTCGAGTCTGGCTCTGTTAGACGACTTATCGGAGATGGGGTCGGCCCGGTCTCCTGCTCGGCCCAACTCGGTTCTCGGACTGAGATCGGGTCGACCATGTGGCAGCCTCTGATAGGAGGGGTGTTTTATGCCTCATCACTACGTACCTTTTTTATGAAAAGAACCTCAACATATGTTTTTTTTTTTACAATAAAGGTTGGGGTAAATTATACGTTATTCTTTGGTTTTCAAACGAAACTCAAATCACCCCCTTAGGGTGACGTGTACTACGTGTAATTTACCCTAAGGGTTGTGCTTGACATTGGCTTCCAAAACATAGCAAGATAAATAGCAAATTTCTTTTAGGTGTGCTCTTTTTCAAAAGTAAGAAAGTGACTGGCAAGAATGGCTAGTTGTGTTCACACTTCTAAATATCAAATTTCGCAGGATTTGGATCTTATCCCCCCCCCCCTCAACCTGCAACTCTCGTCCTGAAATAAACGCCCCGAAATCCTCCGTTCCTTTCACGACTGCTGAGCAACGATTAGTTTAACTAAAACTGTCTTTTTGAAGTAAATTGAAGCTGCATTTGGAACCCAGAATACTCCAATTGAGCAAATGAAAACAAGAATAAGAACTAGAAGAGATGCTGCTGTCGAGTTCATCTCCAAATAAGTTTTGTTGATAAGATGCTAAAACCTTCAATGACATTAAGCCTTTGATCCCATTCAACTTATAACCAAATTTGAGTTTCTTTACACAATCAATTTATTGTCTACTCGGTAAGAAACCATCTCTAATTCATGAATCTACATTCTTTTTCTTCTATATTGCATATCACTTTATTGGGCATGAGAAAGCAACCTAGATTTGATTCCTATTTCACTAAATTGGGGTTTATATTTCTTTGAAAAACCCATTTTTGCATAAAACAAATTCATTGGAAATAGGATTTTCTACCCTTTTTTTGCTGTACCGTTTGTACCGTTTGATCCTTTCCAGCAAATGTGTGAACTGGAGAAGCCTCACTGTGAGAACTGGGTCATAAAGAATGCTATCTCAGAGAATTAAGCCCATCAACAAACAAAGAAACAAAGGCATCCATCACCTGTTTGTTGAGAACCAAATCAAACTCAAACCCACCATCTAAATTGGAGCTGTCTTTCACAAACATGGCCCCTGTTTTATCAATGGATGTCATCTGCACCTTCTTTGGCCTCCCAAACCCAAAATCTGTCTTGTAATACCCAAACTGTGGCGACCCTGCAGTTGCCAAATATCGACCCGGCGGCAAATCAAAGTAGTCAGAAACGGTATCCGGCAAGCCTTTCAAAACTCCTTTCTCCATCTCATGAACCGCATCTCCTATCATCTGTGCTGCCACACCTACTTCTCCACCTCCTCCTCTCATCAAATCAGTCTTATCAGCAATCACCACACAAGGTCTGACGCAATTTCCCAAATATGTTTCTGGGATTGGAGGGTTCAGCCGAGCCCTGCAATCGACATTAATCCCAAACAGAGTCATATTGTTAGTGTTGGACTCACCCGTTTTTGCTTCTGCTTCAAGCAAACAAATCCAAGTGTAAGCGCACATCGCCACCAATCTTGATGGGGGAATTGATCTTCTTGTCTCTGTTTGTTCGTCTTTCTTGTATTGAGCGAAAACCCATTCCTTGAGTCTCTTACTGTTTGCTTCATTTAGCTCAAACGTAGCTCGAACCATGTTGGGTTGGAGTTCCGAATCCATCGCTCTTAAAATTCGATTCCCAGAAACTGATTCTGAACCCATTATTCTATCCAACATGTCCATGAACATCTTTAACATGCCATCGTCGTGCTCCTCTGTCACAGTTCTATCCAAGAATGGTAGGGACTCAGGTAACAGAGATGGAGCTCCTAATTTGGAGATCGAAGACCATGTCCTCATGAAATGGTTGAATCCTCTTCCATCGCAAGAAGAATGGTTACGTGCTAACGCAATACAGATTCCAGTATTTGGGAAAACTGTAACTTGTATTGCTAAAATGGGGAGAATAGGTCCAGATGTAGACAAGTGAGGCACTAATAGGCGTGATTCTATGGCGTCTTTTGGATGATTGGAAGAAAGATGATAGAAATCTGCGTCGGACTCAGCAACGGTGAAAGAGACAGAGTCTCCTTCAGTGTAACAGATCATAGGCTGATTGGGTTCATGAGGCCACGAGATATTTCCTGATAAAGGGTAGAAGTGGATGAGGGTGGAAGAGAGTGAGTGTTTGAGCTGGGGAAGGAGAGATTCAGTGAAATGAGATATTGGGTTGGGGAATTCATAGAAATACAGAGTTTCCACTGGTGTTAGTGCTAACCAAAATATATCCAAGAACGAAAGAGGGTTAGTAGTGCAGGTCGGAGTGACTGAGCCTGGAGGTGGGGCGACTTTGCACTGGTCGAGAACCTTCACTGGTTTGAATGCAGCCATGAAGCAGGTGATGGTCTGAATGAAGCGCCGGGAAACCTTCTGGTGTGCGTGTTGTGTGTGTGTCTGTGTGTGTGTGGGGGGAGGGGGGGGGGGGTTATTGAATATATAATCTAGCGGAGAATCTTCACGTACGTCCTCACGACTCACAGAGACCACTCATGTGTGACGTATACATCAAGAATACAGAATAGATTCTGATAGATATTGGTAACTTCCTTGCAACTAACTGGGGCTAGCCTTCTCCTTGAAGGAGGGGTTGAGATTAAAGCAGCAATATATAAATTATAAAGTATAATATCATCAATGGATAAAGAACGCCAGGGGGTGAATGTTCATGTACGTGAGCATATGTGAACGAGTCAAGAAGAAAGAAAAACATTGGGCCGATACACTTTGAATCGTTGGATGTCACACCTGCAAGGTGTCAATATCTCCACCTTGAACTATATTGCAGTGTAACATGGGAGAATTAGAGAGGATTTTAATTTGCACGTGAACCTCTGGTCATTTCTAGGGTTTGGGGGGATTTCATCCTCACAGAGCCAACCGTAAATACATGGGCAGTGACATCTAAGTGTGGTGTATTAGGTAATGCCGACACTTAAGAAGATAAATTTCCATTAAGGGGATGTCCCGATCATTTCACGTGCCCTATGTTAGGTTGCAGGGGCATGTGCGTTGCACGGTCGGGTGACGCTCTCTCCCTAGTTGTCAAAATTAAAATCAACCACAGAATCCTTATGGAGAAAGATGTATGGTCCCTTATCAACTTTATCCATAAATGGGTCGTAATGATACTGTTATGAATAAAATATTCCTGCAAACTTATTGGCAGGAATTTATTGCTCACCATGTGATGGCCCCCTCCACAATCGGGCAGAAGGATTGTCTCACCGATACGACCCGTTGTTCGAGCTTCTCTCATGCACGGGCCAATGAGAGTACGTGCATTGGCATCATCGTGGGAGATTGATTTGGGAAACCTTATCCTTCAAAAAAGAAGTGTTAGACAACCATGTTCGGGCTTCTAGAGCTACACGTATGCGTTGGCCAATGGAAACGCATGCATAAGCATCGATTTGGGAGGGATTTTCGTTTTTCCATATGAACAGGGCAATACTTTCCATGACATTCTCTATGGGAGAGCGTAGCCCCTATGCATGCATGGGGGCCAATGATACCACATGCGTTGGCATCATGGGGGGCAGAATATCCATCTTTCATGGGGACGGGGCAATCAATTCACCCCTCTCTATCTTTGAGCGTGGATGGTAAATAAGGATGTCAACGGATATTCAAAAATCTGTATTTGATCCACGTTCGTATCAACTTAAGAAAATCCGAATCCGTTCGAAAACTAATCGGATATGAAAATGATAATCCTCCCTATCTGACCGATTATTATCCAATTCGTTTAGCAATTCGAAAGTAATAAAATGTTTGAAATATATTTGTGTCTGTCTATCCGATTAAGTTACTTTATTGGATTTTGTTTTCTTAGTTTTATAACTTTATAAGTTAAGAAAATGTGATTCTTTTTTTAGATTTTCTATTTGTTTATATATATTGTTTTATGTCCTCTGATATATGGAATCACATGTATATTAAAAAAATACAAGATAAAATCAAAAGTAAAAAAGTAAGAAAATCAAAGACTTAAAATAGTAAAAGAAATGGTGGTTGTTGAACTTTCAAGTCTAAACCCTAACCCTTATCAACAAAATGGAAATGATATCAACGGATAGTCGAAAATTCGTATTCGATCTGCGTTCATATTCATTTAGGAGAATCCGCATTCAAAAATCACTATTCGAAAACCATCCAAATCCGTCTAAAAACTAATAGGATATTATCCGAATCTGTTTGAATATAATCGGATACGGATATGATAATGTCATTGTCTGACTGAATTTGATCTGTTTATATCCTTAGTGGTAAACTCCCCACAGAGAACTTTTTTCCTTATACAGCATTAGTGATTCCTCCCCACACTATACGAGTAGGAAACCCTTCCCCTTTGAAAAAAAACATATCCTTGATCCCTTAATCAAGAAACACATTTCATCTTTGTTTTCATTCTTCACGTAATAAAGAGAAATCACAACCCTTCCTAAAACCAAATTCCCTCTTCTATGTCTTCTTCAATTTGTGTCCGATTGAGTTGAATTTTGGAGAGGATATCCCTCTCTTGGTATATATCATATCTACCGATCTTGATCTGTAAACAAGCTTACTGATTTGGATATTTGTAGTCTACAAAACCTACAACTTGAAAACTATCAGATCTTCAAGGAATGTTTTCTCCTACTTCCCCCTTTTTTCATTTTGTTGCGCTACAATAAGCAAGCAAACAAAACGAAATGGGAGTATAGCCTTACGAAGCACTAAGATATAGATGTCTAGATTAGTGGGTGTTGTTGGGTATATTTTATAACCCTTCTAATATAAGTTTACTTGAATAAGGAATCAGGCTGTGATGGGCTTCACTGGATAGAACCTATCTAACCTAAAACTCTAGTCTTTCCTATAAATACTAGTCAGAGGCAACAACCTGTATTATTCCAAACTTGATATGCAAGTTGTATTACTTTAAACAACCTTGTGCTTAAAACCTAAACCCTAACAGGTGTTTCCTTGAGGCCGGCTCAGGTTCACGTACGATAACATTCTCGTACACTCCTAAACCGAACAGATGGAATCCAAAAAATGGGGTCCACAAAATGGATTCCATCTTGTCTACTTAAAAGCGTATGAAAATGTTTTTATACGTGAACCTGAGCCGAACTCTGTTTCAATTCTTTGTCACTCTGACTCACCTTCCTAAAAACCTAGTGAGTCGAACGAATCAAATTCTGGTTAATCCTAGTTATGATCTTAGGCTTCACTTCATTATCCAATCCATATCCACACCTAGAAGACCCACATCCTAAACCCAATTATGAATTATGGCACAACTAGTCTCATTAATTAATTCCCCGAAACCAGCTTTCCCTCTCTCTTCTTTAACCCAAATACATAACTCAATTATGACACAACCACCCTTCGTGGAATGAGCCTTTCCACAACAACCCACTGATGATCACCTTTCCCTCTCTCTTCTTGAACCCAAATCCTACATTATCTTGATACAATCAAATGAGTCTCATTCCACGTCCTTTCTCTTTCTCTCTTCTTTAAACTGTTTTTTTTCTTTCTCAAATTCCAAATTTCCATTATTTTAGAATCAAACAGCTTTTCTCGTTTCTTAGTTTGGTTTTTATAAAGATATTTACATTGTCCCTTTGGTAAAAAAAAGCTTGCTTATTGGTTGAAGCAAAATAAGATAAAAAGTTAGAGAGAAATGTCAAGTTTGACCGGACTCAGCAAGTTTTACTGTGACTCGGATATAAAATCCAAGATTCCAAGTTTATTCCGGCCCTGACGAATTCAATCCATTTTCTTTCTTTGTTTTTTAATATTAACTAACGAAATCTCCCCTCGACATGGGCGACTGAGTCAAAATCCGATTTTCAAACAATGCTTTCTCATTGAAGAAAAACTTTCTCCATATTAATATAAGAAAATGAAATTAATTGCTCTTCTCTTTGGCATATATATATATATTTTTAAAATTTTGTGACATTTTAAATTTTGGAGGTGTTTGGTATCTTTTATGGCATCTATTTTTATTTAAAAAAGGAAAGTAGTTTTTGTCCGGGTCATGTGTCTATCTCTCTCCTCAAAACAAGGGGACAGAGGTGTCTTTTCAAATGGGGAGGAGAGAGATAAACTCGTGGGAGTGTTGGCATAGGCCACACTCCCGGACGGAGAACTTTCTCCCTTAAAATAAAGGCAAGAGATTGTTGTTTGGTTGTGTAGAGCGGCTAGAGCCTATACCAGTGCAGGGCTGTTATGATCTGGAAAAAAAAAATTAACCCGAACCCTAAACCAAATCCGAATATAGATCCGAAACCCAAAGTCGTGGCATCGTGTGCGTTACGGAGTATTGATTTGATGTTTGAACGGGTAGAAGATGAAGAAGGAATCCCGGTGGTAACCCGCCGCTTGTCAGCAAAATGACAGATATCTCCCCTGTGCGATTGTGGGATCCATACACGGATGTACAACTCATGGTAAGGGACCCTAACCTCGTATTAGGTGTTTCTGGTATTATAAATATGTTCGAGTGGGTTCGCTTGCGGAACGAATCGACTTTTAGATGTCCCGACACGAAGAAAACGAAGATAGAAATCTCAGGTTGATGTACTAGTCGATTGTTGCATCGACCAGAGAATTGTACCACTGTGAATTTTACTCCTAGAGGCGCGGGGCCCAGTGTTTTGGGTCGGGGATCTCACCGTCACAGCCCGAATACTGGTTTGGAATATTTCTCTCACATTTTTGGACCCATAGGGCCCACTAGATTGGCTAATAATGATTAGGTGTCTGCTTATTATATAAATAAAACAAAACTTAACACTAAGAGACAAACAAATAAATGTTAAGTCGGTTAGATGAGATATATGCATTTAATTAGTAAAACAATCAAAACTCAAGTGACACATGTATCCTAATTCAACACTAAACCATATGTCTCAACCTAAAACTAACACATATTAGAGTTTATTTAAAAACTTCAAATATATCTTCAATCTAATTCCTTCTAATTTAACCGACTCTTATTAAGGTTTAAATAATCAAACCTTATCAAACTTAAGAAACCGACTTACATTAAAATTTAAATAATCAAGGACTTTATCTAAACCTCACCTACCCACTTACACGATTCTAATCTTTTGAACCAAAACAAAAGAAAATAAGAGGAGGAGAAGAAAAGAAAGAGAGGCTAATTGAGTAAGGAGAAAAAAGAAAAGAAAAAAAGGAGAAGAAGGAGAAGAAGAAGAAAGGAAGAAGAAGGGGTTGCTAACCTAAGGTAATATCTTCACCCCTCATCTTCTCTTCAACCTAATTATGTTAGATTCTATGAAACCCATCTTCCTTCCTCATCAAATTGTTCCCCCTAAACCCCTCTCTTGCCTAATCTTCTCCTAAACCTATGGATTCTTTTAATTTCTTTCTTGAGAGGGAATTGAGTAAACCCATCTCTTGATTCCAACTTCAAGGTAAGCCTGACCTTGGTTTTAGATGGTCTCGTTCATAGTAATGATCACACAACAACATCCATGATCAATTGAATGTAGATTCAGCCCAAAACCCCCATTAGAAATTCTGTTCTCTGCATTTTTGGGGCTGCTGTGCATCTCTGGTCGATGTCCTAGTTGATTGGTTCATCAACCAGAGAATACAAATTCAATTTTTAAAACACTACCATCTCAGGTTAGTATCTCAGTTGATTGGTTCACCAACCAGAGAATAATTATTTCAATTTTTAGAACACTGCCATCTCAGGTCGACGTCTCGTTTGACTGCCTCATCAACCAGAGATGTTGTTTCACTTGTAAACACACCCTAAACCCTGTCCAACTTTACCACGGGATAACCCTAGGATTCCACACTAGTTCTTGACGCTTTTTAACACCGGATATAGTTAAACATTCGTAGGACTTTATCATTCGCTCGTCAAGTCGCACAGACCACCGACACCGAACAAAACCCAATATCACCATCGCGAACATAACAAGGTGAGTGGGGATAGACAATTGATTTCTTTTTGGGAATGTTTATTTTATTTAGCTACTTTGTTAGGTGTCATGCATATGTATGAGAAATTGTTCTTATGTATCGTTTGAAACTATTCTATTGATTTATTTTTGTTTATAACATATGGTCTTCTTCTGAATGGATATGGATGTGATGATGGAATGTGTTGAAATGTAAATCTCTGCCATGTTAGAATAGATGCCGTAGTCGGCCTGGAAACGAGAGGTATGGTGTGCCGTAGTATGGGATGCGGGACCACTGTACACCTCGTACTATGCCATTAGATTGCATATGGCCAGGAATGTCACTCCCTGGTGTTACAACCCCTACCAACAGGGGTCTACGTGTTGGATAGTCCTCCCTAGGGAAACCAGCCGTTACCAATGGAGGTACTAGAACCGGTGATGTTCGATTGAGGACCGGAAAACCAGCGTTACCAACAGAGGTACTGGGAATGGCAATTTTCGATCAAGGACCAGAACTGTGGTTGAGGACTAAATCTCGGGGTTTGCTGAGTAAACCAACAGTTACCAACGGAGGTACTGGAATCGGCGATTTTCGATTGAGGACCGGTAAGCCAGCCATTACCAACAGAGGTACTGGGACCAACGATGTACGATTGAGGACCGGGACCGAAAAGCTCCCAGCGCAACTTGGGTTTGAAATCACCAACGGAAGGGGATGCTACCTAAGGTGTTGCTATAGCACAAACTTAGAGACTTAGGCATTTGTTTGTTAGGTGGAATTAGGATTAAAAATTGAATCTCATGCACATAGGATCTTGCTTGTGAATGCTTGTGTACGTGGTCTATCTTTTACTTGCTGGGCTTAGTGGAGCTCATCCCCGTGGATATCCTTTTTTTTTTTTAGATGAACATGCAGGTGGAGGTGACTGTGTTGGAGAGGAATTCTTTGAGCCGAGAGATGAGGGAAGAGATAACTATGCTGACTTGGACACGGAGGGGCATGGTCCCGGTTGTGCGTGTGATTACTGTGTCTTTTCTTAAAAGATGCTATAGACTGAGAACTCTTATTTTTGTGATCTTCTAACTATCCTTTTTGGTGGATGAATTTCCACTGTTTATATTTTAAAATAGTTGAGTGTTGGCTCGATGGTCATGAACTTGGAAATATTGAGCTGTTGGAACTTTCAATGTAAATAATATGTATAAAATTTATAGCACTTTACTTTCCCTGCATTCTGATCAATGTAACACGTGTTATCTTGAAATTGTGTTGTGCTTGTGACGTGTATTTACAGCATCTGGATCCTGGTGGTCTCCGAATATGTCGGGTATTCGGGTCAGCCGTCAAATCCTCCCAGGGGGTGGTTTCGGGTGTGACAAGGGGTCAATGAGAGTGCATATAGGGGCATCAACATAGATACGATTTTTGATTTCATGGGGTCATAGCGGTAATTTCGTGTTCTCCTTTGTCTAGGCATAGGAGCCATGCGACATTGCGACCAGGTAGCTAGCGTTCATTTCCCTTAAAAGGCTAAAAATTAATTGGAATAACACAAAAAACATAAATAACCCATTTATGTATCATAGCCAAAAATAGTTTTTTGCCATTTATACAGACTACTTAATAAGCACGTGGTCATAACTCCCAATACCAAGGGTAGAAACATCATTTCCTCCTTTAATTATAAAGACAGGTCAAGACCCTCCTCTTCCTCCTTCTTTTTCTTCTTTCCTACAACCTCACCCCACCAAGACTTAGTAAATTTGAGAACGACAATCAAATGTGTATGGATACATACGGGAATTAAACGGTTTAAACGACAATAAAATTTTGAAAATCTGGCATAATAAGACACGTACGACAATGATACGGTACATGTTTAATTTTTTTTTTGGTAATGAAAGCTACGTGTTTAATCCGCGTGTTTAATACGTATGCTCTATAAGCAAAAATACAGGCATAAATTCACAATATATAGCAAACATTCATCACCTAATAAACAAGATAATAGCATATAGACAGTAATTTTATCTAAAAGAAACCCTATCAAAATATCAATAATAGTATCTCATAAAAATAAAAAAAATAACACATAATGTGTTTTAGAACTTATATGATTTCTTATTTCCATGGAATTCAACAGCAACAAACGGAAACTAACATTTCCAGCTTAGGGCCTCTTCGGTATCACTTTTCATTTTCATTTTGGCCTATTTAAAAAAAAATCATTACTAAAATTCATTTTGATCAAAATTGAAAACTGTTTGGTAACTACCAAACACGATAGATTGTAGAATAAAAAATGAATTTGGTAACTACCAATGTGTAAATAATTTTCACAATAGATACATGAAGAAATTCTCCCATAACCCATCTTCTTTCCCAAATCAACTCAAACAAAGAATACGAAGGAAAATAAAACCCAGTTATATAGAATTGATTTTTTTTTCCTGGATTTGATTCTTTTATTGTTTGATTATGTTTTTTGAATTGAAATAGAGCAATTGCAGAAAAAGCCATCAAGGGATCTTCCATATAATTATCCCCAGATGATGTTTTCGTCACCAATGGTTCTTTCCAAGCGACCGAGACCGCACTCTCAAACGCCCAGGAACGAACATCTTGCTTCCAAGGCTCGGTTTCCCATTGTATGAAGCTTGTGCAGTTTGCAAGAACATCAAACTCCACCATTTCGATATTCTCCCTGACATTCACAAACTTAACCAACCGTGGATTCATGTTAGGGTTTAGGGTTTAAGCACAAGGTTGCTTAAAGCATTACATAAATACCCTTACAACGATGACGATGGAAGGTGCTAGAATTGGGTTTATGAACTTGCGGCAGAAGTGTACGTGTTAAGTGCTCGGAGGAGAGAGACATGAAGAGTAGTATGGCTCTATGTGAAATTATGAAAAAAAACTAAGGACAGAAAAGGAACCTTGTGCTTTAAGCAACCTTGTGCTTAAACCCTAAACCCTAACAATCGTTGCTGAAGTTGATACAGCTAATGTAGTCTTGAGTCATTCTCAGAATTCCGATTAAGCTCCGCCCGTTCCACTGACTGGAATTCCAATGCTTGACTTCATCTGAACAATTCATGATAGTTGCAGTCAAGCAACACATGATGTATATTTGCTGCAGTGGTTTTCGATTTTGCTGCGAGAAATTTTTTCCAGGAGCTGGATTGTTTTCGGTTTCCCAAGATGTTAATCTAAGACTTATTCAGAGTTCATCGTTGCCTCCAAGCTTTTTGTTTGGTATTGCAGTGTTGGAGGGAATATCATAACTCTCCCAAAGGACGATAGACCTATTTGAATGGATTTCTCTAAGGGCAAAGTTTCCAGGTCATCAAGCATTGCAACCATACTATTACTCGACATATATAGTGAATCATTTGTATTGCAAATGACATTTTGTTTCCCATCTAAAAGAACAAGATTACCCTTGAACTCAATTTTCTCCTCAGAAGTAAAATTGATAGACCCAGAGATCTCCCATTCGTTTAAATTCAGAATCAGAGGACCATAAGAAACATGACTACAGGGTCCACTAACTTTCTCCAAACCCCAAGTAGGGAATCTAGTATTCTCTCAAAAACAGCATGTTTAGGAGCAAACAGAGCATACTGAAATTTCTCCAAAAAATCGTGGACATGTTCGTTCCTCACACAACCCAGTTGCTTTGTACACCTTGCGACAGCTTAGAGAGCATCTCCAAACATACATTTTAGAGCTTTTGGACATAATGAGCACCAAAGAGAGGGCGGCCACAAGAATAATACTATTAGAATGTGAGAAGGCGAGAGATAATGGAAGGGAGTGTAAAGACTTTTTGAGTAGTTAAATTAAAGGTTTGTTTTGCTTGATATGTATCAGCTATCAGATTAGATGGGGGGAAGAATGTGTTGGGAATAAACCTGATATGCAGCGGAATATGGACCGGGTCAATACTTGTAGTCCATGATCAAGAGTAGGGAAGAAACAATTTCAAAATAACATTCATGGTTACCTTAGAGTCGCAAGTGAAACTCCTCTTATAGATAATAGGTCTTCCAACTTGTGTAAACTTGAAGATTGAAAAATCGTTCAACACTTTGAAGCTTAATCAATCCTTGGAACCTTTTAGAAGAACACAAAAATCACCAAAGCCTCTTGAGTTCTCTGACTCAAGTCTCACACACACCACTACAAGAGAGGGGAGAGAGAGAAATCGTGGGAGGGGGAGAGAGCACTGCCAAAATCTTGAGAGGCTCCTCCTTCTCCCTCTTTTATAGTTTTGGAGATTCTTGGGTCTCAAGTAACCTCCTTCCATCTTGGCCTTGGCTCAATCTTCCATTTTGGTGTTTTGTGAATCTTCTAATTTTTACAACTCCAATTTGCTACTAAAGTGAAGACATAGAATCTCAAAAGGGATATAATCTTTCTAAATTATGGTTCATGAGATATTCTCATAATATCTCTTGCCATAATATAAAAAGATATTTAACCATAAATATTTTGTTCTCCCCTACAATGCCATGTGTCCAATAAACTTTTTTATTGCACATCTGCCCTTCCATTTTTTTAATATCCCATAATGAATTATAGGGTATATACTTTAATGCTACTAATCCCCAATTCATCAAGTACGTTGATCGAGAGAATATGTGATTGCGATCGGACGGCCGAAAAACTTTGAAATCAATTTTCAATATAATTTATATAGTAATTTATATTGAAAATAAATTAGTAAAACATTTTGAATAAACATTGGATCCAGATTTAGTTCCGACCAATCACTTTCTCTCTCTTGGATATTCCCCGCGTACGGGCAGTGGATTCCATGTTGAGAATTCTCTTTGTTTACAATGCGGGATCACGAATCCAGTGTACCAGTTTATAGTCCGATTGGATATCAACCATTGGCTTACCAAAATTCGTAATGCCACACTGCAACAAATGGAATCTCTCAGGTCAAAGGGCCATCGAGTGGCGGGTAAGTATATCGCACACACAACCAATACAATACATAAGATATACATACCAGATTCTCATCTATACACGTTCTCGACGTGTACCCACATCCATGCACTGAAATCACCATTTCTCGTGACATGCGATATGGAAACCATATAAACGGGATGTCCAGTCCCATTCCTAGTTCAGACCTTAGTTAGTAAGTTCGGGAACGACAATTGAACGGGAGCGGATACGTACGGCAATTAAACGGACTAGACGGTAATAATACTTTTCAAAAATTCGGCTTCATAAAACGCATATGGTAATAATACGGTACGCATTTAATACGGGTATAATACGGCATAGACGGCAATAATACTTTTAAAAAAAGGGACATATATTCATTATATAACATGCATTCATCACCTAATAAACAAAATAATATCATGATTTTATGAACTAAAATAAACACAATAATATAATATGCTATATAACATCTCTAAGATTATCATTTAACATACCAAAATATTAATAATCTACAAGAAATGAATGTAGATTGCCTGAAAATGAGATGAGCAAGTTGATTACCTTATCATTAAATCATTCTTCCAACATTACATTTCTTATTATCTACAATGAGATAACCATATATTTTTAACCAGATGTGTTCTTGTGAAGGGGGATGAGTTCCCACTAATTAACCAACACAAGACAAGAGGGAGAGTTCCAGATATGGATCTCCACTGTACACATTAGCTACAAGAGACAGAAAAACAAGAATAAAATAGAATAGAGATTGAGCCGTTCTCGCCAATATCACACCAGATTCATTTGCTTCACTACCACCATCAAAGTTCAAAGACCAGAGAAACAAGAGGAGAGTACAAGACTTAAGTGCCGCTTTGTTGAACGGAGATGGGGAGGATGATTAGAGATGGAGGGCGGCTACTGTTGCCTGCTACGGTTGGATGTTCAACGTAAATCGAAAGGGACGAAAGGGAAAGTGAAATCGTTTCCCTAAATTCTAATCTTTTGGGTATTTTTTTTTTTTAAAAAAAACAACGTATAATACGCGTATTATACGAGTATAATACTCAATTGAATAAAAAATACAGAAAAATATGGGGATGAGAGTATTATACGTTTAAAAATTCAGGTATACGTATAATACGCATATTATACGCATATTTATTAACTAAGGTTCAGACAAGTTTTAGGTAAAGACATATGGAACATTTTTATAAACCCAAAAATAATAAAGTGTAAAAAATTAAATTCAATAATTTAATAATTCGGGTTTGATGGATACATAATTCCAACAGAATGACTATGTCTTCCTCCCACATCCGAAATACACCACACCTGTGATTATGAAAGTTGTTCGTCTTTCTCCAATATTGCCACCACCAGTTTGTTGGAAGAAGAAGAGACCACAGTAGCAACACTTGTGACAAGGCCATCGAAATTTCACTGCAGTAGCCATTTTCGTTGCTGTCGACTGTTGGAAAAGAAAAAACAATTGTATTGACAAAGGATGACGATAGCAATGACAGTTGCTACCACTGGCCCCATCTTAGAAGACAGTTCAGTAGTAGATGCTGCCAATGAAGGCAGAGGGCAAGGGCTCCCGGGCTGAAGGGAAGAGAGGGCATGGCGGTGGCGGCAAATTAGGTTCAGAGACAGAAGACGAGGAAGACGAGGGCGACGAGGTCTGACAGAAGGGTGCCTGACGGGCTGACGAGTTACAAGGTGAGGTTGCCAGATAGGGAAGGCGGGGCGAAGGTGAGGTTGTGCAGAGGAAAATTAGGGCAAAAATTTCAAATGCAGACAAGTGAGGGGCTACTCACTATTTTTTATTAGAGTTAGTAATCGCATGTTATTGTGAAATTACTTTATTAGGTCCCCCATCAAAATACCGTGTCATTGTATCCTTAGGAAAAAATAAAAATAAAAACAACTCTAATCCACACGCCAATAGACATCCTAACATGCTAACGTGTGGATTGACACCTCACCACTACATGCTGTATGCTGCAAAACGTGCTGCGCGGGAGAGGTGCCCAATCCCCAACGGCTCTTGAATGCTTGGTGAAGACTCATTTCTCAATAGCATGTGACATTTTTTCGGTTTTTTTTTTTTGGTAACTAATGGCACGTGACATGGGCGTACATTGACAGATTGGTAGTAATAATGGAGGAGGCCTACAATAATAATGGAGGAATCTAGTAATCCCAAAAGACAAAAAATCGCATCAAATCAGATACATCCTTTTTTTTGAGGTAAACAAATCAGATACATCAATTCACGGGTATCACATGCAGGTTTTAGACTTTCAGCTGCCCACAAACGACAATACACATTCGTACAATTGTAGAATCGAAATCGTACAATACGATTCGGTTTCATAAGCTTACGATTCAATCAATTGAAATCGGGGATTAGAGCTTGCTAATTTCGATACAAAACGGGAGATTCTCAATCTGATTCACCGGTTCTCGAAAAACCATGCCCTGCCCCCACCTCACCCCAAGTCCCCACCAAGTTCCTCCTCAAGCGGCCCCGGATCCGACTCCCTCTTAGTCGTGGCGGGAGCTGGATCCTCCTGCACCGTCTTTAGATTATGCCATGTGGATGAATTGACATCCAACAGTCTAAAATATAAGAAAACTATTTTAACCCCAAACCCCTTAAAGATTTGTCGAATCACTTCCAAGATAATTATCGTTTACGGTTCCTTGATCAGTGCGGTTTCGTAGTTCTTCTCACAAAAATGGGGTGGGATTCATCCAAGACACTTGACCAAACACTTTATCCAGATGGGATCCACCCTCCTCTTGTGAGAGACACTAGAGAACCGCACCGATTAAAGAATCACATAGAAAAAAATTCACTCTTACCCTAACCCGAATCAGATACTTGCATAAGGTTTTATTAAACCAAAAAGACAATTTTATGGAATGAGAAGTGTAGAATCTTACAGAGGATTAAATAAACCTTTAACAAACCCTTAAGAAATAGAAATGAAGAAGAAATAGGTGGTGGCGGCTGGTCGGGAATGGAAGATGCAGGAAGTAATGTCTTCTTCATCTCTCTCTCTCTGCCTTTACAGTTTTAACAGGAAAAGCAACGGTTACAAAGTGAGCTAAATGAACGAAATTGGTTGTTAGGGTTTGGATTTAAAACGAAAATGAAATAGAGTTTGAGAAATAAAGAGAGCTCCCTTCATTGGATTACTAGACTGTTAATCTTCGCCTTCGTTCTTCTTCCATTTCCCCTTTACCAAGAACAAATCTCGAGTTAGCATTTTAAGTAATACTCCAACACCCTTGTCTAATATTGAACATTTTACATTAAAAAACTTATCCGAACTTTATCGGAGTCATGATAGAGTAGGTAGTGAGTCTAGACCTTCCTTAGAGAGAAATTTCGTCAATTCAAAGTCCGATTATCATCATTGTCGGGGGTTGATAAAATTTAGGGTCTACAAGAACGTGTTATTTGCGAAACCTCACGGGTGAAAATGCAATTACAGCAAACCTTAGAGGAGATACGTGTAAATTACCCTTTTTTGTGGTAAGCACGTACATGTAGAGGCTTCAATGCCCACAGACCTACTTGTGAGGCAAAGAACCTTACCCTCCTTGAGAATGGATCATCTCCTTGTACTAGTAGGTGAACGTACATCTCAAAGCCAATCACATGTTTGTTTTATTTTCATAAATACTGTAACTTTCCTTGTAAAGGGCAAAAATAAGACAAGTGGTTGCCTCTCACATATACGTGCAAAGGAATGAGCTCATCCTCCAATGGGAGGCTGTGATTAATTTTGAAATTCTTACGCTTTATATTTGTATATGTATATATTGCTGCCTTAAGCCGCCCCTGCCGAGCTCATCTTCCTTGTATAGGATACTTAAGGATTGGGTCTTAGCTCAATACAAGAAAGGTGAACAAATTACACAAAACTAATCAATTTCTATATCAAGATTGGTGGTGATTTGTGCTTAATTACACTTGGGTTTGGTTGCTTAAAGCAGAAGCAAAAGCGGGTGTGTCGCCCAAGACAAGCAACATGCATGACTCGCTTTGTGTTTAACGTGGACTGCAGGGATCGGTTGGATCCTCCAATCCCTAAATCATATTTGGGGAATTGTGTCAGACGTTGTGTGGTGAATACAGAAAAGACTGATCTGATGAGAGGAGGAGTAGCTGTGGCAGCACGGTTGATAAGAGATGTGGTTCAAGAGAAGATGGACAAAGGAATTTTGAGAGGAATGGAGCATAGCGTTTCAGAGTTGTTGGAATACCAGTCTGGTCGAATTTTGGTAGCTGCAGGGTCACCACAGTTAGGGTTTTACAAGACAGATTTTGGGTTTGGGAGGCCAAAGAAGGTGGAGATGGCATCAAATGATAAAACAGGAGCCATGTTTCAGAAAGAGAGCCATAATGCAGATGCTGGGATTGAGTTTGATTTGGTTCTCGATAGGAAGACGATGAATGTCTTTGTTTCTGCTTTTGTTGATGGGTTTAATGCTCTAAGTAGGGGTGTCAATAAAGCCCGGCTGGCCCGAACCCGCCCAGAGCCCGGCCTGGGCCCGACCCTGATTTTTCAACCCTGAGGGCGGGTTTGGGTTTAGTTATAGTTTGACCCTGGCAGGGTCGGGTCGGGTCAGGGTTTGGATCCTGGGCCTAGCCCGGCCCGGCCCGGCCCGACCCGACCCTGTATTAATTATAAGTATATAATATTATATATATATATACTTATATATAAGTGTTTTCTTAAATAAAAAAAAACAGGAAAAAAAAAAAACAGAAGAGAATTGTAGAGAGATAACTACTAGCTTTGTCATCATCATGAAGTGGGAACCCATAAAAAGAGTAGATCATCTACTATTTTGATCAGGGCCATAAAAAGAGTCACTGACATGATTGTTATTTAGTTGTAGCCTCTATAAGCTTCCAGGCCTATTGAGAGGACACCGTTACAATTGTAGAGAGAGAGTTTATACACACACTGTTTTTTTCAACATATTTATTAGCTGTCCCACAGGTTGAGATCCTATGTTACAAAAACATGGTCTAATGAGATACGTGGATGGTGCCATAAATCAGGACCAACCCGACCCGGTCCGACTCTGGTAGGGTCGGGTCAGGGTCAGGGTCAAGGTTAAGGCCTCTAGGGTCGGGCCAAGGTTTAGGGCAGGCCCGGCCCAACCCGACCCATTGACACCCCTAGCTCTGAGTGAGCATTCTTTGTGGCCCTCAACTCCTCGCTCTCTTCTCTAGGCCAAAGGTTCTCCAGGTAAAAGTTCTAGCATCCAATCATTGTATGGGTATAGACTAGTACTGGATGAGTGTTGGTTGATAGGCATGTCTGGATGAAGCTCTATGCGAGAGGTGGTCTCCCTAGTGGGTTGAGGCTTCAATGTATCCGTTCTAATAAGTGTAAATAATGATTTTATGTGTGAATCTATTTACAGTTATGTCTTATTATGAGATAGACATAAACTGTTATTAATTACAGGATTGGTCCCTGCTCTCAGTCTATATCATGGTTCGAGAAATCGCGAGATCTCGCCGAGTTTCTCGGTTTCGTGAGATAGCGAGTCGAGATGGCCTACGGTTTCTAAAACTGCAATTTCTCGGCCAAGTCTCGATACACATTTCTCTGTTTTTTTTTAGTTGTAAAATTTCAATATCTCGGTATCGGGTTATATGGTTTTTTTATCCAGTTTTCATGACCCATATGCCCATATGCCTATTTTTTTAAAAGAGAGCAATAGACAGAACTCGAAAATCTCGAGTTCTATCCAAAGCTCTCTAAAGTTTAGAGAAAAACACTCCAAGAGCTTTCTCTCTCAAATTTCTTCCTATTTCTCTCAAATCTTTGGTGGATTATGTTGTTTGAAGTGAGATTCAAGTGGTAAAGTGAAGATTCAACTCCAAATCATCACCTATTTGTAGGATTTCAAAGGTATTTTCTAATTTTTCCCAAATCTATTTTTTTCAAAAAAAAAATTGTGTAATACTTGTTAGATTCATGTGGTTTTGATATATGTTAAACATCTTTGCCCGGTCTATCACTGATGGAGTCGGATTTATTTTTCAGTTATTAAATTTTTTATTATAATTTTTGAAAAAATAAATGATTTATTTGAAAAAAAAAATAGGATGAATAGTGATTGTTTGAAAATGAATTTGATATATGTTAAATAACTTGGGATGCTCTACAACCCCATTGATTAATTTTTTATTTTCACCCATTAAAAAAATTATTTTATTTTTTAAATTTAATAAATATATTATAAATTTTTTTAAAAAATATATAATATTAAGGAAAAATACTTGTTGCTTATGAAAAATTATGTACAACATATGTACATAATATTCAACTTGAAATGGTGTCAAATACATCATTACATTATATTTTTCTTATACTTTAAAGTATAAAATTTTTTAAAAAAAATTCAAAATATTATTTTTAATTAAGAAATAAATACTAGGATTAGGGGATAAATAAGAGATAGTTATTTGATAGTTCTAGTTGCTTGACATTACGTTTAAAAGTTACGAATAGCATACTTTAAGTCTTGAATACCTTACTTTAAGTGATCCATGGTTATTAATACATGCTTTTTTATGTAACAATGTAAAATATAAGACATTTTGTACACAATGTCTGATATAGCATGGCAACATGGAGTCCCCATGTCCGCAGACAAAAAGAAGTCCAAATGCAATTATTGTGGAAAGTTGCTATCTGGAGGAGCCACTAGGTTAAAGCAACACTTGTCTGGTATAGGCAAGGATGTTGCCTCATGCCCAAATATTCCTATCCAAGTAAAAGTGGCAATGGCACAACACTTGAAAAGAGGAAGATTAAAGAAAGCTAAGAGGGAAAGAATGCAACAAGAGTTTGATGAGCCAGTACTAGAGAGCATTGGTGTAGAGGTCCGTGGCGGAGATGATACTGACATTGGGCCTCCACCTGGTGAGTTTCAATCAGAGGCTGAATGGAGAATTTACCAGCAGACTTTGGCTGAGAGTAGACAAAGTTTTCATTTTAAGAATATAACAGCATATGACCAAGCAAGAGGAGCTGGTGAATCTGGCTCAGCTGCACCAGTGCAAGAAGATGAGAGGAGGAAGAGCACTGGGACAAGAAATATACCATGACCCCAAACCCGACCACGAGTACAAGCTCCAGAGTCCATTTTTGAGCAGGATCCCACAACTTTTAGGCAACAAGATGCCTACCAGTCAACCATCCCGCAAATATTTGGCGGTAAACAAGAAGAAGCATGAGAAACCTTCAGTAAGTTCATGCTTTACTATGGCATTCCAGCCAATGTAGCACAAAGAACATACTATAATGCATTCCTTGATGCTGCAGGGAGGGCTAGTGCAGGATGGAAGGGACCTTCACTATATGAATTATACAATGTATATTTGCCTCAGGAGGTACAAGAGCTGAAAGATTACATTGATAGTTTGAAGCCAATGTGGGAGACATATGGGGTTACTCTTATGGCTGATGGATGGACTGGACCTACTAGACTATCCATCATAAATTTCATAGTGAGTTGCAATGGAAAGACTGTATTCTTGAAGTCCATCGATGCATCAAATAATGTAAATGATGCATCATACTTGTATAAGGAGTTGAAGCAAGTGGTGGAGGAGGTAGGGCCAAGGAACGTTATCCAAATTGTGACGGATAACGGTTCCAACTTTAAAAAGGCTAGAGAGAAATTGATGAATAAGAAGAGTAAGAGGATCCGGCTCTTTTGGACCCCATGTGCAGCCCATTCTATTGATTTAATGCTGAAGGACATGGGGAAAAAGACTTTGGTGGCGGGTGTGGTAAATAGGTCAAGACAAGTGACAACTTTTGTGTACAACTATTCTTATGCTTTAGCCTTGTTGAGGGAGAAATGCAATGGAGATTTAGTGAGGCCTGGTGTCACTCGATATACCACCAATTACATTGCATTGAAGAGCTTTCAGACTAAGGCGATAGGTCTGAAGTCTATGTTTGCAAGTGATAAATGGTTTGGTTGGCAAGGTTCTAAATCAGAAGATGCAAAGGCAGCACAACAGACCATTGCAAGTAATGGATTTTGGAAGGATTTGGGGAAAGTGGTTGCCATATTAGAGCCAATGGTGGCAGTACTGAGGATGGTTGATACAGAGAAGAAGCCTACCTTGGCCCACATTTATGCTGCCATCTAAAAAATGAAGGAAATGGTTAGAACTGCTATACCTTGAAGTGCAAAGTCCTACACTAACATCATTGATGAGCGGTGGGAGAAGCACTTGAGTCATCCATTGCTTACCGGTGAGTTCAACATACTTTACACTTTAAATGTTATAATTTTTTTACATTTACATATTCAAAACCCAAAGGCATTAAGTTAGTAAAGTCACTAACAAATCATATTTGTGGTGTCTACTTTATCAGCATACTATATGAATCCAACGTATTACTACTCCCATGATCTTGGGCTAGACATAGAATTGTTAGAGGCAGTTCAAACTATTACTGCGAAGTCAGAGCTCAATCCAAAGACACAATCTGCTTGCAAAGTTGAGGTGAGAGTATGGGACTTTGGTACTTTGGTAGTTAGTTTATGAATGTAATTACTAAATAGGAAATACTAATTCCTCAAATTAAAAATAGATCAAATACTTTAGAGAGGCCTCAGCAAGTTTCGGTCGACAAGCTGCAGTGGAGGGTAAACAAAAGTCAGACCCTGGTATGTCGCATGCTATTACATATTTATATTTATGAATTATAATTTTATCTCTTTAGAATGTACATATTCTTATTATTCTATATATGTAATGCAGCCGACTGGTGGGTGCTTTATGGTACAAGTTCACCCAACCTGAGGAAGGTAGCAGTGAGAGTACTCTCACAAACTTGTTCATCCTCCGGATGTGAGCACAACTGGAGTACATTCTCATTGATACATTCAAAGAGGCGGAACAGGTTGGGTAGCGAACGACTGGAGCAGCTTATGTATGTGCACTACAATATGAGATTAAGGATGAGGCACATACGTGAAGGAATTGAGGCCAATGATAAAGAACCCATTGAACTATCCAACATTTTTTAAGAGGACTCTGATGACGATGAGGATCCCCTATTCCAGTGGGTGAGGGATCGTGGTACACCTGATATGGATCAGCCTAGGGGTAGGCCCGACCCCACCATTGTGTCTGTAACTGGCACTGATGTTGAGGATTATATGTCGTCGCAAGAGGGGCGTGCACATGCAGAGTCACCAAAACCTTTTGAGCCTGCTGTAGGAAGTCTTGCTGATGATGATGATGGTGGTGGTGATGACAGTGGTGATGGCGATGGTGGTGATGGTGATGGTGGAGGTGGTGGTGGTGGTGGTCGTGGCATGCCGAGTGTCAGTTATTATGATGATCGTCATGAGGGGATGCACGAGCAGTACCAGTATGAGGTGGGAACGCAGGGGGACCCTGTGAGTTTCACCGGTGAGTCTCAGTTTACGCATGCCACACAAAATCAAGACCATGGTGGCCACCCTAAAACATACAAAAGAAAGAAGGATTGCCAACACTCACATCAGTCAGATGCTCAGGATGATGACAGCAGTATAAACACCATGCTTGCAAGTTTCGGAAGCATGAGTATAGATACTACTAGTGAGCATCAGTCATGGCAATCATCTCAGCATCATCATGGCTATGACTATGGCCAGGAGAGCACCGGTTCTGATTATAGTGCCTATGGTCAGTATGGGCAGTCAGCAGCTGAGTATGACAGACAAAGCTTTGGGTCAGGTTTTGGGTACATATTTTCAGTCCCAAACCAGCCATACATGTCTCAAACTCAATATGATAGTAGCAGTGGATCTTACACTTCATACCAACAGCCTCCCATGTACCGTAAGATAGAGAGATTGGTATATGTTGATCAGAAGACTTATATGGCAGCTGTGTCACACTATGTGCAATACTACAGCAATTCCATGACATGGGAATTCTTTGTGGATCAATGTGGGGTTGAATTTATTACTCAATCATATTTTATGTAACAAATTCAGTGAACATTGATGTAATGTACTTTTTATTTGAATGTTTTGATTGATAATTTGATATGTACTAATTAGAATGTTTTGATTGCTAAATTTGTTAAGTTTTACTAAATTATATGTAGAGTAGGTTGTTTTAGACTTTTAGTATGACCCGTCGCCTACCAACCTATGGTCCAACGTAAAACTCATATTTGGACTTGTTTTTTGGCAAATCTGGGCATGCCATTGTGTTTAAATGGCCTGAAATAAGCTGGACACCAAGTTTCAGACCCAAAATATGTGTAAAACCCACCGAGTTGGGGGTCCGAGTCAAAAAAAAAATTTGCACCAACTCGCCGAGATCTCGGCTTGACGCAGTTTCTGGCTTGGCCGAGATGCCACTGAGACCCGAGTCTTAGAACCTTGGTCTATATGATGATAGCAATCTACATTAGTTGTTAACCCTAACAATTATATAGAGAAGGGAATAAACAAGATCAACAAAGGGAGAGAAAACGGCTGTGAAGATTTCTCCGTCAAACGCTATGGATTCGGCCTCATTCGGGCATGTTTCTCACTCTCATTTACGTAATTTATTCTAATATGTATGGCAAAACACAACGACTTATGCAATTCATACATGTACGCATGAAACATGAGAGAAAAACGACCTTGATTGTTTGAAGATCATTGTGTCATGCATGTCAATGAGTGGATGATACTCTCTCTCCTAGTTTTTAGTCCTTTATTTTTTTTTTTCCAGTTTGTTCCACGTGAACATATTAGCTTAGCTGATCCTTGGCAAGGAGGGCATTATTGGTAACGTGAATGATGGTTTGGCCCAATTTGAATCCATGGATTCAGGAGACTTGTTTTATCGTCTACATGAGTTCTTCATGTTGATTATCAATAAAGTATTTTTTTCTACAAAAAAAAAAGACAACAAGGGGTAGACTAATATAAATGGCATGTGATCGAAGTCATTTCTGTGGCAAAATTTTCTTTCTAATTTCAACGTTGTGTTTTTATAAATGTTGCAATCAAAACAATTTCAGTTTCTTGATAAAAAATCTAATTGAAATTGAAATCATTCCAAATCAACCTTTACTCCGTTTCCTCCACCACGTATGGCCATTACAGGATACAATGCTTTTCCTCCCATCAAAATTTATTAAAAAAAGAAAAACAAGGCAACTAAAGAACTCAAACATTAACAAAGAACATGTCACTTCAAGCGACAACATATTATTTCATTGGAAAATTACAAGATAACAATATGAAAAAATAGATACTCAAAATAAAACAAAATCATACAAGCAAGATATTTTAATATGTATTGGGATTCAAAAAATTGTATAGTTAGAAATTGTTAGATTACTTATTATTTTTTATTTTCATTTTAGTTCCTTTGTTCTTGCTTCAGAGCGAAAATTAAAGAGCTTAGTTAATCTAAAATCCAAAGGAAAGGAAGTTCATGGCTAAGGGTAAAGATGTCAGAGGCATGGCTATTTTGGTACAAGACGTAAGCAATTCTTTCATGGCCAAGATTATCTATAAATAGGTTTCAGTTTACCAAATTACCTACTCAATCATTTATTTAACTAAATTATTCAAAATAAGATATTATGTTACAAAATTATCCAAACAATGACCCTCCACTAAATTTGGTATCTTTGGTATCATTGGTATCATTTATGTTTCTGTTTATGACCTATTTAAAAAAAAAAAAAACATCCATGAAATTCAGTTTTTATCAGAAAAGCTACACCGTTTAGTAACTACCTATGTGTTTTTGAGAGAAAGAATGCCACCCGGTCACATAGTGCACGTCGCCCCTGTGCCCTGATACAGGGGTGCATGAAATAATTGTTGCACCTCTGATCATTTCTAGGGTTTTAGAGAGATTTGACGATCATTTTGTGCGCCCTTGAGTCAAGGCACAGGGGGTGGGTTCTATTTCCCATAATTGTTTGAAGAAATGGGTCCAAATCATGGAAATTTAGCATTGAAGTTAGGCTTTTTTTTTTTAAAATTAGATGGGCTCAAAGCCCATATTGTTTAAGTGGTAGGTGAAGTGATCCCCTTTCACCCATCTTCCTTCCAAATCAATTCAAAACCCAATCAATTTTGTTACAACACAAGGCAATTAATCCATTCCACAGAGAGAGAGAGAGAGAGAGAGAGAGAGAGAGAGAGAGAGAGAGAGAGAGAGAGAGAGAGAGAGAGAGAGGGAGGATTTTATATTAAAATAGGGTCCATAAATGATATCAAACGATCAAGGTCGTTTTCTATCGTGTTTCATGCATGCCTGCATGAATTGGACAAGTCATTGTGTTTTGCCATACATTTTTATAAAACTTCCACAAGGATGACCTTTGGCTTAGAGAAGGGAGCGAGGGGCTGAGGGCCACAATAAAGAATGCTCATAACTCATAGCATTAAACCCATCAACAAACACAGAAATAAAGGCATTCATTTCTTGTCTGTCGAGAACCAAATCAAACTCAATCCCACCATCTACATTAACATTAGAGCTCTCTTTCAAAAACATGGCTCCTGTTCTATCATTAGATGCCATTTCCACCTTCTTTGGCTTCCCAAACCCAAAATCTGTCTTGTAATACCCAAATTCTGGTGACCCAGCAGCAGCCAAAATTCGACCAGACTCCAATTCCAACAACTCTGAAACGCTATGCTCCATGCCTCTCAAAATTCCTTTATCCATCATCTCATGAACCACATCTCTTATCAACTGTGCTGCTACCACTACTCCTCCTCTCATCAAATTAGTCTTTTCTGCAATCACCACACAAGGTCTGACGCAATTACCCAAATATGTTTTTGGAATTGGAGGGTCCAGCCGAACCCTGCAGTCCACGTTAAACACAAAGCGAGTCATGTTGTTAGTCTTGGACACTCCTGCTTTTGCTTCTGCTTTAAGCAAACAAATCCAAGTGTAAGCACAAATCACCATCAATGTTGATGGAGGAATTGATTGTTTTTGTGTAATTTGTTCATCTTTCTTGTATTGAGCCAAGAACCAATCCTTGAGTCTCCTACAACTCGGTTCATTTACCTTGAATGTAGCTCGAACCATATTGGGTTGGAGTTCGATATCCATCACTCTTAATCTTCGATTCCCCGAACCCATGAATCTATCCAACTCGTCCAAGAATAGCTTTAAGATGCCCTCGTCGTCGTGCTCCTCGATCACAGTCTTATCCAAGAATGGTAGGGATTCAGGTAAGAGAGATGAAGCTCCTAACTTGGAGATCGTAGCCCATGTCCTCATGAAGTGGGCGAATCCTCTTCCATCACAAATCGAATGGAGATGTGTGGCCCCGATACAAAAGCCATTATTTGGGAAAACGGTGACTTGTATTGCTAATATGGGGACAATGTATTCAGATGTAGGCAAAGGAGGCACGAGTGGACGTGATTCTAAGGCGTCTTTTGGATGATTAACAGAGAGATGATTGAAGTCTGCGTCGGACTCAGCAACGGTGAAAGAGACCGATATCATGGGCTGGTTGGGTTCATAAGGCCATGAGAGATTTCCCGAGAAAGGGTAGAAGTGGATGAGAGTGCAAGAGAGTGAGTGTTTGAGGTGGGGAAGGAGAGAGTGAGTGAATTGAGATATTGGGTAGGGGAAATCATAGAAAAATAGAAATTCCACAGGTGGTAATGGTAACCAATGTATGTCGAAGAAGGTGAGAGGGAGAGCGGAGGAAGTCGGCGCGACGGAGCCCTTTGGTGGGCCGATTTTGCACTGGTCGAGAAGCTTCACCGGTTTGAATGGAGCCATGAAGGTGATGATCTGAAGGAAACGAAGGGGAAAGGTTCTGGTTGGGGCAGATTAAGGAAGCTGTATATAAAGGAATATAAAGCATAACAATATCCAAATCAAATATAGCCTTTCAAATGTTCAAACTGTTACGACTCTTTCACGCATGCTGCATGGAATCCAATCCAAATGTAGCCATCTTTGGTGTGCTCAGCAGAAAAAGAAGCTCACAATGTCACCGAGTCCAATGCGTGCAAGATAATCTGATAATAAAATAAAATAAAAGAAAAAAAAAAGAAAAATAATAAGGAGAGAGAGAGTGGAAGAGAGAAAAATTTGGGTTTAGGCGAAGCCTGACGTCGCGGCGTAAATCCTCTTCTCAAGATAAATCTAGAGAAAATTTAAGATAATTCATTCCGCCTTTCATTACGTCTGCTTGCATATTTAATTAGAAAAACATCCTAAGATAACTACCTGTATAAGTAAGTAGTCCACTTCCATAATAACTCATATCACTTACTAATAACTACTCCCCACAACTTAACATTGATAACTCCTAACCCGAAAACAAATTCTTGCTCAATGACATCTTGCTTTTGTTGATGATCTTGTGATCTTCACGAAGGCAAATGCTTGCTCAGTGACATCTATTGCTGCCTTTATCTCATCCTTTGCAGCTATTTCAGGACTTTATGTGAACAAACTATATTTCTTTTGTTCTTGAATGACATTTATGATGGGGAGGTCTATCTTAGGTTCTCGAAGGGTTCCTTCTCAGTTAAATATTTCGGCCTTCCCCTCATTTTAGTTAAACTCACTGCCCACTACTGTGATAATCTTCGGAAAAAACTTCAATTGTAGAAAGCTAAATTCTTGTCCTACGTTGGTAGCTTGGAACTGGTAAAGTCAGTCATGCAGAGTTCCTATATCTATTGGATAGGCATTTTTGGGCTACCCTAATCTATCATCTAGAGAGTGAAATCCATGATGAGCGCCTTTTGTGGAAGGGCACATATAATAATAAATTGCTCTATACCATTAGTTGGGAGTCAGTGTGCCTTCCCAAACAAGAGGGGGCCTTGGGTTGAGAATAATCAAATAAGTGAATATTGCAGGTATCTTGAAGCTCACTTGGAAATTGGATTTGAAAAGAAAGAGTTTAAGGGTTGACTTAAATGTATTCTAGATAACTCAAGCGTGACTCTATCTGGACAGTTTCTCATCCCTTAGATACTTCCTGGCCTTCGCATAAGATCCTGATGTATAGACATCTGGAATCTCAGGTTATCATGACTAAGTTGGTTGATGGTAATTCCACTTCTTTATGACTAGAGACGACACCCCTTGGGAGTACTTCAAGAATTACATCCCTAGGCATAGTTCATATTATGGGTAGTAATGATATAGTCTTTATTTACCAAAAAAAAATAAAAATGATATAGTCATTATCAACTCAAGCTTTCCTCCAACAATTTGGATGCTCTACTGCCGAGCTGTCCAGTAGGACCCTATTGCCAAGATACAGCAAGGCGGTAAATGATCGCCTTACCTCCACTCAGGCAAGGCACTCGGGTAGGGATAAAGCGGTTATTCCCCACCTTGCTGTGTCTTGACAGTAAGGTACTGTCGAGCAGCTCGGCAGTAGAGGATTAGGGTCCTTCCTCCAACCGTGCAGTCAATCTTTAGTGGCGGTTTTAAAATTACCACAACTTTTATATCAAATTAGTAATATATTTTCGTTTATCAAAAAAAAAAAAAGTAATTTATTTTTATTATTTAAAAATCTAGATTACCACTACCTTTAGCGGCACTATTAATATATTTTTTTTGTCGTCTTTTCCACATAAGATAAAAAATTATTAAAATACATGTGTACATTTAGCGATGGTAGATAACCGACGCTAATAGTAAAAAACTTTATTCAAAATATTTATAAATAGTGGTGGAAATTTAAATACCGCTGCTGTTTATTAATGAATAGTGGTAGAAATTTAAATGCAGTTGCTATTTATTTATAAAGGCTAAAATGTAGCAGTTCGTGCGTAAAAATAGCTAGATGGTCCGTTCTTCAATTCATTATTGTTGATTTAAGTCCATCCAATCTCAGCCATTGAATTACTAACCTAAGACCGGCGGGGACCGTATTCTCTCTCTCTCTCTACCCTGCCCTCTCCCCTCTGCAACTCTGCTAGTGCTCACCCCATCTCCTTCCCTCGCCCTATACCATTTCAGTCCCCTTCCCCGCCATCTCTCTCCCCCCTCCCGCCTCTCCATATCCCTCTTTCCTCCCCCCCCCCCCCCCACTCTTCTCCAGCGTCCCAGTCGGGTATTATGGCCCCGTGCAGTTCTGTGGCAGCAACTGCATCCGGCAGAGGCTCAGCGGTGGTGGAGAAGGCAGATCCGATGGGTTTGGTGTTGGCGAAAGTAGAAGCAACCATGTTGAGGTTTTACACGAACGACACCCCGAGCTTGAAGATCACTCCCCTCTGCGTCATCGGCTTCGTCACCGCTGTCCACGTCTTTGTCAAGCTCTATCGTTACAGAAATGGTCCTGGAGCTTGATTTCTAATTTCTTGCTCCCCACCTCTTCCAATTCTTTCCATCTTCTTCAACTTTAGGCAGTTAATTTTCTTTCAATGGACTGATATAATCCCACCCCTTCTTTAATGTTGTTTTCGACAATCTCATCCCCCAGAGTCTTAGTCGCCATTTCTTGTTTTTGCACGTAATTTATTGGAAATCAATCAATCCAGTTTCACATTTCATTCAACCTTCTCTACACTGGGGAAGAGTCGTCGGTGGCTCGTCGCCGCCTTCTTTCTCTTATCAGGTACAGTTAGATCCCTTTAAAATGTTTTACCATAACAGCCGAGAACCAGTGTCTCTGAAAATTCAAATAACGGTATATATTAATCTTTTACTAAATCTACGGTTACAATTAAAGATAAGTGAATTAGGTTGGGGGTTCGTACGTTCTGCTACCACCCACTCTATTTATAAATAGTAGCAATGTTTAAAGGGAAAGGTTTCGTACACGGTTTACAAACTTCCCCCCCCCCCCCCCCCCCCCTTTTTTGCTTTTTGTAATTTTATTCTTTCCTTCACCCTTTTCTCTCCTTCTTCCCCCCTCTCCCCCCCCACCCCCCCCAACGACAGACAATCCTCTAGCTCTCGATTCAGTCGCCGGCGTTCTAATCTTTGGCTGCCAACCACAGTTGTGATTTACTCATGATCGGCTGGTGCTAGTGAAAGGATGGGGTGATGCAAAGACAATATTCCCAGTGTTGAGCGCTTCGTCCACATGCCTACAAAATGGATTGCTTTGTCCTCAACTACCTCGATCATTGTCTCTGGAGTCCCTGCTACCGTTGAGCCAAAACTTGCCGTGGGATGGGAGTAAGAGGATGTTCTCTCCTCCAGCAGCAGCAGCTGCAACACGGACAATGTCGCCTTTCCGGATGTCGTTACAGTATTCTTACTCAGTCCTCTGCTTTTTCCGATCTTAGTAGAGGGGTTATTGTTGGGTATGAAGGGAAAAGAAGATGGACCACCGGCACCAGCAATGTCTGAAGAACAGGGGTCCTTTAATGGAGGTCCAGAGAGACCTAGGTTCCCAATGAAGGCCGTAGGTCCTCTGTTCACGAGAGCACCACTCTGAGGTATCGGGCCGCTTAGATTGTTGTAAGAAAGATCGATGTAAACCTTCTCTGGAAGATTCCCAAGGCTGGATGGGACTGAACCACTGAACAAATTATGAGACAGATCAACAGTTCCTTGCAAGCTCGAGAGATTACCTATGTCTCTAGGAATGGAACCGCTCAACTTATTGAATGAAAGATTGAGTTTTTCCAGAGCAGTACCAAACCCAGATGGCAAAGAACCAGTGAAATTGTTTTGGCTGAAATCGAGGAATCTCAATCTCTTGCACTGAATTAACGAAGAGGGTAACGACCCATTCAAAAAATTCTGCGACAAATCTAAGGTCTGAAGGTAACTAAGCTTGCCAATATCAGGAGGAATAGACCCAGATAAAGCATTTCCGTAAAGAATCAAACTTTGGAGTCCCTGCACATTAAACAAGCCAAGGGGCAAGCTCCCATAGAACTTATTGTTCGCAAGATTGACATGCCGGAGCGCACTGAGGGGTTCAAGAGCATAAGGAAGAAACCCAACAAAAAGGGAAAGGGGTGGGGGGGGGGGGGGGGGAGAAGTTTCATCTTTTTTGTTTTTGGGGGGAAAAGTTCCCCATATTTAAAATACTACTTCTATTTGAGATAAAATATTATTATTCTATTAATTTATATAAGGGCAAGAGATCTCAACTTGGTCGCATGGTCTATACTTCTATAAAACATAGTTGGAAAATTAGGTTTTGATTGGAGTGAGTCGTCCGAGTCGAGTCAAAATTTTGGAAAACCTCGTCAAACGTCGTGTACACTAGGTCATGGTAAAAAAATGGAGATTGGGTCATAAATCATCCAAGTCAAATCCAACTTGGTAATTTTACTCAAGTCATGACAAATTCGACAAATATTGTTGATTTTTAGAAAACCATAAAACCAATTCACTTAGAAGCTGAGTTGAGTAAAATAGTAAATCTATATTCTAAAACAATAAGAAACCCTCAACTCTTCGACTCCCTTCTCGTTCAATGGTGAACTCAAAATGCAATGATCTATTATGATTCTTTGATTTTTCCCCTAGTTTTCCCATATTTTTTTCTTCTGAATTTTTACTAATTTATACATATTTATTGCATTACAAAATAAAAAAATGTGACTTGTTTTGACAGGGAATAACAAGGGCGAGTCACCAGTTTTTTCTAAAAGACAAGTCGAGTCATGGCACAATGAGGTGGGTGACGGGTCACTTATAAAGGTCGCGTGATTCAAAAAAAAAATTTCCTTATAAAAATGAAAACATATTGGAGGATTAATAGGAGTCTTTCCTAAATTTAACGGTCTAATAATTTCGAATTTTCAGGGGATTTGTATTTTTGGCGCGAGTTTTTAGGAGTTTCAAAAAATGGGAGAAAGAGTCAAGTGAATCAGAGACGGAAGAAAATAAAATGGAGACTTCATAGCAGATTTGAGAGAATGTGGAAAGAATGGAGCCACCTCATCTACTCTGTTCCGACAAATAAAGCTCCTCTCCAGCTTTTTTCTCTCCTTATATGATAAGACCTGGCGTTGCCTTACCCCTGTTCTCATTGCTATTGTTCGATCAGGTCCAGTTCATATCTTCGGTAAATAGTGTTTCAGAGCAATCTCCAGGTACTCTCTCTCTCTCTCTCTCTCTCTGCCCAAAAAAAATTGCTACTTAATAAGCAATTGCGCAGGGAGAACAAAGCCTAACTGTAAACACTCTTTAAAATTTTGCTTTATATACACAATTTTTAGAAATTTTAAAATTTTGCTTTACATACACAATGTTTAGAAATTTTAAGTTTGGTTGAGATGCTTGGTCCCGTGTTGAAAATTATCTGATTTTGTTGTTGTTATCATCAATGACAGCTAAAAGATTGAATAATTCTTCTCTGCTTCTCCATACTCTTGTCCTATTCTCTGCCACAAGCCAGGTTAGAGGGCGGGCCTTTGTGCAATAGTAAAGGTTGCTCCGTTGTGATCAAGTGGTCACGGGTTCGAGTCTAGAAACAATCTCTCTGTGAAAGCAAGGGTAAGACTGGGTATATTATGGAATCGTTATCCCCTCCAATTCGCTGCCCCCTCCAATTCCTCCAATTCTTCACATGGGGGCGGAAATGAACACCCTACTCCCTGTCGGAAAACATTGCCCAAGGTGGGATCCACTCCCCCCTATTAGAAGAATTGGAGGAATTGGAGGTGCCCGCGAATTCAAGGTGATAATTATTCGTATATTATGACCCTTCTTAGACCCTGCAGTGGCAGGAGCCTCGTGCACAGGGTTGCCCTGTTTTTTGTTTTAAGCCAGGTTGGATGTGAACTTCTAGAATTCTTTTAGTATGGTAGATTAATGTGAAGGAAGCTAAGATCTAATACGGTCTTCCCTGGCCAGTTCACACCGATAACTAAGAAAGAGAATATGAAGAAGCTTCTTGATGATGGAAGGAGAAGCACGTTTCATCATTCCTGTTATCCACCATCTCAAAATACAGAATCAGGGATCAAATCGGTCCCTTCCGATACTAATCTGGAATCGGTTCCAAAACCCTAAAATCGGCCTTCAGATCTGAAAACTCGGCAATTCTAAGGTTTCTTGGCATAAATTGGCCATGTCGAATTTGGCAAATTCCAATCCGAATTGGTCGATTCCCAATTTTTGAAACCGTATTGTAACCCTTCCAGTCATGAATAGCAAGAGGTTTTAGGACTCTCCTCAGAACTTCAGATTGATGGGCAAGTAGCGGTTATCTATGCTGACGATTCCTTAACCCTATTAGCTGATGTGATTTAGGAGTCTGCTGGGTTATGGATGCTTGAGCACTAGAGAGTCTTTTTGTCCTTTTCTTGTGGTGTAAGCCCTTTGGGGGTTTGTCTTTTCAATAAACAAAATATTACACGTCCAAAAAAAAGAAAGAGATTTTAGCCTATAAGAGAAGTAAATGTAGGAGTTTTGTGGTGATAAAAATGGTGGCTTCAATGGAGATCTGTGGGAATACAAAGTCAGGCGTCTCTGGAGAGGTTTACTATGAAATAGGGGCCTTGTTGCTTTCGATCAGTTTGAAAGATGTCCAACAAAAGTTAGTGCCAAAAAGAGATGAGATGATTTGGGGGAAAGATTATGACTTGTATCTAATGAGACAAACAATTTTATTTATAAATAGAAAAGAGAATATTCTAGAATGGTCACAAGAAAGAATTACCTCTATTGACAGTTCTACCCTTGTACCCATATTACAACATTCCCCCTTAAGTTGATGCATAGATATTGCATATGCCCAACTTGCACACAAGAGGATGAAACAATTTACTATTTTACCACTTAGTAAAAACATCAGCTAACTGGTTTCCAGACTTTTAACAAACGGAGTGCTAATCAATCCCTCTTCCAACTTCTCTTTGATTAAATAATGGTCAATCTCCACATGCTTTGTGGGATCATGCTGGACTAGGTTGTGAGCAATACTGATAGCAGATTTATTATTGCAGTAAAGCATCATAGGCAAGGAAGCATGAATAACCAAGTCTTTCAATAGTCTTTGAAGTCACATTAACTTACAAATGCCATGTGACATGGCGCGAAATTCAGATTCAACACTAGACCTCACAGCTGTAAGTGTAACAAGTTCAAACTCACAGAATCACTCACATGAAGACTCCTCCGCTGAGAAGACTTCTCAAACGTTATCAAAAGTGTTGGAACACACCATCCTTATACTCCTTCCATTATCACTACAGAGAATTTGTATTTTTGCGTTGAACTGGGTGGGAACAAAAATGTGAAAAAATTGAAAGCAGATGAAGACCTCACTCTTGTGGTGCATCATATAAAGCTAGGTAACCCAGGTATGACAATCAATGAAAGAAACAAAAATGCCTCCTCCATAGGGCCCTCAATGAATCCTAGACCTAAGGAAACATAAAAAAGTCAGCTGGGAAAAGTTAGAGATTCTTATTTAAGAGCTGAAAAAGTGGTTGTAGCCTTAAATTATCTCTCTCCCCACCCCCCCTTTTCTCTAAACTAACCAGCTCTTAGTTCAAAAGGTATATCGTATCCCTGAATAATTCTCCTCTATTTTTATTGCTTGTGGTGGTCATGGTATATTATATTTCATCTTCCATGAATGTGTGTTTGTTCTGTTTTGTATAGAAGAAGAAGATGGAAAATGACAAGGGGTCAATGTATGGACCCTCATATTTCGAACTAAACACGGGAGCCAAGATACCGTCCGTCGGATTGGGCACTTGGAAAGCTGCCCCTGGTGTCGTTGGAGAGGCAGTCATTGCTGCTGTCAAGGTTCATTCCTTCCTTCCCTTTTCTTCTGTCTCCACACACACACACACACACACAGAAGTATGATGTAGGCTTCAATGTGCATATGATCAACGGGGTAGAAGAGGAGTACCTGGATCACTATTCCATAGAAGCAAGAAGTTTCCTTAAATTTGTTCTTACTAGTTGAACAATATAATTCCCACTTAGTTTGTAAATGCAGGATGAGACAGAGAGATCCTTAAAAGGGCTAGAGATTTCCTCCCTTAAAACTCAGTTGGGATCCTTTATTACAAAAATATAATATGATCTAACTGTATTCCAGATGTAGTGTTAAACTTCAATTCCTTAATGCTGAAATAATCACAGCAAGTGAGTTTGAGGTGTTCTCATGGTCATCTAAATTTTAATTGATCCTATATTTAGTTGTTGATTTGGATATCAAAGTTCAATAACTTGATAAATAGACTGATGAGTGATGACCATTTCTTGATTATCTGAATGTGTGAGAAGTGGGCTTATTAGTACTTTTCCCAAGATTTCATCTTTCCATCTTAATGTTCAACTGCCAATGTTTGGATTGAAAATATGCAGGCTGGTTATAGACATATTGATTGTGCACGTGTCTACGGCAACGAAAAGGAGGTAATGCCTATGATCTTTGTGTTATCTTTATGAATTTAGAGATGCTACCCTGATTATACATCTTCCATATCCATTTATTGCCTTGCAGATTGGGATGGCTTTGAAGGAACTATTCTCCACCGGAGTAGTGAAGCGTAGTGAGATTTGGATCACATCCAAGCTATGGTAAACTATTTTGATTCCTTAATCTATGATTGATTAAGTACATTATCTACTCTGCTTCTGCTTTGATGGAAACTATTTATGGCTAGCATTAAGTAGATAACTTAAAAATTGGGAGAATTATGTCATCCAAGAATCAGTATTATGAAGCAGAAGCTTTTAGGTACACTATATATCCATGAATTGAAGGGAAGTTCTGTTCATTTCCTACTTATACAGGTGCAATGACCATGCGCCAGAGGATGTCTCCAAGGGACTGAGCAAGACATTAGAAGACCTGCAACTAGACTATGTCGACCTATATCTCGTATGCTTTTCAATTTCATACTTTCATGTATTCCTTTAGTCTTTTTTGAGTAGATTGAAATGTTTATTTTGCTACAAACATTAATTCTCTGTACTGAAGTTTCAGCATGTATGAGTGAAAATTGAAGTTCTTGAGCACTAGTTTCTATATCTACTAGACAGCCCACTAGCACTTGGACTTTGGGTAACCATTCCATTTTTATGCTTATATGTATGTAGCTCATTTGTGTTATAGATGCATTGGCCATTTCGGACGAAGCCTGGCTCAAGTGGGTTTAATCCAGAAGTCATGGTTCCACTGTGTCTTCCAGAGACATGGAGTGCTATGGAGGGCTTGTTTGCATCAGGGCAAGCAAGGGCTATTGGAGTGAGCAACTTCTCAACTAAGAAGCTGGAAAAACTACTCGGATACGCGAAGGTGCCACCATCTGTGAACCAGGTGGAATGCCATCCAGGATGGCAACAGCCTTCCTTACACAACTTATGCAAGTCTACAGGCATTCATCTGTCGGTAAATTTAGACTTGATTCAAATCACTTGATAAGATATAGGGGGTGTTGTCGAGTAGTGTGTTCTTCCTTGTACAGATGAGTAGCAAAGCTTTACATATGGATTTTGAATGGTTTGTTTGAATGAATACTTACATTGTTAGACGTAATTTTCTGGCAGGCCTATTCTCCTTTAGGGTCTCCAGGGTCTTGGCTTAAAGGTGAGACCTTGAAGGAACCTACAATTATTGAGATTGCTGAGAAACTTAACAAATCACCTGCACAAGTAGCTCTCCGATGGGGTATTCAAAATGGTCATAGCGTCCTCCCAAAGAGTGTAAATGAGTCTAGACTCAAGGAGAACATTAGTTTATTTGACTGGTGCATTCCTCAAGATCTCTTCTCCGAGTTCTCCAAAATTCATCAGGTAAAAGACAATATTACATCATCAGCCTCTCTGTGAAAGCGCGGGTAAGGCTGCATACATTATGACCCTCCCCAGACCCCGCAGTGGCGGGAGCTTCGTGCACTGGGTACCTCCTTTATATATATATATAGGAGGGAAATAGAACGCTAACCGGTGTTGTGCCTAGACGGGTACCTACGCCCAAACACAGCCCGGCGTGAAAGTCCCTGGTCCTTTCCACCTTTCCAGGGGGCAGCCTAGACACAGCCCGGCGTGAAAAGACCGGCGCTGCCCCTGATCCTTTCCACCTTTCTAGGGGGTAGTGTTGGTCTTTTTGCGCCGATCTGTGTCTGGGCGCAGGTATACACCTAGGCACAACAAATAGGGAAAAGGAATGCCACCTGATCGTGTGTTGTGGCGTGTACCTGTGCCCAGAAACAGTTTGGTGCAAAATGACCGGCACACCCCTACCTTTCCATGTGGACAGGGCGGTCATTTCGTGCCCAGCTGTGTCTGGGAGCAGGTACACACCACAACACAGGATTGGGTGGCGTTCTTTCTCCCATATATATATGAGAAAAATCTTCTTGTTACCAAGGTTGATGAAAAAAAAAATCATAACCTTTACTTTGGCAAAGGACAAAAAGATGGTTACAACCTCTTAGTTCACTACTTTGGTGACAACAAGTTGCACCTATATAATATATAATGTTAAAGGGCTAATGCTTGTGTATGTGTTTTTGTCTGGAATGTGTGCAGAAAAGACTTCTACGAGGAGAATTTGTGGTCCATGAAACATGCAGTCCATATAAGAGCCTCGAGGAGCTATGGGATGGTGAAATATGAGATTTATTACCATCTAAGAAATATAAATAGAAGTTTCTGACATTTTCTTCGAAAAATTGTTTGGTTGCAACTGGAGTTTAATCTCTATCATGGATGATTTCTCTTACCATGTTGAAGTTACTTGTAGTCGTGACTTTCTTTGCTTTTCTCTTATAAGAGTGAAAGTTTCACAAAGAGAATTAGCTCATTCTCATGCTTGTGTTACAAAATTAGGGATTTTTAACCTCAAGTGGTAGCCCAGTTGGCAAAGACCTTCACCTTGCAATTAAGAGGTCATGAGATCAACTCTCCTAATTAGGATTTGGCTCGTTTGCGGCCTAGGTTTGAGCGGCCATCCTGCTGCGCACAATCTCAACCCGCCACATGGTAAACTGCAATTTTAACGATTGTGATGGGTAGTTTTTAAAATTAATAGAGAATGATTCCAAATGGAAGAGAACCAAAGAACCTTGGGGTTCCTTTTCCAGATTTACTCCAAGCAGGCGATACCGAAAAGATACGAGTAGGAGAGGGAAGAAAGGACTCCAAAGTCCAAACACAAAAATCCTCTATATCTCAATTGGGAAGATTGATCTTCATTGCTCCATTCCATATCTTTTATTAAAAAATAAAAAAAAAAGACTGAGGAAAATTCCGTACTCTGAAATTAGAATTCTAAAAGAGGGATTCATCCATACCCGAGGATTCTATAATTGAGGAGCTCACCATGTATTTTTCTAAAAGTTAATTTTTTTTTCTCCATTACCAACAATCCATCTCTCCTTCTAGGATACGAAATCCTAAATGTTCCTGATTCGGATTCCAGGCCAGACCAAAGAAGCTTTATAAGATTTCTTGAAGGAACCAACTTTGTTATCAAATCTTGCTTTAAAGAAAAGACTTAAAGAAGAAGAGTCTTCATGCTTGATCTGCCAACATAGTTTACAAAATAGAGCTATGTTTACATCACAAAGTTTTCATAAACCAAGCCCACCTTCATTTTTTAAATCAGATCGCATTTACGAAAGCCTCTCAGAATCCTAAAGAAACCCACCAGACCACCATCAAGAAATTTTGGTGAAGCCAATGAATCCATCTATTACTGAAGCCAAATCTCCTCATGAACGCAACTTGTGAAAAATGTAAAATTAGATAAATACGTTATAACATGCTCCTTAAAAAGAAATCCTACTATATACATTAAAATGAGGTACTCTAATGTTCTACAATGTGCCAAATGTAAAGAAAAAAAGATAGAAATGTATACCTGCAAACGATATCAACACAATGAGAAAAAAAAAACAGAGATATGGGTGTAATAGGGAATAATGAGGTTTTTCTGACTCAAATTTCAGGTAAAGTAACGACGTCTCTAGAGATTTTACGAGCTTATTGCTCGTTATTTTGACAGAATGACGACACTATATCGGTGTAATAGGGAATAATGAGGATACAAAGATATGGAAGGTGGGATAATGAATCCGGTGTTATCAAAAAAAAAAAAAAAAAAAAAGATAATGATTTCGAAACTCCAAAAATGTGGATCAAGTGTTGAGAAATCACAAACCGGAGTGGGTGGATGAAAATAGATGGATGGGGAGCAAATGAGGGCACAAACATCAAGCAAACAGATAAAAATAGGTGAAAATGGAGAGAGATCCCTTTGTGGGTGAGTGGTGGATGGATGGGAAGCAAATGAGGGCACAAACATCAAGAAAACAGAGAAAAAGAGGTGAAAATGGGGAGGGATCCCTTTGTGGGCGAGTGGCAATTTTCAGCGTCTACATGCATCCTTTCCTTCATGGTTATAAATAGTGGCATCAGGATCTATATCAATCTCGGGATCATATTAAACAGTTTTACCTTCAATTTTATTAAAAATTTCATTTTACGGATGAAGTTGCCCTTAATAGTAATAGTTCTATCGATACACGGTGGAACAAGTATCGATATCTAGCTAAAGCTAAAGCTAAAGCCGGGCAATGTAAACACTATGTACACTTCACTAATGTTTAACGCGTACTTTTCTTGTTTTTCATCCCAAACAAAAAAAAAGGAAAAAAGTATCGATATCTAGTTTACTTACCAGATAAAAAGATAAGGACTATATTAATTAAGGGAAAAACATATTAATATTCTATCTATTGGTAAATCCCATAATTAAATCATCATTTCCCCACACCATCTTCGGATTTATTAAAGACTCTGTCGAAGTTTATTTGCTAGTTATTTGGCTCTTTAGTAGTGACAAACAAGAGGTCTTTATCGTGAAACTCTGTCATCAACGGTTCGTAGGCCGAGCTGGGTTGTGTGGCCAAGTGATCGGTGATGGCCTGTCCCTTGATGGATTTCTAAGTGACATAAGTTCAAACTCAGATAGTATTCATTGTCACCATGAATCCTAAAAATAGTCGGGCTAAGAAAAGGGACATGCCCTACAAAGAGATGGTCTCATTGGTCTTGGCCTCAGGCTTGAAAGTGTATAAGTGCTTTCTCATTGGTAATCGCCAGAGTGCGGGATCCAAGAGCTCTGTACATTGTCGGAACTAGACAAGCAAGTGAACAAGCCAAGAAAAGAACTAGGCAAGCGAGATCAGAATCAATGGGCAAGCAAGGGTGGTCTATGATCAACGTTCCATCGATACACGGTCGAGCAGGTATCAATATCATGCAAGAGAATACGCCCAATCCATAATCAATATCTAGTATATTTAGCAAGACAAAAACGCTATATTAATTAAGGGGAAAATATATTAATACTCTTTCCATTGGTGAAACCCATAATTAAATCTTATCCAAAAATAAAAATAAAAACATCATCATTAGGGAGAAAGAACGCTACCTGGTTGCATGCGGCGCACGACCCCTATGCCCAAATGCAGTGTCACGCGAAATGATCGCTATGCCCTCAGGGATTTCCACCTTTCCATGGGGCACGATGGTCATTTCTTACAGCCCTGTGTTTGATCGCAGGGGCCGCTCACCGCACACAACCAGGTAGCGTACTCTTTCCCAACTTATTAATATTCTATCCATTGATGACACCCATAATTAAATCTTACAAAAAAAAAACCCATAATTAAATTAAGGGAAAGAGAACATCACCCTGTCGCACAACGCAGGTCACCTCTACGACCAGACACAAGGGCGCATGAAATGACCGCTATACCTCTGGATATTACCATCTTTCTAGTGGGTGTGATGATCATTACGCACACCCTTATATCTGATCGTAGGGGCGATGTGCGATGCGCAACCGAGTGGCGTTCTTTCTGTTAGGTAAAATTCTGTTTGGAGAAGGAAACTATATACTGCTTTGAACGTGTACTCGCTGTCTTAAATGAGATATTTACTCCCACACGGTTAAAGCAAATTCACCTTCAAGATTCAACAAAGCACTAAAGAATTTAACTTAGAATTCTAGAGAATATATGATTGCAAGAAAGAGAGAGAGAGCACAAAAAAAAACGTTGTGTAGAATGGCTGAATTACCTTGGTTTATATAGACCTATTGACACCCATTCATTGAAAACTCATTCAATGAAACCCTTTCATTGGAACCCTTTCAAAGAAACCCATTCAATGGAACCCATTCATTAGAATCCATTCATTGGAAAGGTCATGACTATTCCAATAATCATGACCGTTCAATCTCTCTTCTTAATAGGTTTGAAACTCCTTAATATAATTTATCTAACATTTTCTCCCTTAAATTAATTTTTTTTATTATATAAATTTTAGTATTTTGAAACCTAAAGCCCTAAACCCCAATATTAACGATAGAGTATAGACAGCCTTGGTGAACGGGCCAAACAATCTCAGGTGCATCTATCGAGGAGGCACGAGCACATCCGGGTATCTCTCCCAAATGATTTCTATGGATTTTCTGTTTTTGTTAAGCAATTTCCTTTTTATTTCCCCGCTCTGCTTTCGGAGCAATGCATTGTAAGACATTCTCCATCAAAAGTACAGTTTTACCCCTCAACCATCTGAAGACGTCATCAAGCCACGGACGGCAGTCAAGGAAATTGGATTTTAAACGGTATTTTAAAATAGGAAAAAAATCTCTACTTGATGGTGAAATTATGAACCCAAAAGAAAAAAGGAAAGTGAATTATTCTATTTTCTTCGCTACTCGCCTTGTTGCAGTAAAATTTCCCACCTCCATGGCTCCACGACCATTTGGATTGAGTACATACAAAAATTCCTTTCACTTACTAGGGAGAGGGTTGGTTCGGGTTGGATAGTTTTACCTCTGATTTGTAATAAAATTCAGTTTTTAATTACCTTTATGCCCTTGGTTGAGACCTATCTCATGAGTACTATAAAGATTCCATCATGCATGCACTAGGAATTTTTCTTATTGTTGTCGTGTTACGTGCTTATTAATGGGAGAATGGACTATCTGTATGTACCAACAGGTGAACGTACATGTGAGAACCAACCACCTGTCCTATTTTTATCATTTACAAGGGGAGGAGGGGTTTACGGAAACAAAATTAAAATGTGATTGACTCTCACATCTACGTTCACCTGTTGGTACGTGCAGAGAAACTGAACTCATCAGTGGAGCCTAAGCTGCGGTATAAGCGCTAAATTGGACAACAATATGCAGGATGTGAAATGATATTTTAAATTTAAAAAATTACCAAAATACCATTTGAAAAGTAAACAAATGGTATTTGGTATCGGATCGGATATCGGTCACCTTCAGCCTATGTAATATCGACCGTATCAATAGCTCAAATCATGTTATTGATTCTTCCGATGTGAAAAATCTCAAAAAGATTTTTGTTTTTTTGGTAAAAATCGCAAAAAGATTTATGATCCTAATAAGCTAGGTCTGAGACATGATACGGATTTGAGGTATAATTATCAAAAATACCATTTGGATCGATATCTTTGAGGGTAAAACTGTCCACTACGTCTGAATGTCTGATACAATCTCCATAGCAACAATCAGGTGATGAACAAGATAGACTGTACATTTATTACAGAAAGATTATATACACTAATTATTAATTTAGGAAACAATCCTTACAACCATCGTGGCTCTCTTTCCAATTTGAATCCTCTACTGCTGACTGCCTGTCTGCATCATGCTGCGCGGACACAGCAAGGCCTGCAAAATCACTTTATCTCTGTTGAGCGCCTTGCCCAAATAGGGATAAAACAATAATTGCACGTCCTACTGTGTCTACGCAGCACGGGGCAGGATGGGCAGGTGGCAGTAGAGGATCTTTCTCTCTCTATATCTACGGTGCATCAAATCCAAGACGAGACTCTATATCAGAGGTTGCAGAAGACCAATCCCAAGCACACTGCCCACACCTCTCTCTCTCTCTCTCTCATTTTCTATTTTTTCTTTGATGGCGTCTTACGTTTGAACCACCACTTACTACTAGATTGATTCTTCTTTGCTGCTGGTTACTTCGGACAAAACAGGATTTTCTTAGAAATTAGGGTTTTAGAGATTCGAAGGGAAGGGCTTGTGCCTTGTGGCCTTTGAGAGGTTGAAAGCGAGAGACGTGGACCCTGGCTCCTTTTTGAGAAGCACTTCCGTCAACCCGGGACCTTATCTGCTAGCCAACAACATCTTAATCTCTTCTGTACGTGTTTCTTCTTCTTCTTCTTCTTCTTCTCTCTCTCCCTCCCTCTCTCTCTCTCTCTCTCTCTCTCTCTCTCTCTCTCTCTCTCAACCCATTTGAAATCCAGATTTACAGATGCTGCTTTAACGTGGGTTTTCAGGGTAACAACTCAGTTGGATAAGAGACCCAGATAATCGATAAGTATTGCTTCAACTCAGTTGACTTCACTTTCACTTTTAGATCGGTAAGCTTCTTTCTGCATTGTTTTAATTTCATAACAAAGCTTTACATGAAGTTGTTGCTTATTCTTCCATTTCTTTCTTTAAAGAAGAATATGAATGAAGCTGAAGTGATAAATATAAAGAAAGGGACTTTGACAAGTAAGGATTCCAATTAAGTGGTCAACACCTTTCTAGTTGCTGTACCAAATGAAACCCACTTATATAATTCCTCAAAGTAGATATTCTGGGGACCCCTTAATTGAAAAATTCTTGATATTGGATACCCACTTGGATTTTGTTTTTTTGTTTTTGTTTTCAGTAGTTGTTGTGAACTTGTAGAGGTGTTCCTGATCTTTTTCATCATCTCCCTAAGAAACACCCTCAAATGGGATGCATGTGTTCCATGAGGGGGGAAGTCTTTTTGCTAAAGATCAGCAAGGAATTTATTAGAAAAGAAAAGAAAAAATACAGTATTTAACATCTCGGCATACCTGGATGGAGACAAGAACAAAGGGGAGGAGAGCACCCCACCTTACTCAAATCTATATCTAGGCCTCCCTAGAGCATCTTCAAGCAAGAGATTATTAACCACCCAAGGGAAAACTGACAAAATAGGGGAAGAAGAACCACTCTTGGCAGCACACTTTGCAAGGTAGTCAGCCACCGGGTTGGCTTCCAGTAACAATGCGAAATTTTCCAATTAATATCTTGCAAGAAAGGTTGCAAGCCAATCCACTGTTGCTTCACAAACCAAGGAAAATACCTTAGCTGGACCGCCTGAACCATTGAGACAAAGTCGCATTCTATCCAAAGACGAGTGATCCCCAACTCTTTCGCCCTCAAAAGACCCTAGAAGATCACCTAAAATTCCGCCACATAATTAGTGGCCGTTCCAATGATAATACTAAACGCTGCAAAGGGAGTAGCTTGGTCATTTCGAAGAACCCCACCCACTCCTACTCTACCCGGATTACATAAAGAGCACCCGTCCACATTAAATTTCACCCAACCTGAGAAAAGGCGGCTCCAGTGAACCTCTCTGATAATCTGGGGAGGATTAGGAAGCAAAGAGATAACCAACCTTCTGGCACACACCAAATCAGAAACTGAAGAGATCGGGTATTTAAATGAGCCCGAAATCTCCTTGAGAGAACCCAAGATCAAATGAGAACAAACAAGCACCAACCTTGACTTGTTATCAAATTTCCTACGATTTCGTTCCTCCCATAAGACAAATGGCAACAACACCAACCGAGCCATCCACGCATCCTTCATAGGCACTTGTCTACTCTTCCTTTTCCACCATAACACCAGTTCAGCAAAACACCCTGGATCAGGCTACAATTCCCCAAAGAATGAAAGAAATCCATTCCATACTTGGTGAAAGAAAGCACAATCCAGGAAAAGGTGAGAAGCTGATTCAAGGGTTGTAGCACACAGTTCACACCGGGACACCACATGGATACCCTTCGATCTCAACACATTATCTATAGGGATCTTCTCCAAAATTAAATGTCAAGCATAGAGAGAATGTCTTGGAAGCAAAGCCTTATTCCAAACCACCTCGAACCAAGGGACCTTAGGATTCTTACTCCTAATGATGTCCCAAGCAAAACAAACATCAAAGATACCAGAGGTCGACAAACCCCAGCAGCATAAATCCTTACCAGGTGAAGGAGCCAAGGGGATGTTCCTGATAGCCGAGAAAATTCTTTCAAGACATTTAGAATGAACCTGAGGGAGTGACCACTTCGAATTAGAGATAAGTCAGCAACCTTAGCAGATTTACCGACAAAGAAATCCAGCCCCAACCGAGACACAGAGGCGAGTGATTCGCTCCCCAACCAGCAGTCTGTCCAAAATTTAATCAAGGAACCATCTCTCACAACCCATCTTTCCTGCTGATCAATAACCTGCCAAACTTTTTTAAGGCCCAGCCAAATGGAAGAAGAAATTGATTGGCGTCTCGGCAACCCATCACCCCCAAGGAATCTGGCTCTTAAGAATATACTAACCATCGACTCCTCATGTTTAATAGCCCAAGCCAATTTGCATAACAATGCCTTATTCACATCTCTCAATCTACGAACACCTAGGCCCCCTTTTGATCTTGGCTTGCACACCAAGTCCCACTTCACAGTGATTGCTTTCCTTGTTTCAATAACACCAGACCATATAAAGTTTTGATCCATTTCTCCATCAGAGACACACAAGAATCTGGCCACCAATAAATGAAAAAAATTATGCATAAGAATGCTTAACATAACTGAGCGCACCAATTCCACCCTGCCTGCCATGGAAAGGAGCTTACCTTTCCATCCAGATAACCTCCTTTTAAACTTGTCAACCAAAGGCAACACTTTTTCGTTAGTCGCTCTTCCTTTGAAAATTTCCACACCCAGATAAGATATAGGAAGGCTGCATAGGGGAACTTTAAGAAGATTAGAGATTCGCCATCTTCGAGGGGGGAAGTGTTAAGACTATTTAACTATCATTTGTCAATTATTATAATCTACTCAGACTGTGTTTGGTATGCATTCTAGGAATTCTTAGATGATAAAAACAACTATTTTTATCATTTCAAGACTATGTTTGGTATGCATTCTGGGTAGATTTCGCATTCTCGAACGATAAAAACTTCCGAGAATGCGAAATCAACCAAGAATGCATACCAAACACAGCCTAAGCAAGACAAGTGAAGGAGGTTTAGTAAACTTTACGTAGAGATTGGATTATAAAAATAAAATAAAAACACAAAAACGTTATGGGGAGGGAGAGAGAGAGATACAAGTCCTTCACAATTTCTACTAAATCTCTCTCTCATTTTAAATTTTCCCATTAATTTCTAGTCTTTTTTTGCATATTATCTTGACATAATACTAGTGCCTGTCACAGATGAGCTCAATGAACTCAAACAACTGGATGTCCTTCCCTCTTTTTTCTCCTCCTCAATCCACCTTAGATAACCATCTACATACACTTCAGTCTCATCAGTTCTCTCCAGAGTTAATGAATGATATTGTTGATCCCTCATTCCAAATCCAAGGTGAATATAATCTCCCTTCTTTATCCTAATTTTTTCTTCTATATCTTTGCCATTCATGACTACTAATTATTTTGCAGATTGGAACTTGATCAATTATTCTGTTGATGGCCCTGAAGCTCCAATGGTGGCAGACATTCTTGGTGTCATTGAAACTGAATTCCCACAAGATCATACAACTTTTAATCAAATTGAAGCAAATGATCAAAATGACTACAATATCTTCTCTACTGCTAATCAACAGGAAACACAGAACTTGGTGGCTACCACTAGTAATGAGTCTGATTCTTCAATTAGTGTTAACAATTTACAGTCACAGACACTTCCCATGGGTAGCATTGAGGGCTTGAATGGTGTGATCAGAAGTAGTATTAATGATGTTCATGACCCAGCCCCAACAAGGACTATAGATACATTCAAGCCAAAAAAATCGATTTATCGCGGTGTAACAAGGTGGATATCTTCTTTTCCCTCATGGCAATAGATTTCTCTTTAATTAAGGTTGTGTTTGGTATGTATTCTAGGTTGATTTCGCATTTTTGGAATGCATTCTATGTTGATTTCACATTCTCGGATGATAAAACTAATTGTTTTTAGGGCTTATTTTTATTGTTCGAGAATGCAAAATCAACCTAGAATGCATACCAAACACAGCCTAAGCTTATGTGACTTCTATGTTATTTCCCTTTCCTTTCATAAGGGTGAAATAAGTTATATACTGTTGGTTTTCGTGTAATTGTAGGCACAAAGTGACAAGAAGGTATGATGTCCATCTTTGGGATAACACTAGTAGAACCCAAGGAAAATCAAGGAAAGGTCGCCTAGGTATAGAGTTTGTTTTAAGTTGAGTTATCTTCCATTACCTACATAATCTTCTGAATGTGTCACTAATTTTTTCCATTACCATGACACTGGCTGTGGTTACTTCCATCACCTCTTGCAGTCTATTTAGGTGAGTAAAACTAGCTAAATCTTTGCAACAAGTACTATTTAACTTTAACAAAGCATAATTAATTATTTTTTGTTTTTTTTTTCTGATAATAATTTGTTTGAGTAGGAGGATACGACGATGAAGATGACGCGGCTAGAGCATATGATTTAGGTGCTCTTAAGTATTGGGGAACATCTACACCAATAAATTTTCCTGTATGTTATCTTTGCTTAATTAGCTTTGATATCATGAAAAATCTGTGTTAGTTTTGGAATAGAATGTTCTAATTAACTTTATTAGGGTTTTTCTATCAGTCTATATATAGAGTAAAGGACCAAGTTTTCCTACAGCCAGAGTGAATGGATCCCCATTTTCATGCACCGAAGGTCTTCAAATGCGCACATGAGGGTATTCTGGGGAACATAATAAACCCTGTAAACCATAGGATGGTGTGGTGAATCTTCACTGCGTGGTGAAAGAAAACTTTCTCCTAGAGTAAATATAGCAAGAATTGTGGTGTTATTAAAGTAATGCCCATGTCAAGTGACAATTAAGATGGAAGTTAACCCAATATTCTTATTATAAATGCACGAAAATTATAATTATCTCTCTTCATCTATAATGCTGGGTATTGATTATGATTTAACTGTTCTTGGTGGTTGATGGCTGTTTGTTCATATGTTGTTGCAGTTGAGTAATTATGAGATGGAACTAGAGGAGATGGAGCAAATGTCAAGACAAGAATTTGTTGCATCTCTTAGAAGGTATAATAATCACAAACTGATTGTTTTGATGTAATTGTTGGCATCCAATTAATCATAGTTGTTGTGGACAAATGCGTAATCGCAAGGAAGAAACCAAGTAAACAATTACACATAATACGAGCAATTTAATGTGATTCGACACAAATGTCTACGTCCACCCTCGAGAATCAAAGATTTTTAGTATTCAAAGAAAACAAAAAGATAAGACTCTTTTCACCACTCTCCACTTCACAATATGTTATTTCTTTATTTGTGTTTTAATTTTTCTCATAAAGAATATATACGGAATCTAAAAAACCTAATCCTCATACAAATGCAATTTTACCTTATACATATAATAAACCCAAAATCCGACGCAATTAAAAATTCAAGCCGAATAATAATTATGTGGACCCACACAATATAGTACACATCCAACTCCAACAATAATAAACCATTCTTTCAATTTCAGAATTCCTAAACAAACCAGATCCTCTACTGTCAAGCTGCCCGTCCTGCCATGCTGCACAGACATAGCAAGGCATACAATGACTGCATGGGGGTAAGGCGATCATTCCGCGCCTTGCTGTGTCTGCGCAGCACGGCGCAGGACGGGCAGTAGAGGATCCAATTTGCACCAGATGTTATACACAAACTGTTGCAAAATGCCCAACAAACCACAACTTAAATACATTCGATCTCAAAATTTTGTTTTTTATCCTTTTGCTTCATAATTTACAGTTCATCGATATAATCTTCACTACATCATCTTAGATTTCTGTTACTCATGTATTTTCAGGAAGAGCAGCGCCTTTTCGAGGGGTCGATCTATTTATCGTGGGGTTACTAAGTATTTTATATCCTCTCTCTCTCTCTCTCTCTCTCTCTCCAACATAGATCTTCTACGGCGCGCTGCCCTGTCCTGCCTGTGCTGCGTAGACACAGGGCCGCGCACAATGATAGCCTTATCCCCGCTCAGGCAAGGCGCTCGGGCAGGGTTAAGGCGGTCAATGCACGCCCCTTGTGTCTGCGCAGCACGGCAGGACGGGCTGCCCGCGCCGTAGACGATCTGGATCCCTCTCTCTCTCTCTCTCTCTCTCTCTCATGCAAACCCTTTGAACAGGCATCATCAACCAGGAAAATGGGCAGCCAAGCTTGGAAGGGGGATAGCAGGAGACAAGGAACTCTTCTTGGGCACTTACAGTGAGTTCCAGACATTGTCAGAATAAAAAGTGTTTAAAAGAAAAAAATGAGAAGAAGCACAACAGACAGGGTGACATGGTTTATTAATAATCTTGAGTATATATATACACAGGTACAGAAGAAGAAGCAGCAAAGGCGTATGATATTGCTACCATAAAGTTCAGAGGATTGAATGCAGTGACGAACTTCAACATAAATCAATACGATATTCCATGCATTCTCAGAAACGAAAAACTACCCATTAGAGGAAGAGCAGCCAAGCGCGTGCTTAAGGCAACTAAAATTAGAGATGGAACCAATGACAGAAGCTCCATTTTCTACACTAGTGGAAGCACAAGTAATTTGCAGGGCTCTTTAATGCCAACATTTGAGCAACCTCAGCCCTTACTAGCCCTACAAACACAAGAGAATTCTCAGTACACTGAGGGCACCAAATTTCATCAAAATTTCATTGATGATCAAAACCAGTTGCCTGATCCTACCCCATTCCTACTTAATTCTAACCAGGAATCTCAGTTCAATCAAAATCCCATTGATGCCCTAAACCAGTTGTCTGATCCTACCCCCTTGCTACTTAATCCTAGCCAGGAATCTCACTTCAATCAAAACCTAATTGATGATCAAAACCAGTTGCCTGATCCTACCCCCTTTCTACTTAATTCTATCCAGGAATCTCAGTTTAATCAAAACTTCATTGATTCCCAGAACCAGTTGCCTGATCCTACCCCATTGCTACATAATTCTAGCCAGGAATCTCAGTTCAATCAAAATTTTATTGATGCCCTAAATCAGTTGGCTGATCCTAACCCCTTTTTACTTAATTCTATCCAGGAATCTGAGTTCAATCAAAACTTCATTGATGCCCAAAACCAGTTGGCTGATCCTACCCACTTGATACTTAATTCTTGCCAGGAATCTCAGTTCAATCAAAACTTCAATGATGCCCAGAACCAGTTTCCTAATCCTACCCCATTGTTACTTAATTCTAGCCAGGAATATCAGTTCAATGAAAATTGCTTTCTCAATGATATGATGAACATGGGACAATCATCTCTATCTATTATGGAGAACAATGGGAGCTCTAATACTAACTACAATGGAGGTTACCTTGTTAATGAGCTTACGTTGGCTGCAAACTCAAACTCGGCGAATTCAACAGGCATGGGTTCCCTATCTGATCTTGGGCTTGTTACAAGTGATTATAACATAAACACTGGGGGATATAATGACTGGTCATTTGAAGCCATTGATCAAGAATCAAGCATTCCTCTTTCCCCTTTGTGGAATGATATTGACAGACTATAGGAATCCCAGTCCACTAAGGACTTCTTCTGTGGCTTACTCCAACTCTAATTCTTGTCTTGTATATTGTAGAACAATCAATGCAATTGAATTCAGTTTTTCATAAGTTAATATGGTATCACGAGCTTGAGGTTTCTTCCTCTTCTTCTTTCTTTTATTCCATCTCCATCTCTCCATGGAACCCATCACTATCTCTCCATAAAGCTTACCCCGAAGAATTTTTTTTAATTTGGCGCACTCAACTTTAGCCGTTTCTTGACGGTCAGAATCTCTTTGGCCATCTTGATGGCACCACACCTAGTTCCTTAAGAATTTCTAACTGTTACTAGATTGGGGTCAGGGGCATTTTAATGCTCGTGTCATTAGTTGTAAAAATGCAGGGCAAAGAGACTATCCAAATTCGTGTTTGAATAAGAACTGTTCAAATAGTTAGATAGCCATAAAAATGAGGAGATTTAGATAAAAACTACAGCAGAATAGAGAGGTTGATGCTGGAAAGACAGCTTATGATTGAACTGAAAGGCAGAGGTGGTGATGCAGTATTTGGGAACTAGCAGCAGTGCCAAGAGGAGAAGAAGAAGAACGTATGGTTTTAGGAATTTCAGTCTACTATGGAGTTCTATTTAAGTAAAGTTCCATTTTCAGTTTCTTTTCCTATTTTGATTATGCGGACATAGCTAAAGATATGTATGACGGCGTGGTGAATAGTGTGAGAACCGTGGGAGGTCAAAATAGTGAATTCCTAATCACAATTGGATTACAGCAAAGATCAACTTTGACCTTTATTTGTTTCCACTTAATCATGGATGATTTTACCAAAAACATTCAAGATCGATGAGGTTCCTTGGAGTATGTTTGTTGATGATTTGGTGGATGAGACAAAAGCAAGGATTAACGTTAAATTGGAGTTATGAAGATCGACCTTGGAATCAAGAGGTTTTAAGATAAGCAGAACAAAGACGGAGTATATGCATGGTGTGTAACTTTAGTTATACTAAGAAGATAACAAAATGATGAAAAATTTGATGAGAAAGAGATACCGCAAAGTGATGTGTTCACTTGTTGAACGCTTGGTCAAGGGGTTCAAGTCCTGGAAACAGCCTCTTTGGAAAAAAGGTAAGGTTGCGTACATTTTACCCTCCCCAGACCCTGTTAAACGTGGGAGCCTTATGCACTGGATACGACCTTTTTTTCTTTATATAGAAGATGATGTTTCAAAAAGAATTAAAGTAGGATGGATGAAGTGGAGAAGTGCGTTCGGAGTGTTGTGTGATCAACACATTCCTTTAAAGTTTAAAAAAAAATTCTACAGGACAGTTGTACAACCGGTTATGATGTATGGGGTTGAATGTTAGGCAGTTAAGAAGCGTCACATAGATAAACTAAGTGTAGCAGAAATGAGGATATTGAGATGGATGTGTGACAAAACTAGGAAGAATAAAATATGGGATAACCATATTAGTCCTAATTTAGCAGTTGCTCTAGTACATGATAAGCTCTTAAAAAATCGTTTGAGGTGGCACGGCCATGTTCAATGGAGACCTTGGGATGCAATAGTACGGATGAGTGATTTGATTCTGATTAAAGGATCTAAAAGAACTAGGGGCAGACCTAAAATGAACCTAGGAGAAGTAGTGAGGAAAGACATGCATAGTATTAGGTCTTGTTTCAAGTATGACCTCGAATAGAGTTGATTGGAGGGTAAGGATACATGTAGCCGACCCCATTTAGTTGGGATATGCGATAATGCTGAATTGTTGTTGTTATGATCTTTTTCTGTATGTCAAGTCTTTTTTTTTTCACTTTTTTTTTTTTTTTTTTTTTTTTTTTTTTTTTGGGGAATAGGTACTGGAGGTTTTTGAGTAAGTGTAGGAGTTGCTTTTAGTCTTTTTGTTGCTCAGACACACACGTAACCAATAATTGAGGCACACAAATTTGATGAATAGAGTATTTGATTTGGTCTCTTATTTCTGTGAGAATCAGATCGAAACTATTCATATCCTTCTTCGTTTTCTTCTTTTCTCTTATCCTTCCATTGATTCCAAATAATTAATAGAATTTTAATTTCATTCGTATCTTCTAGTTACTGATATTGTTGCTAGTTAATGGTCTGAAACTGCAATCCTCTTGTTTAAACTTCCATTAATGTTCTGGTTTTGATTTGTGCATAAAACCCAGTTTTTCTTCTAGTATCTTGAATTCCCATTCCAACAAGGATTTCCTTGAAACTCAACTTTTAACCACTAGAATTCAAATCGATTTTCATAATCTTAATAGTCAGATTCTATTCTAAACCCTCATATGGTTTCAAAATTTAAACTTGCTACTGATTTCTTAGAATATTATTTTTAGTATGATTTCAAAAATACTCATTTTTCAGCTTCTTTTTTCACATTCTAAACTCAGATTTCAAATATCATTAACTTCTTAATTAATCTGAGTTCATCTATTCACTGTTCTGAAACTTCTCTGAGTTTCCCACTATAAACTGATTAAAAATAGCTAACCTGGATTACTATAAAATAGTGAAAGAATTGTTTAGTAAATTAATAAAATTAACATTAGATAAATCCCTCGGTAACCCTTAACATAAGACTAACTGCAATATTATCTCCCCTGGTAGAAATAAATCAACTCCTATCTTCTACCACACAGAAACAACCCAAAGAGAAAATCACCATTACTAAATAATCAGCCAGCCTAGTTGGCTTGTTCCTTTTGTGTTGTTTTGGTTTGTTTCTGATGTGTTTTCTTTCCTTTTTCAATGATATTTAGCGGAAAAAAAAGTAGAGCCGAAATGAACAACTTAGAAAGTCAACAGAACTATGGTCTCTTTCTCCATCAGGTTTATTTTCAATTAAGATCTTCAACCACGACAATCCATTTTTGGTTGGAAACTCTTCCATGGCAAGCTTCCAATAGATGAAAAAGTCATGTCCATGGGTGTTTATTTTCTGTCCAGGTGTGACCTTTGTCTTAAAGCTAAGGAATCCCTGAACCATGTTTTTGTAGGTTGTGACTTTGCTTGCTCCATCTGGTCCCACTTTTCGTCAGTTTCAATTTGGGTTGGCAGCAACATATTTCGTTCTATGACGTATTTAGATGGTGAAAATGGAAAGCTACTATTGTTTTCTTAAAGAAAGCACGGATGTCTGGATTGATTCTAATCCCCTACTTCATTTGTCTGGAGCGGAATCGAATGCGCTTCGAGTTCAAATTTAGAAGTCAAGCTTAGGTTTCGAATATGGTGAAAAGAGAACTTAGTGCTTTATCCTCAATAAATGCTCACCGTATTTCATCAGTTGTTGACTTAACTCAAGCAAGAAGGATGAATCTCCAATATCTTCCCTATAAGTCCCAAAGATTATTGGAGATTTTTTGGGCTCCTCCCCCATCTTATTGGATGAAGCTTAATATTGATGGTTATTCCCTTAGAAATCCGGGAAGGATAGGGTTTTCCTAGGAACCAATCAACCGGGTTGACCAGTTGTTCCTAGATGAATAAGGGTTGACCGAATACTTCGTCCAGATGACCAAAAAGGGTGATTTTTAGGTTGTTTCAATTGGGAATTATGCGGAGTCTTGCCTACGTACTAGGCGAGGACCACTTGTGAGAGGGTCTAATGTATACAAATTCTTACATAGAGTTCTAGTTGATCGAGTAACTTTGGAAGATTAGAAACTGTGATTGCCGAGAATAGTAGAGACACAATGTGAGTGAAATTTTGTCATGTCATTAATGTTTTCAAGATACATCATGTTTTAATACACCTATACATGTCTTGGTATTGATAACATCACCTCATGTTATTAAATGAGATATATGATATGTGTTCGCATGGTTGCGATGATATGAACATGATTCTAGTATGATATGATTTTAATGCTAAGATAAGAATTAATGACAAGTAATGGAATGTACCCGAAGGTACATCAACGTTCATCCCATCAAAGGGCTTGGGAAGGAAGGTATTTACTGGAGGGAAAAGTAAAGGAAATGAAAAGAAACTTGAAGGTCCATCAATGTTCACCGACGGACACCAAAGGGCTTGGAAGGAAAGAAATGTGTCTGTGAATTCATCGATGTCCAGGGCTTAGGGTTCCCATCAAAGGGTTTGGGGCTTCTATCAAAGGACTTGGAAGGAACAACATGAACTGAAAGGAAAAGTAAAGAGAGTAAACAAAAGGCACAGAACCTAAAAGGTCCATCGATGTCCATTCCATCAAAGGGCTTGGAATGAACGACATGAACTGGAAGGGAAGGTAAGGAATGGAAACCAAAGTAATAAAAGAAAATGTAAAGATGATCGATGGGTTTCTTGGTTCTTCCATGTACAGTGTAAAATTTCAAAAGATTTATGATCCTAAAAGACGAATTATGGCTTTCTTGGTTCGTCCATGTACAGTGGAAAATCTCAAAAGATTTATGATCCTAATAAGCTAGGTCTAAGACATGGTTTAGGTATCGGTTTTGAATAGCTGGTATCGAGCGCTCAATATCGGTATCGATCCACACCAATACTAATACCTAGCCGATACCAAATTGATGCATGGTACGGATATGAGGTGTAATGGTCAAAATACCATATGGATCGAAATCTTGAGGGTGAAACTATCCGCTACATCAGGTACAATCCCAATATCTAAACCGATATTGATCCACCGATACCAGATACCTAAATTAAGGCCGCCATCCATGGAACCTGGCAACTAGGGATGTAAATGGATAGCCGAAAATCCGTGTTCCATCTATGTTCGAATCCGTTTAGGGGTTTCTGAATCTAGAATTTTGGTTTCTGAAAAATATCTGAATCCCTCCGAAAGATAATCTGATTCGGATTCAGATAGTTCCATTTCGGATCGGGTAATATCTGGATAATTTAATATCCGATTGTAAAATGCGATTAGTTTAATATTTATATAAAAAATATGTATGATATATCACTATATTACCTTTATTATAAACACTTTTATAAGGATATTTTGATAATCAAAGTTGATAATCGGTACTCGGTAATCAGAGTCAAAAATCCGTAATCGTAATAGGTCAGATTCATTTACTAATCAGATAGTTTATTGGATCGAATAATATCCGGATATCCAATAAACTCCCGAATTCAAATATGATATTCGTTTTTTAAATTCTATAAGATACCCAAACCGGATACGCATATATCATTAGGTAAATGGATTCGCATAGTAAATCCGAGCCACACGAATCCGATCCGTTTAGATCCCTAGTGGCAACAACCAAGTGATGTACAAGCATGACTGTACATTTATTACATACCCTAGTATATATAGGAAACAATCCTTATTACCACCTTGTCTATCTCTCTATCTATATCTACGGCGCCTCAAATTCAAGACGAGACTCCATATCCGAGGTTGCAGAGGACAAATCCCAAGCACACTGCACCTCTCTCTCTCTCTCTCTCTCTCTCTCTCTCATTTGCTGCTGGTAAGTGTTTTTTTATGGGTTTTCGTAACTCGTGTTAGTTCGGACAAAACAGAATTTTTATGGAAAACCCATTTTAGGGTTTTAGAGATTCGAAGGGAAGAGCTTGTGCCTTGTAGCCAGTGGGAGGTTGAAAGCTAGAGACGTGGGTCCTGCTCCTGCTCCTGCCTCCTTTCTCAAGAGCACTTCAGTCAACCCGACCTTATTTTCGGTACGTTTTTCGTTTCATTTCATTTTTGCTTTTTTTTTTTGTTACAAATTATCATATCTCTCTCTCTCTCTTAAAATCTTGATTTACCGATGCTGCTTTAACGTGGGTTTTCAGGGCAGCAACTCAGTTGCTTCGACTCAGTTGTCTTCACTTTCACATTTTCAGATCGGTAAGCTTCTCTCTGCACCTTTTCAATTTCATAACAAAGCTTTACATGAAGTTATTTCTTCTTCCTTTCTCTTCTTTTTTTAAAGAAGAATACGAAGAATGAAGATGAAATGATAAATTTTTTTAAAATAGACTTTGACGAATGCAGATTCCAATTAAGTGGTCAACACTTTTCTACTTGGGGTACCAAATGAAACCTTTTTAGTCAGCCTTATTTCATTCTTTCTAATGAAACAGTACTGCAGGATTTTCAGCTATTTAAGTTCCCTCAACTCTTCACCAGTAATTTTATGAGTTTTTCTTGTTTAATGATTTTGCAGGGTAACTTTATACATCAGATTGCACAAAGAAAGTCTGATGTATTATCAGATTTAGGAATGAGACAAATGAAAGTAGATCTCCTGGGATCTTTATCCTCTCAAGTGGAGTGTACTATTCAATGTACCTCACTTGAGCATCCCATTGCACCTATAGAGTTCATCTTCTCACCACCATCGGATGCTCAAGCGGTGCACTAGGCAGTGCACCACACTTGAGAGGATAAAAATTCGATCTCCTGGATCTTTATCTTCTCGAGTGTGGTGCATTGCCCAGTGCCGCACCTCACTTGTTGCCTAGTACACCTTTAAAGTTCATTCTCTCAGTCTCATAGTCACAGTCGGATGCTCACATGCACTGGGCAGTGCAACGCACTTGAGAGAATAAAAATTGGATCTCACGGATCTTTATCCTCTCAAGTGTACAGTGCACCTCACTTGTGCATCCGACAGTGCACTAAGCAATGCACCTTTAACCATGGAATGAAAGAATGTAAAGTTTTCCCTTAATCGACTGTGAAGAAAACACCCATCCATCTAGAGTTATTACTACTCCCCCTATTTGTCGGAGATCCGAAATGCCCTCCATTATTTTTTGGTAGACATTGTGAGGACCCCTTAATTGTAGAATTCTTGATATTGGGTACCCATTTCAATTTTTTTATTTTTTTTTTAGAAGTTGGTCTGAACTTGTAATCTTCTCTACAAGTAATGAACAGGAAGCACAGAACTTGATGGCTACCACTACTAATGAGTTCGATTCTTCAAGCAGTAGTGGTATTAATGCTGGTGACCAAGCCCCAATAAGGGCTGCAAAAAAAACATCGAAATATCGTGGTGTAACAAGGTTGATATATATCTTCTTTTTCCTCAAGTCAATAGGTTTCTCTTTAATTAAGCTTATATGACTTCTACTTCTTTTTTTCCCTTTCTCTTCACAAGTAGGAAAAAGTTATACTTGTAAACTGCTGGTTTCGGTGTAACTGTAGGCACAGATACACAGGAAGGTATGAAGCCCATATCTGGGACAACTCTCGTTCAAGGGATGGTCCTTCAAAGATAGGTCGCCAAGGTAAAGCCCTTTTTTTTAGTTGTGTTATCTTCCATTAAGATGGTGGATCTTGGAGCGACGGTTGGGTTGCTCCAGGTTCGAGTCTCTGGAACGAAGTAGGGATAAGGCTGTATACATTATAATCCTCCCCAGATACCGCAGTGGCGCGGGAACTTAGTACACTTGATATGCCCTTGTTTTTATAATCTTCCATTACCTAATAATTTTTTGAATGTGTTGCTAATTCTTTACATTACAATGACACTGGCTGTGGTTGCTTCCATCACCTCATGCAGTCTATTTAGGTGAGTAAAACTAGATAGATCTTTGCAATTAATACTATTTAACTTTAATAAAAAGCATAATTAATTATTTCTTTGTTTTCTTTTCTGATATTAATTTTTTTGAGCAGGAGGGTATGACAGCGAAGATAAGGCTGCTAAAGCATATGATTTAGCGGCTCTTAAGTATTGGGGAACTTCAACAGAACTAAATTTTCCTGTATGTTATCTTTGCTTAATTAGCTTTGATATCATGAAAAATCTTTATTAGCTTTAGAATAGAATGTTTTAATGAACTTTATTAAGGTTTTTCTATCAGTCTATATATAGAGTAAAGGATCGAGTTTTTCGTCAGTTACAGTGAACGGGAATCCATTTTCCGAAGGTCTTCAAATATGCATAGGAGGGTATTCTGGGGAACATACTAAAACCCTATAAGGGTTTGTGAACCCTAGGATGGTGTGGTGAATCTTCACCACGTGGTGACAGAAAACTTTCTCATAAAGTAAGATGGAAGTTAACCCAATATTCATATTGTAAATGCACAAAAATTCTCTCTCTGTTATAATGGTGAGTATTGATTATTATTAACTGTTCTTGTTAGTTGATCATTGATGGCTGAGTGTCCATATGTCGTTGCAGTTGAGTAATTATGTGAAGGAACTAGAGGAAATGAGGCCCCTGTCAAGACAAGATTTTGTTGCATCTCTTAGAAGGTATGCTTGATTGATAATAATCACAAACTGATTGTTTTGATGTAATTATTGGTATCCAATTAATCATAGCTGTTGGGACGAATGCATAACCACAATGAAGAAACCCAACAAAAAAAATCACATACAACATGAGCAATTTAACGTGGTTCGACATGAATGCCTATGTCCACCCGAGAGAATCAAAGTTTTTCACTATTCCAAAAAAAAAAAAAAAAAAAAAAAAAAAAACTAAATCAGTCTCCACCTCATAATGTGATCACCTTTACTTGTGTTTAGATTTTCCCGTAGAGAATATATAGGGAACCCAAAAAAAAACCTAATACTCTTACAATTACAATTTTACCTCATACATGTAATGGACCCAAAACCCGTCCCGATTACATATACAAGCCTAATAATAATTATTATGTAGACCCATAAAATACAAGACACATCCAACACCAACAATAGTAAACCGTTCTTTCAGTTTCAAAATTGCTATACAGACCACCAATATTATACACAAACTGTTACAAAATACCCAATAAACCCCAACTTTAAATACACTCGATCTCAAAATTTTATTGTCTTTTTTGGATAGGTAATTACTTAATTGAAGAAAGGGAAAACTATACAGATCGAATAGACAAGGCCAATCAGGAAACAACCTAATCTCCCCCTAACAAGAACAAGCTCTAGCAAGGGGGAGCAGAAGAATTAAGAAGCAAGGGCATACACATGCCCGAAAGGAAACACAACAAAATCAATACACAAGATCACATCAACGTAAACTCCAAGAAACTGGGACACCCCATTTCTGAACTAGATAATAGTTCCTTCCAGATCTCTTTCCCTTGGGAATTGAGCACTACACCTGTCCTTCACGTCACGTTGAATCTCCAAAAGAAGTTGCGGGATGGTTTTCGATTTTTGGCGAAAGATCCTAGCATTCCTTTTGTTCCATAAGTGACACACAGAAGAAGAAATGCTATGTGACAAGGCTTCTCCAAGTAATAAATAACTGCCTAGAAATATTTTCGAGAAACCATATAGCTTTGTACCAACCCACTACCTCTTTGCTTTGACGAATCACCTCCCAAACCAACTTTGAAGAAAACAAACCAGAATTGGAAAGTTTCCAAACAACTCTATTTGGAGCCTCTGGACTTAGCCGAACGATTGAAGGTAGAACAGCCCACACCTGCATCAAATCCGATGTAGGGGAGGGAACAAGAACCCAGTGATCATCACATAAGATGGACTGAACCAATGCCAACCTATCCATGCTAGAATCCCACAATAAGTGATCTCCATACCGATTCAAAAGGATACCATGTTGATGCCAAGGGTCCAACCAAACCATAGCACTCTAACCATTCCCTATTATATGTTCAATCAAACCCTCAACTTGCTTATGAGCTTCATAATTTTTTTCTTCAGATCCAAGAACAATCCTTTATGACTTTAATAGACCATAAAGAGTCAACCTTCAAATACCTATGATGAATCCATTTAACCTATAGACTATTCTTCTTTGAGGCAATCTGCCAAATCTGCTTCATAATCCCAGTCAAGTTCACGTCTTTAATTCTTTTAATGCCCAACCCCACCCCCTCTCAAACTTTACAATAAACACCTTCTCTCAAGAAATGTAGTGAATTCTCCTCTCAAGGTTAGGCCAGACCAGAGGAAATTGCAAAAGATGGATTCCAATTTTCTCATGAATTTACCTGGAAGACCAAAAATCCCAGACCAGTATATGTAGCCCCCTTGCAGCACTGAGTTGATTAGGTGCAGTGTACCAGCATGGGAATTCTCCGAACAATATCGTGACACACAAGTATAATGCAATAATTCTTTAAATGAATTTGTAAACTAAATTACAGAGAGAGCAACAGGCAAGAAGCAAGAAAATCCATTGATTTTATTGTCTTTTATTCTATTGCTTCATAACTGTATTTCATCCATATAATCTTCACTACATCATCTTAGATTTCTGTTACTCATGTATTTTCAGGAAGAGCAGTGGCTTTTCTAGGGGTGCATCAATGTATCGAGGGGTATCAAGGTATTATTTTTTTTACTCTCTCTCTCTCTCTCTCTCTCTCTCTCTCTCTCTCATGAAAACCCTTTAAACAGGAATAAATATGGAACATGGCATGCCCGGATCGGAAGGGTAGAAGGAAACAAGAATAGTACATACTTGGGAACTTTCGGTAAGTCCCAACCATTATCAGAATAGAATATTTTTAAAAAAGAGAAGCACAATAGGGTTTATTAATAATCTTGAGTATATATATACACAGGTACAGAACTAGAAGCAGCAGAAGCATACGATATTGCTACTATAAAGTACAAAGGAGTGAATGCTGTGACAAATTTCGACATAAACAAATACAATATTAAAACCATTCTCCAGTGCAAAGAACTTCCCATTAGAGAGGGAGCATCAAAGCGTTTAAAGGAGTCTCAAGTGATCGAGGCAGCCAAGCGTATTAGAGATGAAACTAATGCTCACAGCTCCATTTTTCATTCTAAGTACACACAAGGCTCCCAAATTCATCAAAATTCCATTAATGCCCCAAACCAGTTGCCTCTTCCTACTACCCCTCAAAACAAGGGACAATCATCTCTATCTATTATGGAGAACAATGGGAGCTCTAGTAGTAACAACAATGGAGTTAACCTTGATTTTGGGTTATGGTTGCCGGGAACGGGTCCTAGTTGAATTCAATAGGCATGGGATCCTAATCCGATCTTTGACTGCTCCCTGGGTTGCAGCCATGTTCCTGCTGCTTCAATCGGAGGCGCTGACTCGGAATCCTAAAGGGTATTTTGGAAAATACTAAAACCTAAGAGGGTATTTGTGAACTCCAAAGGGAAAGGGGATTATTCCAAGTTGACACCTACAATTGGGGGCAGCAGCAACATAGCTGCAACCCAAGAGAGATTTTGTTTTGTGTTTTGATGTTTCTTTATTTGGTAATTGGTAATGCATTCTATATAAATGTTATGCATGATTGTGTTACAACCACCCTATAGTTTCCGTTTGTTCAGTTCTCTCTAGGGAGAGTCTTCTTCTCACTCACTATTTTAACCTAGAGATGTTTACGGTACATAGGGACCATGTCTCACAAGCAGAGCTTGCCTTTGCGTGAGTGGGGAATCTTCATGTACGTGAGCGTATGTAAACGACTCACAGTCATTCAGATGGAATCAATCTGTGAGAATATTCCATCTGAACAGCTGTGAATCATTCATGTATGCTCATGTACGTGAAGATTCACCGGACTTGCTCCCAACTGGCTGGCGAAAGCGAAGATTTGGCGATTATAAAGCAGATCTGCGAGCATCGTTACGTGCTAACGAATGCTGTAGTTTTCGGCTGGTCTGTTAGTTGCACTCCTGCTTGAAAACCTTCGTTTTCTTATTTGAGCTTATTGGCTTGCTTCATTGTTATTTGAGTAAATTACTCCCCCCTCCCCTCGATTATGCCCGAATGACAAACCCCTCCCTTGGGTTTTGAGCAATGACTCTCCCCTCCCCTGCATTCCTAAGATTCTAACAACCGTACCCATTCCGTTAAAAATGGTTGTTAAGTGATGACATCACCTAAAATATTTTCATTTAAACCCCAAAATGCCCTTATTATTCTGATATACCAATAATACCCCTTAATAAAAATAGACAAAATCTCTTCTTCTTCTTCATTTCGTTTGAACATTCCAGTTGAAGTCTCCCTTTCGTTCGAACACTCCGGCAGAACCAGCGAAGATATTCTTCATTTCGTTCGACCACTCCAGCGATATCAGAGATTACGAATCTTATTTCTTCCGTTCAAACACTCCGGCAGAACCAGAGAACTTCAAGAAGTTCAGTTCTCCTCTTTTTCCTCTCGTTGAACACTCGTGAACCAGAGAGCTTCTTCTTCGTTTAGTCGAACACTCCGGCACTATTCTTCTACCACCAAGTTGTTGAAGGTAAGGTGTTTCATCATCATATCCAGTCCATAAGAAGAAGCAGTTCAAACAAAGTTGGCAGCTCTAGTGCAATCACCCACTATAGGTGGGTTAAGTTTGAACCCGATTGGAATTGACCATGTGTAAAAGGATAAAGGTTTGAAAATTTCTCTGAAGAAAAAAAATACAGACAAATGGAAATTCAAGGGGAGGTTAACTATGGTAAGAACAACAATAGTTGCCAGTGAAATAAACAATTGAGGATGCTTTGCCACCATTAAAATTGAATTGTTCTCAGACAATAAACACAAAATTCATTTTTTAAAGAAGGTGAATTATTTTCTACAATTATATCCGTAAGTTCTAATCCCCAATTGAACTGTAAACTATTAATGGTAAACCATACGACCTTAAGAAAATTTAATTCATCAAAACTTCTTGTAACCTATCAGGGATACAGTCTGCACTTTCTTCAGATTGAAGAGATTTAGCATAATGAGCTTCCCTTGTCTTTCATTTCAGCAACAGTAGAGGTGCAATTAAAGTGTGTCCCACAGAAGATTGTGGAGACACTGTGCCCTGTGCCATATGCCATGTGCACACAGAAACGAGTGGCTGGCTAATGGCTAATGGGTATGAGCCAGAATGACGAATCACTTTCTTAATACAGTTTTGTCTTATTTGAAAGAGAGAGAACGATGAGTTATTATTCATTAATCAGAGAAGCTGGATCATATCAATCTTCATTCTGAGTTTGTGAAAAGATTATGGATTTCCAATTAGGATAACTCCAAAGAACAGAGGAATTGAACTACTGGAGTCATGAGCATCATAGTTATCGTTTGCTACTCTGTTTGGACAGAAATGATAAAATCTTCTTCCCCAAAAAACCCACATTAAACCCACTTGTGATCATTCATAGAATCAAAACTGTGTGTGGAGAAGTAAGAGGTTTTTGAAAAATTCATCACAAATGGGGCAAATAGATATGAGAGCAGTTCAGAACTTCAAACCAAATCTCCTAAAGTTGGATAGAGACCAACCAAAGATGCAAATAAAAAGTCTGAAATATGATTTCAAGGAAATCCGCCAATTTGGCTCCCAACTAACTTCTCAAGTGTTTTTTTCTGAATCTTCAATAAACGACGAATCTAAGAGGTTAACTGAATCTGGTTTTGATCCATTTACTGTACTCAAACAATAGAAATGGTGGCCATGGCTTTAAATTCATTCTCCTATAAAAATGAAGAGTTTACTGTAAATTTCTTACCTCCAGTACATGCATGGAATGGAAACTCTAATCGTCTGGCATTAATTTGTTGATTTTCTGGGTCTGGGCTTCTAAAAGAAACGTTTTTGATAGTGATGGTGAGACAGAGACGCACTCAAAATAGTCATAAACGTATCTTTTATCTGTCTATGAGCAGGTGGATGTTGTGGAGTGCCATTTTCACCAATAAATTTCCACTTTCCACTCATCTTTTTTGGTCCAAGCCGTGAGAGAATAACCGAGATGGGAGTTGGTTGCAGGTCCAAGCGGAGATGGAAGATGCACGTCCAAGTAGTTGCAGAGAGAGATGAGTTACAGGTTGTTGCGGCAATGGCTGTTTCAACAGGTGGAAGATGCACTCTCCATCTTCACTTTCTTGTTTCTACAGGTGGGAGACGATAGAGCAAGGAGAGAGATGTTAGAATAGGGTCACAGATATAGTCTTTTCCTATCACTTAACATCCCTTTTTAACGGAATGGGTATGGTTGATAGAAACTAGGGAATGCAGGGAGGGGAGAGTCATTACTCAAAACCCAGGGGAGGGGTTTGTCATCAGAGCATAATCGAGGGGAGGGGGGAGTAATTTACTCTTGTTATTTATATATTACCTGTGCAATGTCTACGCTTAGTTAGCAATTTAACAAAAAATAAATAAATAAATAATTTTGTTTCTACGATGATATGATGTGTTAAGAAAAAAAACTCAATTTTCTAAGTTTTTTACAAGCTTTGTTTGCTTCTAATGAGTAAAACACCACCCTTCTTCTTCTTCTAATGGTCTCACCACCACCACCACCACCCCACCGCTGTTGGACAAAATTTTGGTACTACACTTGTAGCAGGCACGTTCCTGCTACGCTGCTGTCAGCTAAGGAAATGAGATCTTAAAGAGCATTTTAAAATATACTTAAACCGAGGAGGGTATTTATAAACCCAAAGGGTAGGACGAAATTTTGCTGCTACACTAGTAGCAGGAATGTTCTTGCTACAAGGCTTGCAGCCAAGGAAATAGGATCTTAAAGGGTATTTTAGAAAATACTAAAACCTAGAAGAGTATTTATGAACTCAAAGGGGAGGTAAATTATTCAATTTCCTTGGCTGCCAGCCTTGTAGCAGGAAAATTTTTTTCCAAAGGGAAAGTGAATTATTCCATTTCCTTGGCTACCCTGACAATGTAGCAGTAAAATTTTATCTACTACCACCATTGCCACTACCACTCTGCCACCGCCATTGCTACCACTACCGCCACCGTCACCACCATTGTCATCCCCATCATCACCACCACCACCATCATTACTACCCCATCGCCATCACCACCATGGCTCTTACCTTCTCAAGAAATATAGAGAATCTATTCTCAGAAATTAAAGTACCAAATGGATTTTTTATTCTTGAAATATTTTATATTGATACAATCAAAACAATTTCAATTTTTTGACCAAAATTTATTTGTTGACTCTTTCATGAAATCAATCCGAAATTGAAATAAAAATCATATCAAATCTGGCCTTAGATAAGGAAAGAGTAAATTACTCCCCCCACCCCTCAATTATGCTCTAATGACAAACCCCTCCCCTGGGTTTTGAGTAATGACTCTCCTCTCCCCTGCTTTCCCAAGATTCTATCAATCGTACCCATGCCGTTAAAAATGACTGTTAAGTGGTGACATCATCCTAAATATATTCAATAAAACCCCAAAATACCCATATATTTGTGATATTCCAATAATACCCTCTAATCATAAAACCCTAAAAACATCTCTAGGAAACGCCGCCGCCGTCGCGCCACCACGGTTGTATCTGTTATGTGCCTAATGGGGCCCACTATAGTGTATGGGCACTAGATTGGGCCAGCCTAGTATGGGATAGGTTAAAGGGCTTGATTTAACGCGTTCCATCAGCTTCGGAGCTTTTGGCGTATTGGTCAAGTACCTAACATTTGGTATCAGAGCTGGGCACCAGGTCAAGGGTTCAAGTCAAGGAAATGGCTACCTAGGAGAAGGGCTACCTGGAGTAGAGTGAAAGCCGTCAAGAAAGGGCTACCTGCCGCCAAGCAAAAACCTTGGAGCAGAGTGAAGCCGCTTGGAAAGGGCTACCTACCGCCAGAGTGAAAGCTACCTAGAGTGAGAGCCACCGAGGACGACGGTTGCGGAAGCGTGGTGGTCTGTTATGTGCCTAATGAGACCCACTATAGTGTATGGGCACTAAATTGGGCCAGCCTAGTATGGGATAGGTTAAAGGGCTTGATTTAACGCATTCCATCAGCTTCAAAGCTTTTGGCGTATTGGTCAAGTACCTAACAGTATCCACCGCCGCCACCATGAAAGAACCTTGCATAGGGTTAGGAAACGTCGACGTTGTTAATGAGAATGCCAACATCCAGACCTTCAATGGCTTCCCGAAAGATCACCGGAGAAATAAACCACCACATTCTTGTTCTGGGTGCTCCCAACGAAGAAGAATTATGGTGAATTTGGACAAATAGAAGAGACCCAGAAAAGATAAGAAAGAAGAATGGATTAAGATCATCTGAGTTGAGGTGAAGTGAAGTGAGGAAGATGGGTTTCGTTTTTGGGAGTCTTGGAAAGGGAGTGGATCACGGTGATGAGGTGAAGTGAGGAAGATAGTTTAGGTCACTCCAATCACAACTGGAAGCTAAGCCCTACTTTAGGTTACTCCAATAGCATAACTCTCTCTCTCTCTCTCTCTCTCTTCCTTCGCAACCAGCTATTGAATTGCCTCTTTAATCAAGGATTCCGCTTCTGTATAATCTTCAGGTTTCTGTTTGATACTCCACAAGTCTACTTCAAGGCTACTTCTTCAATTCTGATTTTTCTGAATCTGGTTTCAGTTATTGCTTTAATTGCACATATTATTGTTTAATCACTAGATCATACCATTATTAGTTCATTGTTTTGAGCCCTTAAATCACTGCTACCAATTTCTGTTTTCCATCTGGGTTTTCAAGTTTCCTAACCCCAACAGGAAACCTCAATGTGTCTCAAATCAGCCACTGTATTGTAATCAAATCTTACTCTCATATTATCCCTGTTAATTAGACTGTATCGACCAGGTTCAGCCCCAACCAGATTTGTTCCGACTATCAACTTTCTCTAATCTGGTTCTAATTCCTAACCCTGTGGTTCTGGAATTCTTCTCTGCTGCACTATGAAAGAGAATTCCATCTATTAAGACTACATAGTGATCTGCAATTGAGGAATAAATAAGTCAAAAAAGAAGGCCCTATAAAGAATCTAATCTGGGTTTGTTCGAATTAGCTAGGATTTGTTGAGAGTAGTAAAGATTTGACAAGAAACAGAGACTGATAACATAAAATCCTCAATGGACATCTGAAAGTAGGAAGAGGAGAGACGATGAGTTATGGATCGGTAGCGTTCCTTTTAAATGGATAGGGATGATCAATTTATAATGAAAAGTGATTTTATATTTTATATTTTTGAATCAACCGATTGGGGGCAGAGTTGCAGGAGGAAGAAGAAGGAGGTCAGAGGGTAATATAGTCTTTTTACAACACTTAACAGTCCTTTTTAACAGAATGGATACGGTTGATAAAATCTAAGGAATGCAGGGGAGGGGAGAGTCATTACCCAAAACCCAGGGGAGGGGTTTGTCATTAGAATATAATTGAGGGGAGGGGGAAGTAATTTACTCATTAGGAAACTAGTCTCACTGTGTGTGAGTGGTGATAAGCTGGCAACGACTCATGTGGGAGTATATACTATAATTATTCTTTTTTGTTTAATGTTTGTATAATAAAGCCAACAAAAATTTCCAATTTTTTAATTTATATAAAACGGCAACGTGTTTAAAATGCTTTTTGAACGGTTAATTGAGTCAAACACATTTTTTGGCATCACTTGAGAGCAATTCACCGGAATGCATTTTAAAAGGGCAAAAGCACATAAGAATGGCGCTTTATTCGCATTTTAAGCACAAATTAACTAACTAGTTCTAGTCCATTAACATCACCTTTTTTTAGACAATTTTTTTCTTTTCTTCTTTTTTTTTTTATTTTTTTATTTTTTTTTTTTTGTTTTCTTTTTTAGGCGGGGAGGGGGTTGGGAACTTTAGTAATTCATTTTTGTTTAAAGTCATGTTTCTTGTGAACCCAAGACTATTCGTATACTTTTCCATTTCTTTTCATATATGAATGCAAACTCAAACAACTCATTTTCAACTTGTTTCATAGTAGGTTAACCAAAAAAAAAAAAAAAAACTTGTTTCATAGTAGAGAGTCTCAAATCATATTGATTATTTTATATTTTTATTTAATTTTTTCCCCCAATTTTTCTAATCCTTGATCTTAACACTTTTTTCTTAACCAAAAAAAAAAAATCTTAACTTTATATCACAAAGGTTAAACAAGAATTATCATTTTTATATTTGATTGTTGGGAGAAATAGCTTCACACCGACAATGTGGAGATATTTTTCCACGTTCCTCTCATAACTTAACTGTGTGGGTTTCATATTGACATTCTCTCTCTTCTTCCTGACTATATGAACCTCCCAAACACACCGCTGGTGCTAAAAATCTTCTTTCTTGATTGTTTAAGGTATTTTCTATTTGGTTCCAGTTTCAATGTATATCAATTGAAGTTTCGATCCATTGTGTTTTAATTAACTTTACACTATTACTGCTACCAATTTATCCTTCATCGATCAATTTATTCAGAAGGTAGACCTTGGTGCAACAGTAAAGTTACTCCATGTAACCACAACCTCATGTAATGGGTATGCCTTTTGTTATCCATCAACCTATTCGTGACAAACAAACACGCCCTAAAGTTTCTCTCCATAATTGCTTTTCTTCCCACCTTACCCTTTTCAGCCCATGAACGGGCGAAAAAAATGTGACTTCCTGTGAGGGTTCAAATCGGAGCCCCACAGGCCCGCACCCGACACCGCTGGCTTAGCATGAGATGTCACATCTTAGCAAACAAAATTAATGTAAAACTGTTCCAATCTGACGTTTCATGAGTCATCAACTCAACATAGGCACTTTTCTTCATTTTTTTTTTCCGATGTGATGTTTCTTTGTTTTTAATAAAACTCCTAACTTAACATATAAAAGGTTGCAAGGGAGGTTGACTTCTCATGGGTGTTTACGCAAATACGTATTAAATCTACCACACAAGTAGATTCCATAATTTCTCATTTATCTGTAAATTATGAGTCCAATCCGAGCTTTATTTTTGGAGAAAAAAGAAAGTCAAAAATATGGTTAAAATATAGAAAATAAGAGCTAAAACTATGAACCATCCATAATAAATAGGCGTGGAAATATTCTCGCACTTGGGGCACAAGATGCGTCCAGACACATGGGAGTGGGTGAAATGACAATCTTGCTCCCTTGAATGGTGAAATGATTACCTTGCTCCCTTGGATGCAACAAGGGCACTGTGCAATCCCGAGCATAGAACAATGCCTCTAAATATATATACAATTGAATTTATCATATAGAATTAATATCTAATTAATCCATGAGGGATTAGCTATCCATATCGTTTGAAACTACCACAATGGCTAACATAGTGAATAAAATCATTTGGCATGAGTTTACAAGCACATCAACACGTCCACACTGCCACATTTTTATCTAAATATAATACAAAATAAGCAAAGATGAGATATCATGGTCTTGAGCAACAATCCATAAAAATAGAATAAACTCTCTGCCCCCACCAGATTAAGTGTCTGCAATATCTGATTTCTTTCCCTCCCATGTCCCCATATTATCCTAGTTGATTAGACCTAGGGTTTTAGGTTTGTCACAAAACTAATTGTTTTTATCGTCAAAGAATGCAAAATTGATCAAAAATAGATTCCAAGAATGCATATCAAACACAACCTTGGTGCATAGTATCACCACTAGTATCAATCATCGTCAATATTGATACATATACAGATCGGCCGTATCAGGCCAAACCCCTCAAAATTTCAATATAAAGTTTTTATTTTTTATTTGAACATTTTGCCATCCCTTGTTCCAATACCACCAATGCAATATTGGTCACTCCTGATGCCTAAAAGTACAACTGTGGTTAGACCAGCAAACCCTTCCCCAATATAATAGAACTTTTCATTACTCAGTCTTCCACTATTATGAAAGAACCTTACTTACAGATGGATGAACTAGGGATATAAATAGATAGCTGAAAATCCAAATTTGATACCTATCTATATCCATTTAGAAGTATTAGTATCCAATCAAGGGTATATGGATCCAAATTCAGATAATGCGGAACATAATCTATTTGATTCAAATACGGATAATGATCTTGAGGATTTTTGAAGATTCGACCAGTTTTAGAGGATGAGGAAAAAAGTTAAGACAAGAGACATGGATTGAAAACAAGGCAGTTATGGGATATCCAAGTCAAAGGTGTACACAAATAGTGAAAAAATCAGAAACCGATTTTCATTCGTATTCGTTTAATGATATCCATATCTGATCATGGGATCTTCGGATCCGATCACATCCAATCTGCATTCCATCCATTTACATCTTTAGGCGAACTGTCAACCATAAAAAAAGAATCTACTTGACGATTGTCGTGCAACCATACAACTGGCGCTGGTTGGAGTTCTTCACTCCTGGCACGCTTCTACAAAAAAAGGAAAATATAATCGTGCATAACAATTTGTGTCAGACTTGCAGGTCGACGAAGTGCGGCTTAACCTGAAGCGCCCCTAACACCACAACTATCTGTTCGACGAGATGCCGACATTACCGGATCCAGATCCTCTACTGCCGAGCTGCCCAACAGGACCGTGTTGCCCAGACTCGGTGCTGCGTGCAATGACCACCTTACCCCCACTCGGGCAAGGCATTTGGGCAGGGGTAAGGAGGATATTGCGTGCAGCACCGTGTCTGGGCAGCACGGTCCTGCCGGGCAGCTTGGCAGTAGAGGATCCAAATTGGACATTACCCACCTAACCACCGGATTTCCCTCTTGACCTTCAGCTCAAGCCCTCAATCTGTTACCACCATTGGATGGGTTCCATCTTTTATTCTTTTAAGTAGGTTCCACCACACCCATGTAGTCTTTTATCACATCCACCAATGCTGCTGTTCCGCAGTTTAATATTATTTAAATTTAATAGCATGGAAAAGGTAATTGTCCACAGAGATTCTCCTGTCCACTCAATGAAATAGGGAGGTAGGGATATTTATGTCATTTCAAATTGATATTTATGCCAATCTAATTGCATTTAATATCAGTCGTGTGCCGTATGACTTTGCATGAAAACTTTTATCTTTTCACATCAATATGGTTCAAGGGGTCAAAATTTTTTATTTTTTATTTATTTTTTGTTTTCTTTTATATGAAATACAATTTTTTTTTAATAAAGATAATAGTGTCATTTCACATGTGTATCAAAAAAATATGCATGACAATGTCACTTTTTGATAATGATATAATGATACGTTACTTACAACGTATTTTTTTAAACTCTTTTATACCAAGTCTTAAAAATCTTTAAAGTATACAATAGCAAGCAATTAAATGAAGTAGTCAAGTTCTAAATACACTTATAGAGGTGTCATTTACACATTCCCAAAAAAAATTTTAAATTAATTTAAGGAAAAAGTTTTCATACACGGTTGTGTAAGCCGTGTATGTGAGAGGGTCTCTCACAAAGAATTGGAAAAGTCATAAATCCCCACCCATTAATTAATATCTTGAAACTCCCACCCTCTCACATATACAGTTTATACGACCATGTATGAAACCTTTCCCCTTAATTTAATATTGGAAGTATCATCTTGATCAAACATCTCAAAAGAATGTCTTGAAATATGAACGGACTTATATGGAAGTTCTTGCTAACCATCGCACCCCTCCCTTCTCCTTAGCCTCTGATGCGCGGAATTTTGTTCCTTGACTGTCTAATCATGGCCAATGCAACCCCCTGCTCATCTATACCTCCTATTACTTTGACTCTATCTTCCTCTACTGATTCCTTTAAAGAGAAACTACTTGCTTCACGACCTTCATCATCTTGGGCTGATCTTGTTGATGATGAAGCCACCACGCACCAATGTTATGGATCGTGCTCTGCGTCCTGCATTGAGGATACTGCTTCTAATGTACTAACAATCAAGATTGACCCAAAACTTCAAGTTTGCCTAAAAGAACCATGGCATCTTAGCTTCATTAGTAAATTGTTGAACTTGTACCTTCTTTACCTCCTCACGAAACATCGCCTTCAAGCTCAATGGAAGCTCTAACAGCAATTGTAAATCATTGATCTCGGATCGGGATACTATGTATTTAAGTTTACTTGTCTGGCAAACTATCACAATGTCCTCTTCAATGGCCCTTATTTGATAGCTAGATGTTTTCTCTATTTTCGATGTTAGAAACCCAAATTCTAAACTTCACAAATCATTGCTACATGTAAATCGGTACTGGGCTTGGGCCCATTAAGGACCGCCCACAAGGGGCAGGTTGCGACTCGTGTGATGGAGGGGGGCAGTCACTTAAGTGACCAACTCCCAATGGGAGTCGACATAGGGTGGGTCGCTCATAGGGGGTTTGGCTATAAATAAGTCTTTATAGCGCAAACCCTAACACATATGATATAACATCATTTCGGATTTTCTCTCCTCCTCTTCGATTTCTGCGTTTCCTAGGGTTTCTATCATTGCCTAGGGTTTTGTGGTGTGGAGTTCTCTGTGGATAAGCCTGTAGAGATCGTGAAGTGCTCGTAACTGTAAGCCGTCTTCGATCGTCCCTTCCGCTGCGATTCTATTCCTTTGAGGTAAAATCTAAACCTATATTTTATGTGGATTGGAATGCTCATATGCTAACACAGATACAGTAATCTGGGTGAGATTTCCCAAACTCTCTTTAAAATTCTATGATTATCAGATATTTTTTTGTTTGGGACATAAGTAAGCCCTTGAAGCCCAATTACACCACGAAAAAATTTATCAAGGTCATTATGAAAGAAAAAAATCTTGAAATATGTAAGGAAGTGAATTTAGTAAAAATTATTGAAAAAGCAAAAAAGAAAATACCATACATGATAATAGACCTCATGGTATGTACAAAGACATGATATTTTAATTACAAAAATGTAAAACGTAAATAAAACAATACTATATGTGAATATACATACAAAATTAATTGGGCTTTCCTTATTTAGTTTTTATGAAAATAAAACTTAAATTAAGAACATATTTGATATTTCTATCAAGTGAGAGGGTTCTCCATGACGTTAGTAGGAGGAATCTACACACCACGCCAATGATAGTGGAGAGAGAGAATATCAGTACAAACCCCACATCTCATTATGTGAGAAGACGCATATTAAAATTTACACTCCAGCATCATCCACTTCTTTTTCCCTTAATATGCAAAACCAATAGGGATAAAAGTATGACCGGTTCCAATCCTCGCTTATTTGGGGCCTACATGTGTACATGTGTGTGGCACAGGATCCAGATCCTCTACTGCCGAGCTGCCCGGCAAGACCATGCTGCCTAGATACGGTGTTGCACGCAATGATTGATGTATCCCCACTCGGGCAAGGCGCTTGGGCAAGGATAAGGCGAACATTGCATGCAGCACCGTGTCTAGGTAGCACGGTCCTGTCGGGCAGCTCGACAGTAAAGGATCCAAATTGGTGTGGCACATGCCTTCCTGCATATTAATGGTAAATCAAATACCTTAGAAGATTTTTTAACAAATGGCCTCCTATTTTGAGTATTTAGCAAATCAGGCCTGGGTAATGATAATGTCAGCACATTTTCCCCACTTTTATCTATTCAATATTTTTCATATAACTCTTACCTACCATTTTCTTGTTTTTTTTAATGGCAAAAGGTTATATGTACAGTCATGTATAGGTTAAGGCACGGCCATACATATACCATGCGATGGAGAAAATAAAATGGTTAAAATGACCAAAAACCCGCCTCCCATTTGACGAATCATCGATGCACAAAATCTGCCGTCATTTCCTCTTTTTAATAAAGAAGCTGAATGAATGTCCTTGGTTTCCAAATCTATAAGAGACATGCACACTGTTGCTCACATTGACTAGTAGAAATTTTTTGTATAGTAGGTGATTTATTTTTTTAAGGGAAAATGATCTCTATGTATCCGATATCATGCGCATGTTCATTCTTTTCTTCTCTCTCTTTTGATATATGGGTTCTTATGCAATGTATAGTTCTCATTTCGTGCTCTCATTGTCTTGGCGTAAGAGATTCTATTTCACACTCCAGCAATATGTTGATCTTGCACTTTTTGAAAAGGGTAAGTGTTCTTTATCTGATCGCACGGTTCCTACACCTGCACAAGATCAATTAATACCCTCTTTTGGTTCAATCTATGGGTGGTAAGGAGTTCATTTTATAGGGAGAAGGAGACAAACATACACAAGATGTAGACGTCCACGCTTTCAAACGGGTGGCTTTTTTTTTGGGGGGGTGGGGAGGGTGTCTCTTGTGCTTCATCTTCTTCTTCTTCAACATTAACTACTCAACAACTTTAAAATATAATTGATCAAATTCTAACTCTTAATATATTATTAATATATTTCTGTCACATTATCGTCTAACAATAATTATCAATATGTTATCATAGGAATTACAATATTTATTGGAAAAAATGATTTTGTTAGAGAAAATAGCTCATGCACCCAAACACATGGTGGGGGCGAAATGACCACCCCAACCCTGTTGAAAAGTAGAAATCCTATATCTGTTGATGCTCCAACGCATACTCCCATTGGCCTTATATGTCGGTACCATGTCATCGTCGGGTATGTAATATGAACATCATTAGATCCATTCCTTCATGTGAAATGGCAAATAATTGTGAACATAAATAAAATATGAGAGAAAGAACGCTACCCAGTTGCGCCAGACACGCAGCCCCTGTGCCCTGACACAGCGGTGCGCAAAATTAATGGGTATCCAACTTAATTTTCTTCTATTACAATATGAAACATTATTAGAGAGCATGACCTAATTTTATTTTAGTTATTTGTTTCTCTTTATTTTTAACTTCTTTCCAATTGCAAAATAACATCAACATTCTACACAATTTTTTCACCTCGCGTATGAATATAAGGCTTCCCTACAATTTTATTGTGTTGGGCTTATTTCATGGATTATTGTATGTTCTCTAAGGTATCAATACTAAAGTATATCTTTCTACTACATGGCATCAGCATATTTATAAAAAGAATTCTGATATGGTAAGAAGTTACTTGACATGAATTAATAATTTTTTACTAGATATGAATATGAAGAAAAAAAATATGAAAGTATTTTTGAGATTAGACTATGATATTTTGATATACTAACAAAGCAATAAGCGGCATCGAGGGGTGCCCCCACTGAATGTGACGAAATGATTTAATATTTTAGTACATAGGAGGGCAGCAAGGTCATTTCATATGAAAAGTACAACACCTATATGTACGTTTAAAGTACCAACACCTGTTCCTGTCGCTTCCATATTTACCCTTCTTCACCTTTTTTTAGACATTTTATTTTCTTTCTTTTTTTTTCTTTTTTCTTTTTTTTTTTTTTGATTGGGGGGGAGGGGGTTGGGAACTTTAGTAATTCATTTTTGTTTAAAGTCATGTTTCTTGCGAACCCAAGACTATTTGTATACTTTTCCACTTCTTTTCATATACGAATGCAAACTCAAACAACTCACTTTCAACTTGTTTCATAGTAGTTTAACCCCAAAAAAAAAAAAAAAAAAAACTTGTTTCATAGGTAGAGAGTCTCAAATCATATTGATTATTTGATATTTTTATTTTATTTTTTCCCCAAATTTCCTAATCCTTGATCTTTAACACTTTTTTCTTAACAAAAAAACAAAAGATCTTAACTTTATATCACAAAGGTTAAATAATAATTATCATTTTTATATTTGATTGTTGAGAGAAATATCTTCACATCGACAAGGTGGAGATGTTTTTCCACGTCTTCTCATATTTTAACTACGTGGGTTCCGCATTAACATTCTCTCTCTTCTTCTTGATCATATGGACCTCCCAAACACAATGTAGGTGCTAAAAACCCTCTTTCTTGATTGTTTAAGGTATTTCCTATTTGGTTCCAGTGTCAATGTATATCAGCTGAAGCTTCGATCCATTGTGTTTTAACTAACTCTACACTATTACTACCACCAATTTTATCATTCATCGATCAATTTATTCAAAGGGCAAACCTTGGTGCAACAGTAAGGTTACTCCATGTAAGAACCACAACCTCATGCATTGGGTACGCCTTTTGTTATCGATCAACCTATTCCTGACAAACAAACACGCCCTTATGTTTCGCTTTATAATTGCTTTTCCTACCAGCTTATCCCTTTCAGCCCATGAGGCCTAAAAAAAAATGTGACTTCCTGTGAGGGTTTCAATCGGAGCCCCACAGGCCCGCACCCGACACCGCTGGCTTAACAAGAGATGTCACATCTTAGCAAACAAAATTAATGTAAAACTGTTCCAATCTCACGTTTCATGAGTCATCAACTCATCGTAGGCACTTTTCTTCATTTTTTTTTTCCTGATGTGATGTTTCTTTATTTTTAATAGAACTCCTAACCTAACACATAAAAGGTTGCAAAGGAGGTTGACTTGTCAAGGGTGTTTATGTAAATACGTATTGATACTTTTTCCCCATGACTTACGGATTAAAATTGAACCAACTTTCCCTATCCTTTTTGCCACTTGGTAGTCCACTTGTGTGCCTTTAAATCTACCACACAAGTAGATTCCGTGATTTTTTTTATTTATCTGTAAACTATGAGTCCAATCCGAGCTTTATTTATGGAGAAAAAAGAAAGTCAAAAATATGGTTAAAATATAGAAAATAAGAGCTAAAATTATGAACCATCCATAATTAATAGGCGTGCAAATATTCTTTGCACTCGGGGTGCAGATGCGTCCAGATACATGGGAATGGACAAAATGATCATCTCACTCCCTTGAATGACCAAAATGACCGTTGCACCTTGCCCCCATGTGTCTAGGTGCAACAAGTGCCGCCATGCAATCCCGAGCATGAAACAACGCCTCTATATAGGTATACAATTGAATTTTTAATATAGAATTAACATCTAACTAATCCATGAGGGATTAGCTATCCATATCATTTGAAACTACTACAATGGCAAACATAGGGAATAAAATCATTTGGCACGAGTTTACAAGCATATCAACACGTCAATACTGTCACACTTTTATCTAAATATAATACAAAAATAAGCAGAGATGAGATATAATGGTCTAGAACAGGGATCGTTATCGCCCCCAGTATTGGGGGGGGGGGGGTGCTGTGCGCATCATGCGGTGCAGCACCGCCCATGTGTGCATGGTGGGGCCAACTATGCACACATGGGTGGTGCTGCGCCGCACGATGCGCACAACACCGGGGGCGATAATTTTCCCTTAAACAGCAAACCATAAAAATAGAATAACCTTTCTCCCCCACAAGATTAAGTGTCTACAATATCTGATTTCTTTCCCTCCCATGTCCTCATACTATCTTGGTCGATTAGACCTGGGGTTTTAGGTTTGTCACAAAAATAGTTATTTTTATCGTCTGAGAATATAAAATTGATCAAAAATAGATTCCAAGAATGCATATCGAACACGGCCTTGGTGCATAGTATCACCACTATTATCAGTCATCATTCAATATTGATACATATACAGATCGGCCATATCAGGCCAAACCCCTCCAAATTTCAATATAAAGTTTTTATTTTATTTCATTTTATAATTTGAACATTTTGCCATCCCTTGTTCCCATACCACCGATGCAATATTGGTTACTCCCGATACCTAAAAGTAAAAATGTGGCCGATTAGACTAGCAAACTCTTCCCCAATATAATAGAACTTTTCATTATTCAGTCTTCCACTATTATGAAGGAACCTTACTTATAGGCGGACGAACCAGGGATATAAATAGATAGCTGAAAATCCGAATTCAATAACTATCCATATCCGTTTAGGAGTATCAGTATTTGGTCAAGGGTATATGGATCCAAATTCGGATAGTGCGGAACATAATCTATTTGATTCAGATTCGGATAATGATCTTGAGGATTTTTAAGATTCGATAAGTTTTAGAGAATGAGGAAAAGAGTTAAAGACAACAGAAATGGATTAAAAACAAGGCAGTTCTGGGATATCCAAGTCAAACGTGTAAACAAATAGTGAAAAAATGGGAAACCGATTTGCATTCGTATTGGTTTAGTGATATCCATATGTGATCATGAGATCTTGGATCCGATCACGTCCAATCTGCATTCCATCCATTTATATCTCTAGACGAACTGTCAACCATAAAAGAGGAATCTACTTGACGATTGGCGTGCAACCATACAACTGGCGCTAGTTGTACGTAGTTCTTCACCCCTGGCGCGTTTCCACTTTCCACAAAAAGGGAAAATATAATCACGCGTAACAATTCGTGTCAGACTTGCGGGTCGACGAGATGCCATTACCCACCGAACCACCGGATTGCCCTTTTGACCTTCAGCTCAAGCCCTCAATCTGACGCCACTATTGGATGGGTTCCATCTTTTATTCTTTTAAGTAGGTTCCACCACACCCATATAGTCTTTTATCACATCCAGCAATGCTGTTCCGCAGTTTAATATTATTTAAATTTAATAGCATGGGAAATGTAAGTGTCCACAGAGATTCTCCTGTAGACTCTATGAAATAGGGAGGTAGGAGTCTTTATGTCATTTTAAATTGATATTTATACTAATCTAACTGCATTTAATGTCAATCGTGCATACGCATGATCTTGCATGAAAACATTTGTCTTTTTAGATCGACACACTTCAAGAGGTTTTTTTTTTTTGATATGATACATAATTCTTTTTTAATGAAAATAATAGTGTCTTTACATTTATATCGAAAAAATATGTATGACAATGTCACTTTTTGATAATGACATAATGATACGCCATTTTTAACTTATTTTTTAAAACTCTTTTATATTATGTCTTAAAAATCTTTGGAGAATATAATAAGGAGCAATTAAATAAAGTAATCATGTTTTAATATTGAAAATATCATCTTGAACATCTCAAAAGAATGTCTTGAAATATGAACGGACTAATATGGAAGTTCTTGTTAACCATCACTCCCCTCCCTCTTCCTTAGCCTTTGATCCGTAGAATTTTGTTCCTAATCATGGACAATGCAACCGGCCCCTTGCTCGTCTATACCTCCTAGTACTTTGATTATATCTTCCTCTATTGGTTCCTTTAAAGAGAAACTGCTTGCTTCACGTCCTTCATCATGTTGGGCTGATCTTGTTGATGATGAAGCCACCACACACCAATGATATGGATCGTGCTTTGCGTCCCACATTGAGGATACTGCTTCTAATGTACTAGCAATCAATATTGATCCAAAACTACCCTAAGGGGTCAGCTCAATTGGCAAAAGACCAACTCCTCAAATAAGAGGTCATGAGTTCAAACCACCTTGGGGTCTCTTCCCATCCCCTAATTCTCCCCCCTATTATACAAGCTCTTAATCCAAAAAAAATATTGATCCAAAACTTCAAGTTTACCTAAAAGAACCGTGGCATCTTATACTCATAAGTAAATTGTTGAACTTGTACCTTCTTTACCTCCAAGCGAAATATCGCCTTCAAGCTCAAAGGAAGCTCTAACATCAATTGTAAATCATTGATCTCGGATCGGGAGACTATGTGTTTAAAGTTTACTTGTCTGGCAAACTATCACAATGTCCTCTTCAATGGCCCTTAGTTGATAGCTAGATGTTTTCTCTCCTTTTAGTGTTAGAAACCCAAATTCTGAACTTCACAAATCATTGCTACACATACAGTACTCTGGGTGAGATTTCCCAAACTCCCCTTAAAATTCTATGATCATCAAATATTTTTTCGTTTGGGACATGTACATAAGTAAGCCCTCGAAGGCCAATTACACCATGAAAAATCTTATCAAGGTGTTATAAAGGGAAAAAAAATTCTTGAAATATGTAAGGAAGTGAATTTAGTAAAAGTTATGAAAAAGCTAAAAAGAAAATACCATACATGATAAAAGACCTCATACATAAAGAAAACAATACTATATTCGAATATACGTATAAAATTGGGTTTTCTTATTTATTTTTTATGATAATAAAACTTAAATTAAAAACATATTTGATATTTCTTTCAAGTGAGAGGGTTCTCCACGATGTTAGTAGGAGGAATCTACACTCCACACCAATGATAGTACAGAGAGAAAATATCAATATAAACCCCACATAGATTAGACCAAGAGAGAGAATATCAATACAAACCCCACATCTCATTATGTGAAAAGATTTTTTTTTTTCGATAAAAAAAAAAAGAAGAAAAAATGTTTTTTTTTTTTTTTTGGAATAAGATTATGTGAAAAGATAAAATTTACACTCTAGCATCATCAGCTTCTTTTTTTCTTAATATGCAAAACTAATAGGGATAAAAGTATGACCGGTTCCAATTAAATATTTTAAAAATGAAATCATCTCGCTTGTATGGGGCCTACATACGTGCATGTGTGTGGCACATACCTTCCTGCTTATTAGTGGTAAATCAAATATCTTGGAAGATTTTTTTAACAAATGGTCTCCCATTTTGAGTATTTAGCAAATCAGGCCTACGTAATGATGATGTCAGCACATTTTCCCCACTTTTGATCTTTTCAATATTTTTCATACAACCCTTACTTAACACTAGCTTATTTTTTAATGGTAAAAGGTTATATGTACAGTCAAAAACCCACCTCCCATTTGACGAATCATCGTTGCACAAAATCTGCCGTGCATCACATGAACCTTTTCCTCTTTTTAATAAAGAAGAAGCTGAATGCTTTTACCAAAAAAAAAAAAAAAAACAAAAAAGCTGAATGAATGTCCTTCGTAACCAAATTTATAAGAGACATGCACACTCTTGCTCACATTGACTAGTAGAAATTTTTGTATAGTAGGTTATTTAATGTTCTAAGGGAAAATGATCTCTATGTGTCCGATATCATGCGCCTATCTATTTTCTCTCTTTCTCTCTCTCCCTTGATATATGGGTTTTTACGGGATGTGTAGTGTTCATTCCGTGCTCTCATTGTCTTGGCGTATGAGATTTTGCTTCTCACACCAATAATATGTTGATCTTGCACTTTTTGAAAAGGGTAAGTGTTCTTTATTTGAGCGCACGACTCCTACACCTGCACAAGACCAATTAACACCCTCTTTTGGTTCAATCTATGGGAGGCAAGGAGATCATTTTATAGGGAGAAGGAGAGAAACATAAACAAGAATGTAGACGGACACCGGGCTTTCGAATAGGTGGCTTTTTTTTGTTTTTATTTTTGGTCTCTTCTTCTTCTTCAACATTAACTACTCAACAGCTTTCAAATATAATTGATCAAATTCTAACTCTTAATATATTTCTGTCATATTATCGTCTGACAATAATTATCAATATGTTATCATAGGTATTACAATATTTATTGGGGAAAATGATTTTGTTAGGGAACATGACTCATGCACCCAAACACAGGGTGGGAGCGAAATGACCATCCTATCCCTAATCCTAATCCTATCTCTGTTGATGCTCCAACGCGTACTCCTATATTTATTATACCAACTTTTCTTTGATTATGCTGATAATGCTTATTTGTAATACTAGATGACATTCAAGTTAGAAAAAAAAAAATTATTTTACTAATGGTGTTATTTTATATGCATGAAATCCATTATCTCATGTTGATTAACTTCTTACCATACTTAAATGTAATACTAATATGTCAGTACCATGTCATAGTATAATAGTTTGTCTTGAACATCATATTAAATTGGGTATGTAATATGAACATCATTAGATTCATTCCTTCATGTGGAATGGTAAATAATGGTTAATATAAATAAAATATGGAAGAAAGAACACTACCCAGTTGCATCAGACACATGGCCCTTGTGCCCTGACACAACGGTGCACAAAATTAATGAGTATCCAACTTAATTTTCCTCTATTACAATATGAAACATTATAAGAGAGCGTGACCTAATGATGTTTTAGTTATTTGTTTCTCCTTTTTTTTTTTCACTTTTTTCCAGTTGCAAAATAACATCAACATTCTACACTACTTTTTCACCTCCGGTACGAATATAAGGTTTCCCTACAGTTTTATTGTGTTGGGCTTATTTCATGGATTATTGTATGTCCTCTAAGGTATCAAAACTAAAGTATATCTTTCTACTACATGGCATCAGCATATTTATAAAAGGAATTCTGATATGGTTAGAAGTTTCTTGACATGAATTAATAATTTTTTACTAGATATGAATACGAAGGAAAAAAAATATTAAAGTATTTTTCAGATTAGACTATGATATTTTGATATACTAACAAACAGATAAGCGGCATCAAGGGGTTGTCCCATTTACCCTACTTCACTTTTTATTTGACAGAAAATAGGACAAATGTTGGTACCTAATATGCATGTGGAGGTGTATATGCAGAGGAACACTCTTCAGAATTGCAAGGATCGAGCAACATTGAGTCATTTCAAATTCGACGACATCGTCGGAGAATCCCGCCTGATGCCTACGTGGACACTTGATAAGGATTGACTTCTTGGGAATCTGGGGCCCACCCTTTCTCATCCCACCATGAGCCGCACATCACATCTACTCTGTTAGATGGAATGTGCCTTGCAAAGCTCTTGGACTATGGGGATAAAGTAACTTGTTCCACGCGCGTTCCAGAAGCGTCAGATGTCACAGTGGGACCCAGATCGCGTTGAAATGGTCTACTGGAACTGTAAGAATGCGCATCATCGAGACATCGAGGCGCGTAGGCACTACGCTATTGATAGTGGCGTTGCGAGGAGAAAAGGTCGACAGGAGCCTAGCGCAGCTTAGCTGGCTACACGCACAGACACGTGAGCATCGATCCGCATTTCCACGTGTACGGTGAGTGGGAACGAGAGCGACTCCTCCGAAAGGGAAAGGAGGGAAAAGGACGGTCAGATCGGGCGGCTAAAAGCTGGAGAGTGGAGGAGATAAAAGTACAGAAAGAAAAGAAAATGGGTTCCGTCACTAAAAACGGTGGGGTACGAGGATGATGTAAAATTCCATTTTTGTCCCTCACCGTCCAAGGTTGCATCCCCATATTTTTTAACCATTAATCATATACAAACTGGGGGAGCTTCCCGCGGTCCCCGTTCATTCATCATTAATATCTTACTCCGATCTGGCCAGATACACCCGGTTCAGGCGCATGATTTGGTCCAACTTAAATTACCCAACATCAAATCTGTTATTGTACCGGATCCAATTTGAATTGACCGGGATGGACCGGGTGGCCCATTGGGAATTCTTTGTTGGCCACTTTAGCCCGTGGGGCATGCATGAGTGAGAACACGTCAGGGCTGATAAAGAAAGAAGACATTTTGGTAGAAAGTTAGTGAGGGTAGTATAGTAAAATCAATTGGAAAGAACGTTTGATGCGCGTTGGAAAGAGGCCCATATTCTATAGCGATTAGCCCATTACCGACCTTAGAATCCCATAAAAGAGAACCATCCGCCTAACGATGCCCTTCGTTCCTCTAATCCTCTCCCAACTCGTTCAAACAAATCCTTGAACGGTGAACCCATAAACAGTTTTTCTCTTTCTTTCTCTTTTATTTTGATCAGATCTGTAGTTTTCTTCTTCTTCTTCATCTCAGATCGAAAAAATGGCTCAGAGGGAGAAAGAAGAGACGGAATTCAAGGTACCTGAAACCCTTACCCTCTGCACCAACGGTTGTGGTTTCCCTGGTAACCCAGCTACCAACAACATGTGCCAGAACTGCTTCAAGCCTAACGCAGGAGTCCTGAAACCCCTCAAGTTCTCTTCTTCTCAGGAAAAGAAGTCCAGATCCAGCTCCTCTCGATCGCCGTCCAGATCTGAATCGGATCCACCGCTAGCGGAGACTCGGAGAGAACGGACGTTGCAGGAGACGACGGTGGCTGGATCGGCGGAGAGAAAAGCTTCGATCAGTCCCCGGCGAGAGGTGTATCGGTGTTCCGGTTGCAGGAGGAAGGTAGGGTTGACGGGGTTCCGGTGCAGGTGCGGGGATTTGTTCTGTTCGGAGCATAGGTACTCTGATCGCCACGTGTGCAGTTACGATTACAAGACTGCCGGTCGTGAGGCTATAGCGCGCGAGAATCCCGTCGTCAAAGCTGCGAAGATCGTTAGAGTCTGATGATGAATCAGAGAAAAATGAAAAGAAAAAAAAAATTGTATTTTATTTAAAAAGAAGAAAAAATGGAAGTTTGTTGAACCCAACGATTTGGAGACTTGGATCTCCTGAATCACAATCTCTGTGGAGATTTACCATCTCCATGACCATTCAGTCACAAATCAAGAGAGATTCTTGAGTTATGGGACAAAAATATGGTTTGATGATAATATTCTCTCTGATTTACTTGTATCTATTAATTTTCTTTCCCCTTTTTTGGCTTGTAGTCTTTGAAATTTGGAAAAGAATTCGAGAAAGAGAGATTTCCGAATTCCGATGAAATGTGCAGAGTTGAAGAAAGGGAGGGGCATAAAACGGGAAATTTGAAGAACTTCCGGGGGTATAAAGGTAAATTGGATGATGAGGTAATCCTTTTGTTGGGTTTAATCAGGTGCCAGCTAACGATGTGGACAACCGTCCAATTGGATGACCTTTTGACACAGTAGCGTTGACAAGTTCTCCTCTCATTCCCAGCAGAGCCCATCAATTATTTGAATATTCTAATAATTAAACAATTAACGCGAAGCGCGTATCGTGCAAATGGTCCGAGGCATGCGAGGCTGTGGGACCGATGACGAAATGGCCCAATGGGCTCAAGAGCCCCATTAAGTGCTATGTAATGGAGAAGGCCCACTAAGACCGGAATGGGCAAGAACTTAGCCTCCTTACAAAACCTGGGGCGGATTAGTTACCGTGACTCCGTGACCCATAAGTTGAATTGGTTGATCTATGAGAGATTGATCTGAACTTATTCTTGTTTGGAGAAAGGTTTTTTTTTTATATTTTTTATGATGGAGAGAATCTCTTCATCCACCATGATGTGATCACTCACCAACTGGGATGAATCACGGGAATCCAGAGTTGAGACCACCTGTCATCGATAGACGTTTACCACAGTTATGCGAGGTATTGGTATCATATCACATGTATCGGGTTTTGCGAGTCACCAATCTCGATATTGTGTCGATATCTTATCAGTGAAACGTAACGAACAAGAGGAAGATCAGTAAAAGAAACCCATTTTTGAAGAAAAAATCAGGGGTAAATTTGTTTGTTATGATTGGTCCATGCCGACATATTATGTATTGGTTTTGCTGATCAATACCTGATCCAAAACCGTGCACTAAAACCATGGTTATGCTCTCAATTTATACAAAAAAAAGAGAGAACGTCATCCGGTCGTATGCTGTGGCGTGTAATGATGTGTATTTACCAGTCTTTCTATGGGGGTGGGATGGTCATTTTGTATTTGGTTGTGTCCAGATGCAGGTATTTGCCACAGTGCAAGACCGGGTGACATTCCTTTTTCCTTTAATATAATAAAATTTTATTTTTTAACACAGATTTGTCCTTAATAATATACATGGCATAGATATGGGATCAGACGCTTTTGCCCCTTTTACTTTGAAAATATGAATTCTTTTTAAAAAAATTTACCTTGGTCCCAACCGTTACATTGCTATGGAAACAGTACTCCCAATACGAATACGAATCCAAATCGGCCGATCATCCTGATTGGTGGAATCATATTTGGAAAATAGAAGATCCCTTTATCAAATTAAAGGAAAAAAGAACTCTCTCCGGGGTTGTGGCCCACACCACCACTCCTATGAGTCTCTCTCTCTCCTTCCTATATGGAAAAAATACCTCTTCGCTCTGCCCCTTGTTTTGAGGAGGAAGGTGATAGACACATGGGAAAGAGGGTAAGTTTTCATGCAACGGTAAGGTTGCTCCATTGTGACCAAGTGGTCACGAGTTTGAGTTTAGAAATAGCCTCTCTGTGAAAATAAGGGTAAGGCTGTATACATAATGATCTTTCCTAGATCCAGCAGTGGCGGGATCCTCGTGCACTGGGTATTCTTTTTTCTAGAAATGGACACATGGGAGTGTTGGCGTAGGCCATACTCCCGGACAAAAAACTACTTCCCCAAATTAAATCAAGATAAAAGTTTGGACACACCATCAATATATCATAATCTAACACCCATTGCGTCTCTCTTTCTCCTCACCCCTTTAAAATCACTCTTTTACCCTTTCTATATAATATCTCATCCTCCGCCACTATTGGTGTTCCTTACTAGTTTACCGCACACGGGCGGTATACCTATCCCTCTCCTTTATAAATTAATGCGCTGCATAGATTTTTACCAAGTTTTTCTTTTTTATGAGATCGATAGATCTTTTACCTAGCTGAGTTTCCTACTTCACCAACCCAAGTGAAAAAATACCATATTGAGCCTAGGTATTTTAATTTCAACAACCCATCAAACATAATTCATGACTTGGAAGGAATCAAACTGAATCATAAATGTGAATACCCCCCAAAAAAAAAATCATGAATAATGTGGTAACCATGTGACAAGCTCGGAATGGAGATAAGAATAAATAATGGAAAAAACTACATATACTATTCCTAGTGACATGCAGTACATAGGTGGGGCCACATGACAACGCTTCATTATGCATAATGAAGTCTGAAGACAAGGAGGATGCTAAGGAAAAACTATGCATACCAAAGACTAGGTGGGTGTTAGGTCTTCGATCGATAAGTCAAAAGCTCTGAAATTGATGGAAGCGTGGTGATCTATTGTGTGCTTAAAGGGGTCCACTCTAGTGTATGGACGCTAGATTAGATCAACTTAGTATGCGATGGGTTAAATGACTTGATTTAATGTGTTCCATTAGTTTCGGAGCTTTTGACATATCGATCAAGTACCTAATAATAGAACCACGTGACTATACTTCATTATGTCTAGTGAAATATTATGCTTCATTAACTACCACACAGTAGTACATGGCTCATGGGTGGGATCACCTGGAAACATTTCACTATGCTGAAGACTTGGAGACGTGGAAAAAACTGTAAGGATTATTAATTCTCTTTTATATACACAAATCATGATCTTGCCTATGCATCCTTGAATCACAAATCAATAATAATAAAGGGTACAAGACATACTGTTCACCGTTAACTCGTGCATTCCAACAAATGAGGACGAGGCCATTGATGTCCTACTTCAATTCTGGTATTGCAACGAATGTTGTCACTAGTTTGCTACTGCAACGAATATTGTCACTTGATGGAGATTGGTTTCTCTCTTCACCTATCCATATGCTCACAAAATCTACACTTCATTATTGACTAGTGAACCGCATGGCAATACATATGGTGAGGACTTCACCATGCATTCTTCAGACTATGAGGATACTATGGAAAAACTGTTTTTTTTTTTTTTTTTTATTTTATGGAATAACTCTTCACAATGCAAAGTATTATATTTTACTATCTACCACGTGACAGTACACGGGTGGAGCCACATAGTATTACACTTCACTATGTACAGTGAAGCCTAGGAAGACCCATTAATAACTAGTGCTCAGTTTACATATGACCTACACAAGCCAAGAGAAGAATAGGGATTGAGCTCACCTCTACGGAGCCTAGAGATCAGGGAGTTCCCAGGGGGTTATCCAGCCGTTGGGCTGTGCTGTGCCGCACACATCCTGATGGTTGACTGGACATGCATCGGGATGTGTGCAACCCAGCCGTTGGATGCCCCCTAAGCACTCCATGGGCGCAGAGCTCCCTGGAGAGGAGCCGGATCCAAAGAATAGACACGTAAATCAATCATTGGACCATCATGATTTTTGTCTTATTATATATCTTTTCTTTCTTTCTTTTCCTCACATCTAAACACATCATAAAAGATATCAAATCCTAACTGGTTCTGCCCATCCTGGGCTCAAATCATCTGGGCTGGGCTTTGAAAATCTGGCTTACTTTTTACAATACTCAAGAAAATGAAGCAGTTTCCACATTAGAATTAATAGGACCAGAGAGTTTCTCATCCCTCGCCTTCACTGCCCACCTATGTGCAATAGACATCACGTCCCTAGTATTCTTAATAATACAAATAGAATTAAAACACACACTATGATTATACACACATCATATTATAACTGAAACATTTCTCACGTCCACCCTGTCATAGTCCTTTACATTAAGCAATTTGTTACTTCTTGACAATCCATTCAAACTACAGCATGCATCCACGCGGATCATTATCCTCTCCGGTTCACTGCCGGTACAATTGACCGGTTCCTCTCATAAGGGGCCGGAAATGATGACCTAACCCTCTGCTCGAACACACTGCCCGAGTGAGGTGAAGTCGTCATTTTTGCCTCCTTATGAGAGGAACTAGACAACTGTACCGAGCAGGGAACCGGACAGGATAAAAATTCGGGTCGACTCCTGCTCTTTCCACACAAAACCGGCCAAGTGTTCATCTATGTAATTTTACTAACAAACATATCTAGTACAATTTTGAGAAATGAAATTTGTTCTGACAGTTTATAACTTGAAGATTTCACATCGACATTGTTCACGACATAAAAGAAAAAAGAAAAGGGGATATGGAGAAAAATTGATTGATGGCAAATAAAAGAAGGGGAAATCTATCACTGCCTAGTCGCATAGCCCTTGCACCAATGTGGGGGCCAATGAGAGCACGCATTGCTATCAATATGGATGAGATTTTATTTCACGGGGGTGGGGCAATAATTTCTCATGCTCATGTGTTTGGGCACAGGATCTACACGACCAGGCAACTTCTTTTTCCCTAAAGACTTCGTTTGTTTCGACATAAAATTTTACCTGGAAAATTTTATGCGATAAATTTTACTTCGTAAATGTAAAATTTTACATGTTGAAAAGTTTTCCAATGTTTGTTTCCATAATAAAACAAACATTGGAAAACTTATAGACATAAAATTTTGGATAATTTACACATGCCACCCCTGAGGTTTGATGAAAGGATAATTTTACGCCCCAGTATTGGAAAATTCTACGTACCCCCCTGAGGATTGCAAATGGTAACAAATAAACCCATTCCGTCAGTTCATGACTAACTGAGTTAAAATTTAGATTTGAACTGACGGAATTACCCTTCTAAGAAGAACCAAAAAAAGAAAAACAAAACAAAACTGCAACTCATCTTCCCCAATCGATTTTGGGGAAGATGAGTTGCAAGTTGCAACCATCCCAGCGCCCCATTGATTTTGATTTTTAAACATTTGCCACTCAACCACTCCTCTTCAACCTCTTTGCCTGAACCGAATCATCAGCATCTTCACCATCACTCTTTCCACCCTCATCACCATCTCCCTCAAGATCCTCACAATCAAACCCTAACCCTAAACTCTGATTTGTTCGCCTGTAATGGGGCGATCTGTTGGACTATCTCAACAAGAAAAAGGCCTAGGCATGATCGAACACCTTCGCCATCTCGATCTCTCCAATAATTCCTTCAATGGAACTCTACCCGCCTCGTTGTTCAACGCTTCTGAGCTTCAATCACTCGCTCTCTCCAACAACATCATCTCTAGTTCGTTGCCATAGTATGTCGGTGGGCTCAATAGCCTCGAATTTCTTATGCTTGAGGCTCGCCGGCTCTGTCCTTGGCCTCTATCTCTGCTTTTATGTGTTTCTCCAACTCTATCAACTGTAAGACAAAATCAACAATGAAAAAGGAAGGGCATCCAAATCAATCTAAAGCAATGAAAAGTTGCAAATCTTATTAGGGTAATAAAATCTTCAATCTACTACAATAAAATGTATAAGAATCAGGGAACTGTATGAGAAGAAAGAACGATTACAAAGATTACTACAGATTGCAAAAGCAACAAACTTTGTTACTCATTAGCTCTGCTTCTTCTTTTGCAGCCCTTGAAGCTGTTCTCTTTGCAAGCAATCTTCCTCTCAAACACTCTGCAGTCCTCAAACCATCATCTCCTTCAACACTTTTTTCCCTGAGAAGAAAACCCACAACAGATCTGAAAAGAAGTTGTAACCGTTCAATCGTGTAGAGAGAAATAGAGAAACAGAGAAACAGAGATTGCACAGAGAGAGAGGAGGGATGGGGCTTGGCCGCCTTGGGGGTTCAGTTCAATCGTTGCTTTATTTTTTCTTGAAAAAGATAGGAAGTTGTGGTCTGTATGTGCACATGAAGATAGCTAGAAGAAAAGGTTCAGGGAACCTCTAAACTGATGCATCTATTGATGGTGCAAAGTGGTGAGTTAGAGGTGGAAATGGCGGTTTTGGTCTTTTTTTGCCATGGATTGACAACTAATGCCTTATTCAGAGTTCAGACCGACATAGTGGTGTCCCATACCTGCTACTCATCTTCCCCAATCGATTTTGGGAAAGATGAGTTGCAAGTTTTTTTTGTTTTGTTTAGTTTTTTTTTTCTTTTCTGTTTCTTCTTATAAGGGTAATTCCGTCAGTTCAGATCTAAATTTTAACACAGTTAGTCATGAACCAACGGAATGGGCTTATTTGTTACCGTTTGCAAACCTCAGGGAGGTACGCAGAATTTTCCAAAACTGAGGGGGTAAACTTATCCTTTCGTCAAACCTCAGGGGAGGTATGTGTAAATTACCTTAAAATTTTATAAGTCAATTTTTTTTAAGTAAAAATTTTGAAGTAAAGAAAAATTTTACCCCGAAACAAACAGAGCTTAAAAAGATATACTGACTTGAAATAATTTCATCTGCATTTCTATTTGATTAAAGTACTCAAACAACAAAATCAATTTAAAAACAAAACATGTATTAGACACGGTCACATTCCCTGCCAAAACCAAAGTAAATTCACGGGGGCCACCTACATTTGGTTACAAGGAAAATGCAGATATTTTCCAAAAATATTAAATATATTATACAGGAAAAATCACTTTTGGCGTTTGGCACTTTGTCTGCAAGGGAAATTCATATATTCTCTAAGAATGAAATATATTTTACAGAAAATGCAAATATTTTCTTTCACTTCCATTTCCCCACTTCCCTTGCAACCAAACAGGCCAGGGCTTTGTAATTCTTTTCCTCTAAACTTTGGCCTCTTAAATGACAACCTTTGAATGCCAAACCCAAAACTTCTTCCCCCATCTCCCTAACTTTTCAAATTGGCCCAATACCCATAAAATGTATCCAGTTTAATAAAGCCCAAAAACTCATGGACCCACAAGTGGGCCCACATCGTTGAATAAAATATTTTTCTAAAGGGTGATTTCTGGGCTCAATGAGATCATACCTATAAAAACGTTTCTCTTGATTATAATCTAATAGAATCTGTACCAAGACAGATTCTGTAGTTTACAACCCAACAACAAATTGACTTTTCAAAAAAGAATTGCTGTTTTGCTCTATATGGAGATGATGGGGAAGGCATTTTGATGGGATAAAAGTCAAAACAACATAAAAAACCTATCTTTGAGTTTGATTCTCAGATCATTGCTCATGCTTAATGCAAAGATACTCCTATTCCTTACTGAGATTTTGACGATTTGCAAAGATATTTTGAGATATGGTCATAGACTTTGAGAAGATTTCCCTTTCTTTTTCTTTTAGGACATAGTGGAAAAAATTAGGGTAAATTACACATCAACCCCTGGTTTTCAAACAAAACTCAGATCACCCCTGATTTTTGAAAAACTCAAATCACCCCCTGGTTTAGACCCCAATATGACAAATTAGTTTCTATCGTTAGTTTTATACTGTAAAGTGATGATGTCAACTAGTTAATAAATTTAAATTTCTAAACTACTCTTGACCAATGTTGAAGATGAAGGAAGGGTAGCATTGTAAATTTAGTTCTAGTATTTTAGTATAAGGATAAAATAGTCCTTTCACACCAATAACTAATAGCAGACTAACACCATTACTATAGAGGGGTTGTTTTTATTTTTTTTCAAAAACCAGGGGGTGATCTGAGTTTCATTTGAAAACCAGGGGGTGATGTGTAATTTACCCAAAAAACTATCTTTAATTCTCTTTTATTTGGATATATTACCCCTCACCATCCTAAATTAAACTCTGCCTTTGGTTCTTTTTTTATAATGAAAAAAATTAGATGAATATAATTTTTTCTTTAAGAGAGAGAGAGAGAGAGAGAGAGAGAGAGATCTTACAAGATACTGCCCAACAAGAAATCCAAAATCCTGAAAGTTCTATTAGTTCTAATCATCCATTTAAGCATGCAAACCATAAAATTTAAGCTTAATTATTTGGAATTCAACTAGTATTTTAGAAACTGTGAATAGATAACTAAAGATTTGTGGATCCATGGTCCAAACTCAAGTGAATGGATTTGATTACATTGAAAAATTGGTAAATTTGGCCTTGGATGTTATAGCTCCATTAAATAAAGATGGATATTGTACATGTCATGTGGTTGTCTGTTGTATGGACATGTTATTTATATCATCATTTATTCATTTTTTTTTTTATCCGATCTTTCCATTTATTGCTTTAAAAATTATTTGAAAATCTATTATACATGAAAGAGCTTCGATGGAGTTTTTTTTTTTTTTTTTTTTGATAATAAAAGAACTTCAATGGAGTTGAGATAGCCACTAAATGTGACATGTGGCTGACCTAGAAAAGATCTCATCCATCCAATGGGAATAACAACAAAGTCATCCTTAACCAGAAAAAAAAAAAAAACAACAACAAAGTCATCCTCCATAGCTCCATATATATAAGGACCACCTTATTCTTCCATCATACTTTGTTGTGTGTGCACAGTAATGTGGACTTTAACTAAAAATAAAATAAAAATGGTCCTATGACCCCCCCCCCCTCATGCTTATCCTATCAATGACTAACCCGTGGCATTGTCTTTAGGATGTCTAGCTGTAGATATTATTATCAGTATTTTTTGGAGAAGGTTGTCTACTTAGTTTAAGCTAGTGAAGCTTTGGTTGTATGTACATTTTGATGCTTTGACGTAGGGGTGTCGATCGGTTGGTTCGGGTCGATTTTGGTTTGGATTGAGTCAATTTTGATGTGAAAATAGTGAATCCGAAATCAAACCAATAAGAAAAGTTCAGTTTCAGTTTGTATCGGGTTGGCTTTGGTTTTTTGTCCATTTTGGGTTCGGTTAACATACATAATTGTATAAAACTATGAAAAAAATCTATTTTTTTTAATGGGTTTCAAGTTGTTATCGGTTTCTTATCGAGGTAGTTCGGTTTGGTCTCGATTTTGGTCTAGGTTTTGGGCCTGTTTTGATATTGGGTTCTTTCAATTTCCGATGTGGTTCGATTTGGTTTCGAAGTTGTAATACTCCAATCCAAAACCTGCCCAATAAGATCTCAGTTCGGTTCGAGCCGGTTACCTGGTTCAGTCCCAATTTTGACACCCCTATTTTGATGTATAGAGAGACAATTTAAATTTTGTATTTCATCTCAACAATACGATCCCTTGAATCGTTATCCCCTCCAATTCGCTGTCCCCTCCAATTTCTCACATGGGGCGAAAATAACCACCCTACCCCCTACCTGAAAACACTGTCCAAGGTGGGGTCCACTCCCTCCTATTAGAGGAATTGGAGGTGCCCGCAAATTGGAGGTGATAATTATTCATGATCCCTTGTGTGTTACCTTTTCATTTTGAATTAACAATAATTCAATTTTCTTTTAATGTAAACTTTAGTCATTTTCTAATACTCTATTTTTTAAATATAATGATCTTCACATTGAAACTTACCACGTATATAGATTTTTTTTTTTTTTTTGAGTGAAGAAAAAGATAAAACTGTTGTATGAGAATACAATTGTCTTACCAACAGCTCCTTAGTGGAATTGGTGAGCTGTGGTGCGTTTCATGTCCATGCTCACCAGGAGATTTCGAGTTCAAGTCTCCTAACGAATTCAGATCAACTATCCACATGGGAACGGGTGGGGACAGATCTGACCCGTTCATGGGGCATGGGTCCCGAGTTCAGATCTGCTACCCACATGGGGATGGGTGGGGACAGATCTGAACCCTCCATGGGGGTGTGGGACCCATGTCCCATGGAGGGGTCAGATCTGTCCCCACCCGTCCCCATGTGGGTAGTTGATCCGGATTCATGGGTCCCACACCCTAGAGGTGGGTCCCACACCCCCATGGAGAGTTCAAATACTCTATTTTTTAAATATAATGATCTTCACATTGAAACTTATCATGTATATAGATCTTTTTTTTTTTTTTTTTTTGGAGTGAAGAACAAGATAAAATTGTTGTATGAGAATACAATTGTCTTACCAACAGCTCCCTAGTGGAGTTGGTGAGCTGTGGTGCGTTTCATGTCCATGCTCACCAGGAGGTCTCGAGTTCAAGTCTCCTGACGAGTTCAGATCAGCTACCCACATGGGGACGGGTGGGGACAGATCTGACCCGTTTATGGGGCATGGGTCCCGAGTTCAGATCTGCTACCCACATGGGGATGGGTGGGGACAGATCTGAACCCTCCATGGGGGTGTGGGACCCATGTCCCATGGAGGGGTCAGATCTGTCCCCACCCGTCCCCATGTGGGTAGTTGATCCGGATTCATGGGTCCCACACCCTAGAGGTGGGTCCCACACCCCCATGGAGAGTTCAAATACTCTATTTTTTAAATATAATGATCTTCACATTGAAACTTACCACGTGTATAGATTTTTTTTATTTTTTTTTTTTTTTGAGTGAAGAAAAAGATAAAACTGTTGTATGAGAATACAATTGTCTTACCAACAGCTCCCTAGTGCAGTTGGTGAGCTGTGGTGCGTTTCATGTCCATGCTCACCAGGAGGTCTCAAGTTCAAGTCTCCTGACGAGTTCAGATCAGCTACCCACATGGGGACGGGTGGGGACAGATCTGACCCGTTCATGGGGCATGGGTCCCGAGTTCAGATCTGCTACCCACATGGGGACGGGTGGGGACAGATCTGAACCCTCCATGGGGGTGTGGGACCCATGTCCCATGGAGGGGTCAGATCTGTCCCCACCCGTCCCCATGTGGGTAGTTGATCCGGATTCATGGGTCCCACACCCCCATGGAGAGTTCAAATCTATCCCCACCCGTCTCCATGTGGGTAGCAAATCTAAATTCCTCCTGGCTGGTACCTACCCCTCTCCCTATTTCCCCCCCCCCCCCCCCCCTAAAAGAAAATAAAAAGAGAAAAAGAATATAGTTGTCTCAGTATGGGTGGATGCTGAATTTTTAAAATTACTCGAGTACAAAAATGTCTTTTGGTAAATTGAATATAGCATTGGTTAAAAAAACAGGCAATGGGGCCTATACATGAAGGGCCTTTGAAGGTTCCTAAGCTTTTAGCCATTGAGGATATATCAATGACATGTATTTTTCTATTCTAACGTAAAGTTCAATAATAATAATAATAATGATAATGTTGTGAACAATAATAGGAACAAGAACCAGAAGAAGAAGAATTACTACAATTATTGATACAATAATGACAAAAAAAATATATAATAGTGACATATACTAGTAGAATTAAACTTTGGTATTCTATCATTTGATCTCGGGTGATATTAAAAAATCAGCATCCACAAGTGTTGAGCCACATTTCTTTTCATACAATAGTTTTAAGTTTTTCATTACCCAAAAAAAAATCTAAATACATGCACCATTAAGTATTAACTGAAAAAAAAAAAAAAAAGTATAACCAGTGTGCGAGGCTCCCGCCACTGCAGGATCTGGGGAGAATCATAATTCATGGAGTCTTACCCTCTGCTTTCAAAGATAGACAAAAGTAAAAGGTGTAAGAAGATGAATTCAATGAACCTCATTGAACATGTCTATAGTCATATGACATTTTCTCCTTCAGATTGACCCCACGTGGGACCAATAATCAGTTCAAGGTTGGCTTTGGTGTTAGCTGTTTTGTACAATCATATTTGAAAGCGAGAACACACACACAATTAATCACATTCAAAAGCGACACACCATCATATTAATTAGCTAATGTTGAGATATGACATTACACTATTAGTTTATTTGTTTAGAAGTGAAGTAATTAAAGTCAATAAATTTTTCCTAAGAAAATTAAATCAACAAAGTTTACATCAAAATCTAATTTTCATTATTAGCAATGCATTCTAACTTTTCACTTTGAAGCCAAGCTTTACTTCTTCTAAGGTCATATAAGATGGTTAGCTTTCATATTTTCCTAGTGAATTATTTCGCATACCTATCTTGCGCATTAAGTAGAAAAAAAAAATATTTTTCAATCAACTTTACTTTCAATTAAAGATTCCATTAAAAAGTTTCTTTTTTCTTGTTTCCTCATTTTATTTCATTTCAATGAAAATCTTAAATAAGTTCCTAATTTGTAAGAGAAGAGAGCCAATGGGTTTCTCCATTGAAGCACAAGGGAGACTAAAATAATCATGTAAGTATATGTTTAGTGAATCAAACTAAACTCATTTTTACCACATAATTATGATCTTCAAATTGAAACTTACCCACATGCATAGATTGATATACCCGATGAATGGACCTTTTAGCAGTTTTATGTGCCATTAAAGGTGCAATGTAACACAGTCGGCACATTCAATATCGAAATGAGAATGTGGTGGGAGGGGGAAGAAGAAAAAAAAGGTTGCTTGGTCGCACCCCCTACGCCCAGACAGATGGGTGGCGAAATGACCACCTCACCCCCTCATATTGGATGCTTAAGCATGTACTCCCATTCATTCCTATACTGACGCATGGGCCACGTGACCAAGTAGTCTTCTCTCTCCCATGATAACAATAACAATTTTGATAACAATAGAATGAAGAACAGCTACTTCTATTATTGAAGCAATAATGACAACAAAAAAAAAAAAATCACAATGATACTGATAAAATTGAGCTTTAGTATATATTTGAAACCAATAATCAGTACAAGATTGGTATTGATGCTAGCTGATTTGCACGATCACATTCGAAAGTGAAGTCTTGTTGTAATCCTAACTATTAAGCAAAATTTGATTGTTTTAAGTTTAAACTGTTTTTTTTTAATGAGAAATACAAAAACAAAATTCTGAGAAGACCTATCTGATATAAAGACTGCCCCCCCTGACCACCCTACAATGAGAATCAAGGTATCCTATGTAATTTTCTTTTCGTATTTTTTTGGGAGGGCAGAGTCAAGGTATCCTATATAAAACACTAGTTTTTAGGTGTGATATATAAAACCCTCTATTTGCATTGCTTTGCATCCTCTGCATAAGTAGGTCAAAGGGTGGACTAGGGATGTAAATGGTCCCCATTGCATTTCTCCACCCAATATATTAATTAGCTAAGATGAGATTTGAGAGCACAATTCATTTGATTAAAATTGAAGTAATGTCAACAAATTTTAATAAATTTTAGGATAATTATCCATGTAACAATGGAAGGTGATATTTATGAAAATCTTAAGATAAATCTGATTCATTTATTTTACTTTTTTTCCTTTTTTTTTTTTTTTTTTTTTTTTTTTTTTAAGTTAAATTATTTGTTTCTCATTTAAAGTTGGGAGAGCGCATAATAATGGCTAGAATAATGGTACACATACATGGACACACATGCGATGTATGCCAATACAAAAGAAGTTATTTAATTGAATTAGATTCTGAAATTTGACACATGGCTAATCTAGACCATGTCCTCTATATCCAGTAATCAGAATGCACATATCATCTATCCACGTGGTAGAATAGATACTTTGTGACATTTAAAAAAATAACAAACTTTTGTAAGAATAAATTTTCTTAAATTTCATATTTAAAAAAAAAAAAAAAACTATTTTTTCTTATTATCAAATGCATTGAAAATTTTCATTTGTTTTGCAAGTAAACCCTATCTTGGACATCAAGAAAAATAACTTTTCTACCAACTTTACTTCCAAGTTCCAATCAAAGTTTCTTGTTTTCTTCTTTTCTCATTTCACATCACTTCAATGAAAATCGTACATCTAATTCTTAAATTGTAAGAGAATATAGGTCTTAAGGGTTTCTTTAATTTAGGCACAAGGAAGACTAAAATAATCACTCAGGTATCTTTAGTTGGGTCCATGTGTTACTGTCGTGCACCCGTGTAGGCAATATTAAAAAGATTAAAGAATGAAGTGTGCTAGTTGGTGCATGAATGGTTTCACCTATAAATAACTATTATAGAAATACCTATTAAAAAAAACCTATTATAGAAAGAGCCCACGAGTATACCAAGCCAAATTAAGCAATAACCTATAAAAAATTTTCGATGGTGTATGAATGCATTCAGTGTTTCCCTGCTCTTGTTAATTATAGAAGGGTAACGCATCATCCCCTGGTTTTCAAACGAAACTCAGATCATCTTCTGATTTTTGAAAAAACTCAAACCACCTCCTCTATAGTAACAGTATTAGTCTGCTGTTAGTTATTGGTGTGAAAATATTATTTTACCTTTGTACTAAAACATGAGAATTAAATGTACAATACTATCTTTCTTTCATCTTCAACATTGGTCAAGGGTAGTTTATGGATTTAAATTTATGTAACTAGCTGACATCATCACTTAACAGCATAAAACTAACGATAGAGATTAATTTGTCATATTGGGGTCTAAACCAGGAAGTGATTTGAGTTTTTTCAAAAACCAAGGGGTGATCTGAGTTTTGTTTAAAAACCAGGGGATGACGTGTAATTTATCCAATTATAGAATGTGTAGATCGGTGTTGCCGTCTCTAATTTAGAATAATTTATTAGTTGATCCTGAGTCTGCCACATCATGCTTCCTTTTTTTTTTTTAAAGAAATTGAACCGGTTCATGGAATCATCAAAAAAATCTGGACCAGATTGGTCTTTGTCCAACTCATTTTTGTTGTAGCAACTCAGGAAAAAAAACAAAGGAAGAATAGATTGAAGGGTGTCAATCAATTCAGTTCGATTTTTTTGTTTAATTTTGATTCGATTCAGGATACAATATATAAAATCGAAAATCAAACTAAAACTGAATAATTTTCATAATTTCATAATTGAAATCAAATCAAATCAGTTTGGTTTTATTCAGTTATTTTCATTTAGTTTGTATGTAGTCTTGGTAACGGTTTAAATAAAATTAAACTATTGAAACAAATAAAGTTAGAAAGTAAATTACAAACTCATGAGATAGAGTCTCATAATGTCAAATTTGGTACCTTTCAACCTTTTTTACAACTATAAACTAAAAAAACCCAGAGTAAGTAATTTCACATAACTTAACCCTTCAGTATAGCTTAGATTCAATTTTGATTTGATTTATATGGTTTACGCTTTTATTCGATTTGATTTGGTTTAAATCGATGGTTTTATTTAAAACCAAAACAAAACTGAATATAATTTCATTTTCCTAAACCGATTCGATTCTATTTTAAATGTTCAGTTTTGGATCCGATTCTAAATTGACAAGCTTAAGCAGATTGACCAGTTTCAGTTTATCTGGGTCATATCTTGTGTGGAATTAAATCCCATTGATGATTGATCGGTTTCAATTCAATTAGTCCATCGCGTTCAAATTTTTAAAACTACATATATTTGGAGTGTTTGAATGACTCCTCTATAGGTGTATCTAAAACTTTATACTTTTTAATTGCCACTTGTCTTATTCTCAAAAGATTATTAAGATAGAGATATAAAAAGATTTTCAAAAATAAATTGAAAGTGACAAATCATTATGTCATTATCAAAAGGTGTCATCGTAATATACATTTTTCGAGCATGCCTATAAAATGACACTATCGCTCTCATTAGAAAAGAAAAAAATGTATGTCAAACCAAAAAAGGACAAAAGGACAAAATAAGAAATTAAGATTACAAATTTCTTGACACCTTAAGGGTGTCAATAAGAAAATCTCATATTTCAAACCCTCAAACTCCGGAAGGTGTAACAATATTACAGTAGTTATCAGGAAAACTATTTTGATGGAACCATACCATTAAGCATTTTCACACTGATGCGCATAAAAATGCCCCTCTAGTAAACAACCGATCGACACATGATAAAAGACTGGTTAAAAGAAGGAATTGGACCAAAGCTAGAAGGAACTGTTAGGACACGGATCCGTCAGGATTAGAGCTCTAAAAGGACTCAAACTTTGCACATGGAACCGACTCTCCACTGGAAGAGTTGTACTGGGACTCGAATTCTCCACCACTTGTGAGAAGATAGAGTATGCTCCCCAAATTGAGGGAGGCACGAGCCCCACTTCATCACGTACGAGGGGATTAACTAAATTCCCTAATGGCTCTTCCTCCAATCAGGATTCTACAACCAGCTCTGCAACCACCTATCCTTTATATAGTAAGGAAGGACCCAATTAAGGTACATTCATTCAACAACTAATAATCTCTCTATACTCCCTCATATTTACCGTTGCACAGGTCTGACTTAGGCATCGAAGAATCTGCCGTCGGAGTCCACTCCGGAGCTCTCTTGTTCACTTCACTTTTTGTTGGTCGCCCACGTCTTCTGCTCAGATTAATTTATTTGTAAATTTGGTATAATTGTTTGTAATGCAATTAGCATTAATTGATGCACAAGTATTGTTGAGATGTAGAGAGTTATAGAACCCTAATCCCACATCCGTTTGTACAAATTTTTGGTGTCTTCATATACCAATCTAATGCCTTAAGATTCTAGGCTGAACCCACATCCGAATAAGTATTATATGTGTACTGTGATGTACTAATTAGTGAGATTAATTTCAATTCCTTGAATCATTCCTCCTTTATGGATATAAATATATTGGCTTTTCAATCGTAGACAAAACCATCATCTCCATAGGAATTATTAAAACATCTGTGCCACCAACAACCAAATAATGTGTTAGTATTGACTTATAAGCCAGGTAGGGCATGGTAACCTTGAAGATTGCCAACCACTAGGGCACTAGGGTCTTTTACTAAGAGTATAACCTATGCACGTGTGTTTATCCATGTAGCATACTAGCTCTATTGTAATGACTAATGAGTAACTCATAAAAAAAAAAGTCTCTTAAATAGATTATCATCTAATACTTGATAAGTATGTGAATAATTAGTCATAATTGTCAAAATAACTTGACTCCTAAAAAAAATAGGGAAAACGAAAGCTGCTTGGTCGCGTGATTCCTGTGCCTAGACATAGTAGCATGCAAATTTACTATCTCATCTCTTTGAAATAAAATATAAAAAAAAAAAAAAAAACCATCCATGTTGATACCCATGCTCAGTTGCTCATGCTGTCAGTGACTCCACGTTGGTGCAGAGACTACACAACCAAGCTGCGATCTCTTACACAAAAAAATATATATATTATAAGGATTTAGGCGATGTTTTGATTGCACTTCTGTTATGTGAGAGTCAATTTTAGGTGAAATTGATTTTTCTTGATTCCACTTCATTAGAATGAGTTGTGAGAGTATAATGACACATTTAGTATATATCTATTTCAAGATCGAATCCAAATCATAAAAGATCAAGAACAACATTTGGAAACCCTATTACAGATCCTTTCTGCCATTACACTCAATAATTTCATTTTCTTTCAACTCAAGTAATTGTTACGTTTAATCTAATATACGGTTCAAGTTGTCCACACTTCAGTGAGGGGTGAAGCAGCTTCAACAAAAATGGACGGGGGGGGGGGGGGGTTCACTATTTTAGAATTTATCAAACATATGGACACCACATATATTCAAAAAATACTCCCTTATGTCTCCCTTAAATGATCAAAGAACATTTTTCAATCATAAAACAAAGCAATCTTTTCTCTAGTATGTAAAGGGGTTCTTTTCATTAGCAAAATCATGGCCGACCATGGCATCTCCAAAGAATACATATATACCTTCATCTTTAAAGTACCTGAGTTGCTAACTTTGACATTGGTAGAGATATATATATTTAAATTAGTATAATTTTTTATACTTTAACTTGGTGGAAAGCTTACATTTTCTCCACAACCTAATGATAGCAGACCAGACTCCATTTTTATGAAACTTAGAAACTTTAGGGTTTTCAAAGAAAAAATTTTGGGTGGGGTTGTCAGGTCCATTTACACGCTCAAACCACCAACAAAAAGAAAATAGTATAAAAGATTTTGTGTCACCTAAAGAGGATAAAAGGAGGGTCTAAGGTGGAGTCCCTTTTTCCCAAAGGAACCCATGATGTAGTATGGATGGCATAGAGTGGGGCCCTCTCTCTCTTTCTCTCTCCTTAAGCAAGGTTCCAACATACACAATGCTTAAGGAAAGATACATTGACATGACCTAGAAGGACCCATGAGATTTTTGGTCGGGCATATTGGTTTTCCATTAAGACAATAGTAAATTATTCTCTTAACATTGATGTGTCTTATAAGAATCCATTTTCAATTTTGGAGTTTAGTAGCTAGCTAATTGTGTTCATAGTGATTAAGAAAAGCTAATGGTATTAGAATGAGATTCTATTTGCTAATGTTACTTAACAGCTGGAGAGTATGACTATGACAGAGATTGATTGTTGCCCTTGCTTGATGTAAATAATTAGGGTTCATTGATGATCATCATAGTACACGATTTGAATGATAGCGCTTTGATCAGTTTCAATATTAGATCCATGGTTTGGATTAGTAAAATTAGGCGAGTTTAATTTTCAATCAAAATTAGAGAGAAGATAAGGCTACTTGACACAATTAACATAATTATTATTAGGGAAAAAGATCTCTACTTGGTGCTGTTTTCTACGCCTTCTCACAAGGCACCATGAACTGACACATCTGCCCCTTAGGTAGATACCCAAGCGTGCTCCCCCTTTGGCCCAGACGCTTGTATAGAGACCATGCGATCAAATAGAGATTTCTTACCCTTAGTATTATTATTCTAGAAAAAGCGGCATCATGTACAAACTAATTGATTGAATTTAAATTTAATCAACTATGGATAAATAAGAGAAAAATATCTCTACTTGGTGGTGTTTCCTACACCCTCTCATAGGATACCGTGAGATGATGCCTCTACCCCCTGTGTAGATACCCAGGCGTTGGCACCTATTGGCCCAAACGATTGTGTAGAGACCATGCGACCAAGTAGAGATCTCTTTCCCAATAAATAATTATCTCTCTCTCTCTATATATTACCATATGATTTGGAAAAAAAAATATATGATGGATAAATTAAATTTATAGGTTTAAAATGAAACATATGACTCAGATAGGGGACCATAGTGAGACTTAGTTGATTGGTATCTAGGTGAAATAGGAATAAGTTAGGGAGATATCTTTTTTTTAATGAGAAAAGAAAAAAATTAAATTAACTAAAGAGAAAGATTAAATCAGGACCATAATAAGCTAAGAAGAAACCTTGATTTAGGGAGGAAAGGCAAAAGCTTAAGCTGAATACTAGGCAAAAGCACATGGTTTAGAGCAAGAGAACTTTCCGCATAGGTTCAAACATCAAGTTGTCAAAAACCACACTACCTCCTCCCCCCACCTAAAATAAAATTTAAAAAAAAAAAATACTCTCTCTCTCTCTCCAATATTTTTATGTGATTGAGGGATTAAAGAATCTTTTTCCCCTTTGTTTTTAAGCTCTCTCTCTCTCCAATACTTTTATCTAATTGAGGGTTCAAAAAATCTTTTCCCTTTTATTTTTTAAGGACTAAAGCATCCCACAATATTAGAATAAGAAACTGCACCAATGAGAGAGTGGGAAACAGATTCGTTCAGTAGGGAGTCACATTTTGCCTATACAGAGTATATTGATGTAGGTCTAATGACTCAATATATGAGAAGGCATGGAAAGGAATCCCCATTCCGGCATCGTGGGAATTTTTTCTCATTTTTTTTTATTTTAAGAAAGGACAACATGTCTTTTGAAAATGGGTATATAAAGTAATATATCTTTGTATGGGCCAAATTGTAGACATTATTACCAATTTGATATTCAAAATAATGTCCCCGTGTGGAAGACCTAAAATTGGATCTTAGTATCTTTAGATAGAGCAAAAATATACCAATCATCAGATGCCATTGTGGCAAGTTCCTTGATGACTCTCTAAGAAACTTGAGACCTATTATGTCCAACCAAAGTTCTTGGCTAGACCATTTAAATAGGTCCGATGAAATTATATTTTTCATAACCATACCAAAAGGATAATCTTATGTATCAAAAATTACATGCAAATTAATGGAAACTATTTTTTCCGTCTAACACATGGAACCCTAACAATCCCCCCCTTCCATGCGGGATCTATTGAGATCACACTCGGTTCCCATGCTCTGACTTTATCCCGAGTTTGGCTCTGTCACAATTTGACTCTGATTCCACTCTGTCCTCAAAAGCTAGTTGTTAAGGAGAGGGTGTTCAACTACATATAAACCTCTCACATTCCTCATTCATATCCGATGTGAGACTATTTTTTTCGCCTACCACATGATGCTTGTTCAAAAATCATAAATCATTGAACATCTCAACTTATTCCAATACACTAAATCTATCCAACACATTTTGCATCCATTATTAGTTAGGGTTGGCAATGGATCTTTTTTGTTTTGAAAAATTATGTATATGTATGCATGCTTTAACCTGATAAGAGTCCAAAACTGATTAAAAATGTATTTTTTTCATTATTTTGAGTACAATCGAATCAAACCTAAATCTGACTGAAATCGAAATTAAGCTGATAAGAACCCAAAATCAAACCAAACCAAAATTTTCTCAATTAATTTGGTTTCGGATTCACCAGTACCACCTCAAAACCGATTCAGCCCGAACCAAACGATTGGCACATTTGCATGTTCCACCTTGGAAGAACCCAAAATTAAGTCCTTGTTCGATATCTAGAATCCTAATTGTTAGTTAATGAAAATTCAGTCAAACCTAATTGAGTTGAAGAGGGAATGTTCAACTATTTATTTTGGGTGAAATGGATTCATTACTATCTGTCCCAAACAAATAGTGGATCTCTTTAGTTGGATTTTGGAGTTTTCTACTTTAGCTTTTTGTCATTGTGATATATGAACGATGTAAAGAAAAGAAAAGCACAAAATTGAATGGTGAATTGGTATCCAATACATAACTGACACAAGTAATGATAAGGAAGCCATTAAGGCACAACTCTAACTCTATTCATCAACTTTTGTACTTTCATATTCATATAAGATGGAAGGAAAAAAAAACACTTGGTAGGGTTTTGGTAAGGGTGTCAATTGGTCGGCTCCATCGTGTTGAATCGGTTTTGGTTTATTATTGAACCAATCCAAATCCATATTGTTAAGGAAGTTTCGGTTTTCGGCTGATTTCAGTTTTGGTCCGATTTCTTATCATTATATTTTGGTTATTAATTTGTAATCGAGTTATTATCCGGTTTGATCCGCTTTAATTTTGTTTCATTTTACATATAAACAAAAGGAAATCAATGGAAAAATTCTGGGTTTTTTGGGTTTTGTACCGGTCCGGACTTGATCTTTATCGGGTTCAGTCCACTTTTCAGTTTCAGTCGGTGCATTCGATCAGTCCAGTTTGGTTTTGATTTCTAGCGATTTTTATAAAACCCCAACCCAAAACCAAACCGATAAGGGTTCGCTTAGATTCGGTCATGGCCGAATCGATCACTTTCGATTGATTGGTCCCTAACCCAAAATAATTTATAAGGAGATTTAAGTCAATACATGTTGTACTAAGAATACTTAATAACCAAACTGTAATGAGAAAACATTACTAAATTCTTCAACAATTCCCACTCAAACAACCAAGTACTAAGTTCTTACCCATTTACCTAACACATTTTAATTTGCAAGCTAACATCATCATCTTTGCCTTTTAATTACAGCATAAGATTAGATAGATAACCCCATTTACCTTCAAATCTTCTCTCACAAATCACAATCTTTAATCATAATTAGTTAATGCAGACCAATCCAAATGGTTTAACTGATTTAATCATTCTTATTTAGTATATATATATTTTTATGTACCTCGAGAGAAGGAAAGACAAAAATAATTACCAATTACACTAAGAAGAGTATAATAAGTTCAAAATCTTAGGGTGTGTTTGGAACTTTGGATTGTTAAAAAATAGAAAAGAAAATAATGGGTTTTGCCAACAAACCTCTTAACCCACCCTCACAATATACACGTTCGAGTACACACTTTTGTCTCTTTCATCTCTCTCTCATATCATATCTTACTATATCTTACACGTGTGTATCATTCCTTCATTTGCCCTAACCAACTCAACAGAACAACTACAAGTCTACAACACATAAGACAAAAGCAAACACTGTTCGTGTTACTGTACTATTTATGATACACAACTTAATTCATCTGAATCGTACAATTCACTTTACTTTTTATAGATAATCAAGACCGTCAGATATGATTGTGGGCCCCACTTAGAAAGTGGGGTATATATGCTTTTAAAACAATAGTATTGATATGTTGGCTAACGACGAAACAGATCGAAACTTCTCCATTAAAAAAGCGAAGCTTTAAAATGCAAAAAAAAAAAAAAAAAAGGCGAAAAGATTAAATTAAACAAAAATGAAATCAACCCCTGAGCTCCGAATCTCCTCAAAAGCAAACCTTTCTTTCCTCTTTCTCTCTCAACTCTCGAAGTTCTTCTCTCCAGCTCTCCCCGCCCTTCTTCTCTCTCCGTCTTTCTCTGTCTCTGTCTCTCTCTGTGTAATGATGGAGAAGACGTCGCCGGAGCTAGACTTAGACAATCTGAGGGCGATCAGGGTTCTTGGAAGTGGAGCCATGGGCACTGTGTTCTTGGTTCACGATCAAACCACAGACCCATCTGCCTCTTCACCTTTCGCCTTAAAAGTGGTGGAGAAATCAACCCTTTACGGCAAATTCGAGGGTGATCGACGAGCAAGATGGGAGGTTTCCGTTCTATCTCGCCTGAACCACTCTTTCCTTCCAAATCTTCTCGGCACTCTCGAGACTGATGAGTACATGGCTTGGGCGGTTCCGTACTGTCCCGGCGGCGATCTTAACGTCCTCCGCTACCATCAAACAGACCGTGTCTTCTCCTCCTCCGCCATCCGCTTCTACGTCGCTGAAATCGTATGTGCACTCGAGTATCTACACCGTATGAACATCGTATACCGTGATCTCAAGCCGGAGAATGTCCTCATTCAACAATCCGGCCACATCACCCTCACCGACTTCGACCTCACTCGAACTCTCAAACCCAGACCGGCCGGCTGGGTCTCCGAACCGGAAGTGCTTGATCTTGCAGCGGCGAAGGATAAACCGAAACACCGCAGGAACCTAACCCGGCTCATATCGGTCGTATCGGAGAAAGGTGGGTTGACGAAAGTGAAGTCTGCGCGTGTCTCTCCGGTGAGTCGAAAGAAACCGAGTTTCTCCAACGGGGAACGTTCCAACTCGTTCGTGGGTACGGAAGAGTACGTATCACCCGAGGTAGTACGTGGAGAAGGACACGAGTTCGCCGTCGATTGGTGGGCTTTGGGAATTTTAACGTACGAGATGATGTATGGTTCGACGCCGTTTCGGGGGAAGAACCGAAAGGAAACGTTTCGGAACGTTTTGATCAAGCCCCCGGAGTTCGTAGGTAAACGGACGGTTCTCATGGATTTGATCGAACGGTTGTTAGAGAAGGACCCCACACGAAGGCTCGGGTACAATGAAGGAGCAGTGGAGATTAAAAGGCATCCTTTCTTTAATGGGTTGAGATGGGATTTGCTGACGGAGGTGTTACGACCGCCGTTTCTGGCGTTAAAAGACGAAGATGAGACTTTCACGGAGAAAATTAAGGGTGGTGGGACAGATATTAGAGAGTACTTTCAGAATCTAAAGGCTCCGCCGTCAGTTCCTCCGTCACCGTTACCGTCGCCGTCATCTGAATACCGGGTAAACGTTTCGTTGACGGAATTCTGACTAGCTAGTCTCTCTCACAAGTGTAATTACTTTATAGCCTACGAAAGAAAGTTACTTTCGCCGTTTGTACATACAGAGAAAAGACAAATCATATACCTGATAATGACGTTAGAAGAAAGGAACTTTGTATTGTTTAAAGCTAATTTTCATTAAAGCTATTGTACTTTAAAGAGTAATTACCCGGTACGCCGGTGGTGTATAATCGTTGGCTTGTTGTGCACGAAGGCCCCGAAGTGTTCAACGGTGTAGATCTAAAATAGTGGTACTTGGGAAGTGCACGTACGCCTTGCCTTTTACGGCAATTCATTCCCTTCTTTTTTTTCACTCTAGGTCGAGAGATGATTAGCCGTCCGATTAGTGAATTTTCAATGAATCTGACGGTGGAAAAATGCACTTTTGAGCTCAAAGTGAAATCATGAAAAGGTGTAGATGATCCAACAGTTATGATTTCACACGGTGGGTTTGGCTATGATATCAGTTTCCACTAAGAAGGAAGAAATGTGAGTTTACCTCAAAAGGATGAAAAGGGGGTAGAAGGGAAGGGAAGGGAAGGGAGCGTTATAACCAATAGCCATGATTCAGTGTATCTCGCCCCTTCCTAGATTCCCGTGAAATCTAGTGTTGTGCCTTTCAATGTTGGATTTGAATCCAGAGGAAATTCTCATGCATCTGTATTTGCTCAAATCCGCCCCTGGTTTTAGGGCCTAGATCAGGTCTGAAAAACTTTGAGGTAACTCACATGGAAGTTCGGAGTAACATTTTCTGCAGTGTCTTAATCTTGTGGTGTCTTGTAGTTCGGGTCTAAGAGTTCAACATATGGAAGATGCAACATCTAATGGTGCCAAACTCGAGAAAAAAAAAAAAATGAGTCAATCGAGCTCACACTGTTGGATGAAGCATCTTTTACATATCGAACTCTCAAGCCCAAACTGCATGCCGAGGATTTTAATCCAATTAGCTCCTTGTATATGGCATGTAACGACTCTTTACAAGGCTTTGTGATAATGTATCCTTTTTTTCTACAAATACCCTTTACAATACTCTTAATGGCAATACAGAGAGGTATCTATGAAAACAGAAGGACACATGTTGTCGAGAAACCATATGTAAAAGCCTTCTTAATTGAGGATACGGACACATGGTTTTTAGGTTACATGGAGGGAATATTGTGGTTAATCGAAATCCATGGACCATAAAGAGTTATTTGAGAGTTCGGATCATCTATGTATGCGATCGGATGTTGATCATTCGATTATGTTTCATTCATTGTACATCGGTGCATGCGATCTATCTTGGGTGTGGGTGTCAATAAAGCCGCTGGGATGTTGATACATATTCCATAGGTATATATATACTATATATATATATATATATATATATATATATATATGTACTAATATAATACTTGACAAAAAAGGTTAAGAGATAGAGATAATAATTCATAAAAGAGTAGATTATTTATGATTGTTATTTAAGCCCTATGTTCGGCTATGAGGGATAGGTACAATTGTAGGAGTTTATACACACGTCTTTTACATATTTATTATGCCCAGGGTGTCTATGTATACAAAACTGGTTTGACTGGACGGTGCGAGGGATCTAGTCTCGTTCCTTGGGTGGTCATATGGTAAAAATTTATAGTCCAAGTCAACCATATGGCATTTTGTTGGCTTTTTTTCTACAAGTATTTTTTGTTATCTCTTTTTTGACATTTCAAATTTTCAATATCGCTGAATCTCTTTTTATGATGTTTACCAGAAAAAGAAAAGAAAAACTCTTTTTATGACATGGCAAACTTGTAATTTAGTCACCTAGAGAGTCTAGGAAGTCAAACGAACCATTAGTTTGACAGGTCACTCTCTTGGTTTACTTACAATGTCAAATGTTACTGTCAACCCGTTTACCAAAAAAAAATAAAAAATTTACTGTCAACCTCAACCATAAGGCAATTTTTTATTAGATTTTCCCATGTATTTTTAACCTTTGAATTATTGAGCTCCATTCTACATTTATGATTCTTTACCCACATTTTGACCATGATTTTTTGCCACATGTCCATTTGTATTGAGAGAGAGAGATGTCACTATGGATCTATAACTTATAAGGGGGTTGTCTGAGAGAGAGAGGTGACATTAAGGGGAAAATTATCGTCTCCATTTATCTGCCCTTTCATTTTCTCCATTACGTCTAATAGGCGAGAGTGGACCCCACCCGGGTAGTGTGTTTGGACAGGTAGGGTGGTTATTTCCGCCCCCTCCCTATGAGATGTAATTGAGGAAATGGAGGGGCACATAAATGGAGACGATAAAGATCTGTCATTATGACTCTATAAGGTATGAGAGAGAGAGGTCACTATGGATCTATAAGGGTGTTTGTGTGAGAGAGAGTGAGGGGTGTCATTATAGATACAAGAGGGATGTGCTGGTGCATGTAGGGATGTAAATGGATCGGATGTCTCTGCCCGGATATGGATACCCATAAATGGATACGAATGCAAATTGAATTCAGATTTTCGACCCTCAACGTATGACTCAGTCTCAATCCTTGTTTTAGTCTCATACTTCTCATATCTTCAAAACCCCTCTATATCAAGTTTGATATCTATTTAGATTGGATAATTTTTTCTCGAATTATTCAAATAAAAATTTAAGTACCCCTAAACAGATACGGATGCCAATCAAATTCGGATTTTTAGATACCCATTTACATCCCTACATCCGTGTGCGTGCGTCACTAAAATATAATTATTTGGCAGGAATTAAGTCCACCACGTACGCAGAGGTTCCAACTCCCTTGAAACACGATAAATTTTTTTAATTCTTAATAATGAAACATGGTACTTAGCCTATCCTTATCTAGTTATCTTAATGTATAAACCCCTGAAATCATGGAAGTTAAACCACAACGATCCCAATGGACAAATGGAAAAAGACAAAAGGATTTCAAATTTTATTCAAATAATTAAAATTCCATGATGCATTTCCTTTGAAATTTTGAAAATTCTGAGTTGGGTTATCCCACCATTTCCATTTCCAATTCCAATTCCAATTTCAATTCTATCCACCAGTGGGAGCAGTTGTTCTGTGGGTGGTCTACCAAGCCAATCTTTGTTGGGTGATCCAAGTATTTGTCTTGTGGCATTGGAAGCTCATAAGCCTCCAAGATTTTCAACCCAAAATCAAGTGGTAGAATGATCACAGTTCAAGGAGAATCGGCCTCCATGGATTCCGATTCAGCCGGAATTGGCCGAGCACCTGTCGGAATCAATCGAAACCCTAGAAATCAAGTATGAACCGATCGACTCCAATTTCTCAAACCGTGAGAATGATGCTTCCTCAAATAATTGTAAGGGAAAAAAATTCAATACAACTGTGAAAAAGAAATTTTATTTTGTGAGTGTGAGTTAGGGGATAGGAAACAGTTGGATTTGAGCCAATGGCAATGAAATTCCATTCCATAGTCCAAATATGGCTTCTATGGAGAGATCCCTCCACGTATCGAAGGGTTGAGAATTGAGATGGCAATATGATATATACATGTGTCATGTGAGGTATATCGAGGGGCCACTCACTAACTTGGTTAGGTCAAGGATTGAGTTTACGGTATTGGTACCGGTATCAATCACCATGGATACCGATACTGATACCTTAATCCATGGGCTAGGTGGACCAACGATCAACTCCCAAGAAAGGATCAAAAGAATCCTTCCAAAGAACCCCCAAATTCCTGCAACAGATAAGACATTGTCCATTACAATTGCGTCCAAATTAGGGCCCATGCCTCAACTACTGCAAGAGCAAAGCACATGTTCTCATAAAGAAATCTTCAACTAGGAGGACAACAATTACAAATCATGTGCAAGTGTTTTGTAGCATCTCAGACAAAAGGCTCATGATAGAACAGTTATCAAGGGAACGAGATTACCTTACCTTATGATTGTCTAGGAATTTCTAGTGATTACAATGGATTTTCTGCTGAATTTTTGCTGCTGCTACCCCACATTTGCTATAAGCCAGAACCATCCCTTGTCTTCTTTACCAGCTTCTTGGTATCCAGCAATTTATTAGGCCTTGACCCTCACAGCAGAAAATTTTCATCCAACCAGGGGAAAGGAGAGAGAGGGAGGGGGAGGGGGAGGGGGAGAAGGGAGAGTTTAGTGGCTTATTTGCCTCTTCATTCCCTTGTCGGGTAGTAACAGACAGAAACAGTCCCATCTGTGTGCATCTGCACTCGGATCCGCGTTCCCACTCTTCCCTCTCAACCCAACTTTCATAAGCAGACCTAGGGAAATAGAGAAAATGTCATGTGGGTTTCCTCCCCATGACTCCAAAACTGTCTGTAGATATTCAGTTGTTACCATATGCCATGATGGTCCACGCAGGCATCAGAGAAAGGGAAGTCCATTGACACCACAGGGACAAGATGACACTAAATTAATACATTAACCTGCACCATTGAACTAACTAACTCCCTTAGTCCTCGAGGTACTCATGTTAAACTTTACCCAAGTAGCCTCTTCAATCAGTCAACAGTGTAGTTCCAGAAAAGCATTCTTTGAAAATACTGAATTTATATTCCATTTAAGAGAAGAAATGGTCATACCATCCTAAGCAATATCATAGAGGTGACAACACCATTATTTTCAGTGTTATTGAACATACACTAAATGCTACTACCGTTACATTCAGAGGTGATTGAGTCGTATCAACAATAGACAAAATCCAAGGCCTTACCAAACTCCATCATGAACGAGTAACACCCAAAACCAACATGAAGGGACTAAATAAAGCATACCTATAGCCTAGTTAGCTGCAAATTTGGTGCATGAATGGAAGATGAGCCCTACACACCATCTGGCTGGGTAAAGGGATTTGCAATCTCTTCAGTACCATCAGTTGGGGATACAAGCATCACTGCAGTGCCCCTACAAACCTGCAAAACAAATCAAAATAAACATTAAATCCATGAGCCTTTGCCTCTCTCATCAGAGTAAAATTCAACAAACCTTTGTCCTTAAATGATTCAGAATGTAATGAACCAGACCTCAATTTTAATGTAAAAATTAAATTAATTTTAGTAACTGAAGGTTTATTTAATTTTCATGAGCCACCATCTTGAAAGAGGAATCAAAGAATCCACACATGGCCTGGGACCTTCGTAACTCGCAGCATGAATGATGAAGTTATTTTCAAAAAAACTCAGGGGCTGCAGCTGAATTGGGAAGCCTCAGGGACAAGATATTCCTTTTTCGCATGTCTATGAATGTAATTTTTTAATAGTAATATAATTGGACAAGTCAGAAATCTGATGTTCCGTTGAGTTCGAATAGAGAACAAGGGCTGGAAATCAGATCTCTTAGAAAACCTTGCTCCCCCTGTCGGGCACCTTGGGAATGGAGTTTTTTTTTAAAGCAAAAGTACATAATATATTTTAAACCTTTTGGTAACAATGCTTCAGATTCCCCAACTTATTCCCCCCCCCCCCCCCAAAAGTAGGAAGCAAGATATGAAACACCCAAACTCACAGATATGCAAGTACTGTAGGAGACTTTCGTTCATTAAGGTATTCCCATAGCTGGCTTGTGATAAAATGAAAAAGATAAAAAACATAACTTCAAAAGAGGATTAAAATAAATTAAATATATTGGGGGAAGACATACTATTAGGCCAAGAGTCCGGGTTTGATCAGTTGTTTTCAGTGGATCATCTGGATCTGCAGCACAAAGGCAGTAACCACCAGTAATTAATCACTATTTCACACACCCAATTCTATAGAAACTAGCAAGATGTCACAATATATATAAAAAAAATTAATAAGCACAGCCACAAATAAGTGTTATTATAAGGGGAATTTTGTCAGATCATGATAGCCAATGAAATTCAGTTCCCAGGGAGGCTGCTGCACACTGCCAAATGTTCTCTTAGAAGCATTATTGCAGAATCCGGTATTTCAGAAGTAGTGGTTGTTCTACATCTTCTTGATGATCTTCTTTTTGCATAAAGTATAATAATAGCTTTTCCATATTTTCCAGAGATTGATCAACATGTTGAAATCTACTTAGAATTTCTGTTTTGATTCGCATAAAAGCTTCTCGAACGTTTCATAAAAGAGACTTCTTCAAGTTTTGTTCAAACTCTGAACGAGCTGCATTGTATCAGTAGCCATCAAAAGGACTAGAGTTGGATCATTCAACTCTTGACACGGATTGAAGTAGGAAGGTTATTACAGACCCAAATCTACAAGTAATGGGCCCATTAACTTCAAATGAGAAACTTGAACGCTAAGTCAAAACCCAAAGTCATATTGAAAGTAAAGCCAGTCTACTTAGCCTTGCAACAACAACTCAGCCTTTTCCCAACTAAATGGGGTAAGCTACAGGGATCCTTACGAAGACCCAAAAAACAAGAGATTAATAAAACGAATAAAAGAAAGGGAACACAACAACCACAACTACTAATCAGTCTAAAACAAACTAACTGAGGTCGGCTACACGGATCCTTGCCCTCCAATCAGCTCTATTCGACGTCATACTAGAAAAAAGGCCTAAACTATGCATGTCTTTCCTCACCACTTCTCCTAGGGTCATTTTAGGCCTGCCCCTAGCTCTTTTAGTACCTTCAATCTGAATTAAGTCACTCCTCCGAACTGGAGCATCCAGCGACCTCCGTTGAACATTCCATACCACCTCAGGCAACCTTTACGTAGCTTATCTTGAATCGGGGCTACTCCCAAACCAGCTCTAATATGGTCATTCCTTATGTTATCCTCCCTAGTTTTGCCACTCATCCATCACAACATCCTCACTCCGCTACACTTAACTTATCTATATGATGCTTCTTAACTACCCAACACTCCGTGCCATACATCATAGCCGGTCTTATAACAGTCCTGTAAAATTTTCCTTTAAGCTTTAAAGGAATCCGTCAATCACATAACACTCTTGATGCACCTCTCCACTTCAGCCATCCTTACTTTAATCCTCTATGAGACATCATCTTCTATATCACCTTCCTTACTAATGATTGATCCTAGATACCTAAAAAAGCCACTTTGCAGAATCTCCATCTCATCAACTTTCACCCCCTTCATTATCTGTCCCGGAGTTGCTAAAGTTACATACCATATACTCCGTCTTCGTTCTACTTGTCTTAAAATTTTTTGATTCCAAGGTTGATCTCCATAATTCCAGTTGGCATTAATTCAAGCTTTTGTCTCATCCACCAAAACAATGTAATCTGCAAAAAACATGCACCAAGGACCTCATTTGGATGCCTATGGTTTAACTCATCCATGATAAGCACAAATAGATAAGGGTTAATGTTGATCCTTGATGTAACCCAACTATCATTGGGAATTCACTACCTTGACCCTTCACGGTTCATACACTACTCACCACACCATCATACATACACATATTTACTTGAAACATTTCTCCTCCCTAGCATATGCCAAATTAATTCTCTAGGAACTCTGTCATAAGATTTTTCTAAGTCGATAAAGACCATATGGAGATCCTTCTTTCTCTCTCTAAATCTTTCCATGAGTCTCCTAAGTAGGTAGATAGCTTCTATTGTGGGTCTTCCCAGCATAAAGCCAAATTGGTTCTCCGAAATAGAGCTCTCTTTTCTAACCGAACTAAGATTTCCAATTAGGATTATAACTCAAATAAGAAACTAAATAAGTATCTAATAATGAAAATAATAGGGGTGTCAATAATACCCGGCTGGCCCGAACCCGCCCGAACCCGCCCTGAGATGAAATTGGAGTATAACACGGACAAAAAATCAACTCCTCTAATCCAGCAGTCGTGGTGTACTCAGTCCATATCAAAAATCACTCCTCCCCCAAATCGATGTTCACTTGAACAATGCCTTGTGATACTGTTCACATGAACAGTAACTTCTTTTTTTCTTGGTCTTCTTCATGCTTCGATATACATTATAGAGCCTTGGTGATGCAGACTCGTCACCAAATACGACTTTTTTGCTTAGATATAAGTCTAGGGTTGGTTATATACATGTTGGGCCTTGATCCCATGGGTTCTCTATGTAATAGGCCACTTTTATGGGCCTAATATATGGGTAATTAGGTTGCATATGGGATTCCTTAGTTTTATTTTTATGTAATTAGTGGTCATGTGATCATGTGACTAGGTTAAGTGGTCATGTGACTATTTCAGTTGGGCTGGATTATGACTCTATAAGTCCAACCATGTTTTGAGTTTATTTCATTTGTTATTTCACTTTCCTAATCAGTTTAGATTACTTAACAGGTTAAAGATTGGGTTAGGCCTTTCCTTTTTAGTGTAGGAGTCCATTTTTTAGTCTTTTATACAAGGTTGTAAGGGGGGTAAGTATTGAACACGAATTTTGATTAATGAAAAGCTTTTTGCTGCTCTTCTTCTTCATTGAAGATTTTTGTCTTGTGTTTGTTCAAGGTTGGTGGAATTGGTGTTTGATCCAATCAACACCTTGCAATGTGACGCCCAGGAGGATCGTTTGAAGGACTTGGTGTTTGATCCGATTCACACCTTGCGGTGTGAAGCCCGAGTGGTTCAAATTGGTTATTTGTTTCTCCATTGCTGTCACATTCAAGTTCTGATTTCAAGAGTGATTCTACATCATCAAGCACTGTTCAGGACTATAACATCACCCCAAGTCTGATCCAATCTGTTCTTCATCCACAAGTAAGTCTAGAACTGAAAACCTGCAACTATTCTTCTTCCCTTCTAGAAGGTCACATGCAAGGTGATTTTCGAGAGAATTCTGCCCAGCCAAATCTAACCGTTAGAACCTGCTAAAATTTTGATCGAATCTTCCTCAAACCCTAAGAGAGACTCGATCCAAATTTCATTACCATCCACCCAGCTGATTGTCTAAAACTACACTTATACGCCTCTATCTTATCTCTACTAAGAAACCTCCATAACTCCAGATTTAACCATCTGATTTAGCCATAACTTTCAGCATATATTCCCCTCCACCCTACCTACACTCAACCTAAATATTAAGCCCCTCTAACCAACTGATTTCCTGTTATTATGAACCCTAGATTCCATCATCTTCCATCTTTCAAAACCCCAAACCCTAAACCTAACTTGCTGCCTATTCAATCTAACCTACTTCCAACCATCAAAACATCTCAGGACCTTCACTGATAAACTCCCCTACCTCCGTTTGACATAACCCATACATCAAACCCTAACCCTAATTTCACCAAAAACCTTATTTTGACCTAGCTGATTCACCTGTTTATAATAGATCTTGGTTTACTGGCTCCTAGTTGGTCTCCTAACGATCTAGGCCTACATTACTTGGCTATTTTCATCTTTCTTAGTGTTCCTTTTACTTCATAAACCCTAATTTTACGTATATACCTCCGACAGGTGACTTGATGTGTAGTGCCTACTTCCGGTCCACTATAACTCGAATTGGTTTCGTTAAGTAGGTTATAGAAATAACCATTCCATCTCTCTTCGATGTCCTCATTCCTTACTAGAACTCTACCATCATCACTTATAATGCATCTAACATGGTCGAAGTCTCTACTCATTCTAGCTATCTTATAGATAGTTTTTCCCCTTCCTTAGTGTTTAGATTGTTAAAGAGATCTTTGTATTTCTTCGCCCTTGCATTCCCCATAATCTTCTTAGCTTCATTTCTAGCAGACTTACACCTTTTTAGATCTTCTACATCCTTAGCCATGCCTTGAAACTAGCTTTCTTAGTCTTGATGGCTGCTTGGACCGCATCATCCCACCACCAAGTCTCTCTGGAAGTGACGTTTTCCTTCTGATTCCCCTAGGACCACGTTAGTCACCTTCTTAATACACGTAGAGATCTCGTTCCACATCAAATTAGTATCTCCCTTCAAGTCCCACTTTCCTTTTTTGACCACTTTGTCAGTAAATGACTTCAAGGAGTCTCACGTGAGGAGACACATATCCATGACCACCATCTATGTTGAGTGGTTAAGCTCTCCCCTGGGATAACTTTACAATCCTTACAACACAATCTATCAGACCTTCTAGTTATGAAGAAATCTATTTGGCTATTATGATGTCCACTTCTGTAGGTAACTAAATGCTCCTCTCTTTTCAAAGTAGGTGTTTACAATGGACAGATCATAAGCAACCGCAAAATCCAAAACTAAGATACCCTCCTCATTCCTCTCATCAAATCCATAACCTCCATGCACACTTTCATAGCCTCTACGATCTCTCCTTACATGACCATTCAGATCACTCACTATAATAATCTTTTCTCCTTGACTAATGTCTTGCACTAATCCATCCAAATGTTCCCAGAATTGAAACTTACTACTTTCATCCAATCCTACTTGGGGAGCGTAAGCACTGATAATATTGACTACCCTCTTTCTCTAACACAAGTTTGATGGATATAATCCTATCTCCAAGTCTTTTAACATCCACTACATCATTCTTTAGAGCTTTATCCACTACTATGCCCACTCCACTTTTATTACTTTGCATCCCCGTATACCACAGTTTAAAATCGCCCAACTCCTTAGCTTTCTTACCCTTCCATCTAGTTTCCTAAATACATGCAATATTAATCATTCTTCTACTAATCACATCAATCAGTTCTAGACTCTTACCTGTTCAGGAACCAATGTTCCAAGATGCTACTTAGCCTTGCAAATTTTAGGAATATTACAGCTTGATGAAATTTTAAACAAAAATAACAGATTAACAGATGAACACCTTTCTAAAAAAATTTAGCTCAATTGGATCTCAGGAAAGGAGTCTAAAAATCCCATAACATGACTGTTCGTAGCACGCCCAATCTAAACTCTAGCTTGAGTTGTTGGATCAAGCTGAAACTTGGTGGGTTTAAAGTACCCGAGGTCTACTTTCAGAATATGAAACTTAAAAAATTCCCGTCGGGAAAGCTGATTAATATCTAATTTTCGAAGGTTGCTAGTTTTCAGAAAGGACCTTTTACAACCAGGCATGTGACATGGTTGTTTGATCCCTCCTCCGCTTTTAAAGTCTGTTTGAGCTCAAATTTGAGGAGGGTCTTCATCTATCAACCTGCCACTTAAAAAAAATTCAGTTTTGGAGCTTCCAACAAACTTTGGTAAGTTTTGCAAGATGGCTGGTTCATTTTTCATTAAAAAACTTGCTATTCCTTTCTAGCTTAAATAAGAATTCCTTTCAGTTGGTGTTTGAGCTTATTACTTGAAGTTGATGGGACAATTTAGTGGTAGTATTAGAGTTTAGACCCTGCCTAGTGGTACATGATCAAAATCATGTCGGTAAGACAATGTTAGACATAACCCATTCACCCAGAATGTGTTTCATCCATTCAACAGTAACTGTGGGACCAGATCTTTGGACCAATACTCATAAGTCAGAGATCACATGATCAGATAATTTTGAACAGTCAATAGTAACTTGAGATTGACCAAAATCTTGTTCTGGCAGGTTCAGCCAATTGGTGTCCCATCCCAAAGGTTACTTACCATTTTGGTGGTTCAAATTTAAGAGCTACCTATTTAAATATCAAGGATTAAGTATCGATACGTATCGGGATAATACGCCCAATTTGAATCGGTATTGGTAGGAACCAAGACAATACAGCATAGTTGTCTAGGTGCATCCAGGCACCTTGGTCACCCAGGCAGGTGTCACCTTTCATTCAAGCCCCCCTACAAGTCTACAACACTTCAGGTCGCCTAGATGCCGTAGCAACTATGTGATACAGCAAAGAGACAAAACTGTAAAACAAAAAAAATATTTATATATAAAGTATCGAACCAATAAAGACCATCTCGGTTGATACAACCCGAGACAGTTCGATAGTGGCTACATACTAATGCAGGACTGGATTGGGTTGGTTTGGTACAGATCTGAATTTTTTGGTTCAAAATCTGGTTCCATCGATTGGGTGAGTACATCATGGAGGTTGACCAGTCAATAGTAACTTGAGATCGGCCTAAGTCTTGCTCTGATTTCATCCAAAGTCTTGATACTCAGACACCTTGTATTCAATAGATAGATGGTAACTGACAATCCATTAGGAACAAGTAAAAATCTAGACAGAATGTTCCACATCCAAGAAGGAGCAAGGATTGACTTTAGAATAGCATGTCCGCAGGCAACTAAACCTGTAAAAGTTGTTCATTTAGAATTACATAGCCGGACCAGATTAAGCTAATCTGGTTGGGCCATGAATTCGCAATTTTCCCCCTGTTTACTAGTTTATTTCTATGGAGCACCTCTGGAATCATTTTCATAATAGGCATGTATCACTACCACAAGGTAGCACAATGAAACAAAGTCACAGACAGCTTACCCAAAATTAAAAACTCAGTTTCTAAGGATGCAATGTACTTTGTAGCGTGCATGAGCTGGGTGCATTACAGAGCAAGATGGGGCTATTCAAGTTTGGATCAAGGGGTCACCAGCTGAGTCCAATAAAATAGGAAGTAGTGCGTCAGTATTTAGTTATATTATTTACTTGTTTGAATGTGTCTTTACATTTTAGTAGTTGGGTAAGTTATGTTACTTATGTAGTAGCGGGATCAGCTCAGTTAATTGAGTCATTGGCAACATGTGGGTTATGGCAAAGTTTGTTGTAGTTTTTGCATTTAAAGCAAGTTGCTCTCAATGAAAGGGAATATAGAAGAATTCATCTGTCATCAGAATTGGAAGTGGACTCCCTTGAAGAGTCATTTATCTGTTTATATTCTTGTACATCTCATACTTGGGTCCTTTCCTATTGTTGTCCTCCTTTTTCTGAATAAAGTCTGTTAATTGAAAAAAAAAATATACACAACATCATTCCTGCAGAATGCAGACCAAAAAAGCAAGCTCATTTGTATGATGGGACTTGGTCATATACAAATTTGATGCAGTTAAGGATGTCCAATCGGGCCAATTACGCATCGGAAGACTTTATTTTGGCCCATGATTGTGTTCTATGGGCCTTGGAAATTTTATTTTGGGTTTATTTATGTAATGGGCCTAATTTAAAAGGCCATAAAGAGGGAGTAAAGTTAGTACACAAGATTAATTAGTTAAGTGTTTGAGTTAGATTAAGATACTTAATAGTTTCTAAGAGTTTTCTGTTTTAAGTCTTCTTACTTTAAGTCAGTATAAAAGAGTGATTTGAGTCCCTTTGTGAGTCAATTTAGGAATTTTATAAGGTCTTTATATTTGCCATATACCCCCCCCATCTATTAGAGATGTATTGAGTAAAGAACAAGAGTGTTTTTTTAAAGAGTTTTGGAGCTGTTGAGTTTGGCATACGGGATTGGTATCCCAGACTTTATTTCTTCTCTTCTCTGCTTCTTCTCCATTGATTACAACTTACAAGGTTAGTTCTGATTATGTTCCTATCATAAAAATCTTATTTTGTTCCTGGTTTCTCCATTGCGGGCCTCGGCGCAACAGTAAGGATGCTCCATTGCGACCTAGTGGTTGCAAGTTCAAGTTGGGAAACAGCTTTTCCGCAAAGCGGGGGTAAGACTACTTACATTATGACTCTCCCCAGACCCCGCAGTGGCGGGAGCCTCATGAACTGGGTACACCTTTTTTTTTTTTCCTTAAATCCCTACTCCAACTAGGAATTTTCTGAAACTTCAAATCTAACCATTGGATTTCAATTTTGCTTCTATACTTGGCAATTGGGTTCTGTTCTGAATCTTCTTACGGTTTCAAAAATCAAACTTGAAACTTTCTTACTACACGTCTGATTTCGGTTTAAACAATTTTCAAAATCTGTTTTTTAATCTGATCTCACATTTCTAACTATCATTAGGGTTGTTATATGGTACTGAAATCAATTTCTAATCTGGTTTATCTGAACCTTCTATCAATTCTCGGATTTGGGAATTCATTCTTCAAGTAGGAATCTTCAGATCCTAAGAATCTAAAAGTTGGATCAAGCCTGATTTACGATATTATATTCTCCCATCCAATTAGAGCCTTTTGACCAAAATTTTGCCTGAATCTGATCCCTTGATTCTTTGTTACTAAAACTCTTTGGAAATCTGGTTTTGTTCGTTACTTGTGATCCTGTCGCAAGCATATCGCCATCTCACTGGTTCAAGATTAGCACTGCATTAAATCCTTGGAGGTGCCACAAATAAGAGTAAACCAATCATATGTTTAATTCATTCATTAATCTGAACGGCATAAATGAATGCATCAATAAGGATATGGCCTCCTATTGTCAGTAGTGAACAGGATAAAATTGTCATAAAACCCAGGCAAAACTGTCTCATTGAACAAACATTACTCAGGACACTCCTACACGGGTTGGCTCGAGGATTAACTTTATACAGGAACCAGATTGACTTGTTGACTTGACCAACTAGCTGGTCCAACATATCGGCCAGCGATTAGCAGCAAATCTAAGCCACCAGAAACTACACAGCCAAACACTGAACTGGCGTTATGTCAATGGTGGTCGCAATAATTATGGAGACTAATGTACAGGAAAGTAAAGCCTGGGACTGTTTCTAGAACATGCATATTGATCAATCTACTAGAAAAAAGTGGCCAAGCTAACATATACTGTAGAGAATAAGGCATGAACTTGATTGGTCATTATCATGAACAAGTGCAGATCATGCATGCTTCCCCATTGACACTACTATCAATAAACCATGTAAGTGAGTACCTCTTAGAAATTCTGTAGCTCCATCCAGTACAAGGTTTAACAGCTGGTCATATCCTTTCAAAATTCCTGTCACTGTCAGAGAAAAAAGATCACTCAGTGAGGTATGACAATTTGGATCAAGGATATGAACATGCTATTCTATTGAGATCTTGTAGCATGACACATGAACAGAGAAGTTGCTCAACAGGTTTCCCTCTCCAATGTTTAGAGAGATGAACTGCCAGCAGGTTATTTCAGGAGTGGAAATTGTTAGTATGGAGAGGGCATTGGAGAACCATGGATGATTTCATAATCAGCCCAAGACTTTTGGCATTCCCCTCCTTTCTTCTCTTTTCTTTCCCCCCTCCCCCTTTTCTTTTTTGGAGACAAAATCCAGCTTTCATATTTTTTAATTTTTTATTTTTTTTTGGGAGAGGGGGGGGGGGTTTGGGGGGAGGGGGAGAGGATGGATAAATATAAATCCTTGAAACCAAGTTACCCCATAAAGTGCATGGAATGCAAACAATAAGCAATACAAGAATGCTAGGTAAAGATAAAATAAATAATGTAGCTTTCACCTATTTGTTTGGGGGATGTAAACAAAGCAGAAACTATAGTGTCCTCAAAATTAAGATTCATGATTGAGGTCTCGGGATAATGAAGCCACATGAGCTCAAGTGCCCGTATGTGTCTAGATGTCAGATCACTCTGAAACATAAACCTTAGGATACTGGGTGTCAGTTAATGTGGATCCAACAACTTTACACAGGTAAGAGGATACTTCGTACATAACAAGTTTACATGATACCTTAGTAACCAAGCATATTAAAATGAAACAAAAAAAAGTGCATAGACTTATATAATATATGTCTATGCAAGGTTAAAACGGCATAGACTTGTATATTATAAATGATTGAATATTCTAGCGATTTTATATGTTAAGGGTTCATAACAACTATTTGTAAAATCTATAACAACTAGTTGCATAAGCGAACATGGGTGGTTCCATAGAGGATCCCATACCCATCCCACTAGTCATATTTCAGCTCAAAACAAGTGGTTGAAATGCCTCAAAAAGAAAGTTCAAAGTTTCAGAATGAAATCTAATTATTGTAATGGCATTCATGCACTTTATGAAACTTTAACTCACTTTTCAAGCACTTCATGCACTTGGTTTCAGCTGAAATTTAACCAGTAAAGTGGGTGTGGGGTCCTCTATCACATGGATCCACTTGTAGACACCCCCATTTTGTCACCTTGGGGATGAACGGAGCAATGATGAAACATTGTTCTGGAACATGGTGTGAGGCCTAGTTTTGGCAGGAGAGGACTCTCCCGACTTAGTTTAAAAACCTGAATCACCATGGAGAAATTTCGGAAACTGCCCTAAAAATGACAGGATTGCCCTGGTAAGTTTGACTGGTCAAACTTACTAGAAATCAGTTCATTATTGCATGGTTAGGCGGTTTTTAACGTAAAAACCCTTGTATTATGGTTTGAAAACTAAGCTTATCTTCCTATATTTTATGAAAGATTCCATTTTTTTGCACGTGGAACCTACACTTGAACGGATTTTCAAAAAAAAAAATATTCAGTGGAGACCTTCGGGTGCTCTAGTATGAAGGAGGGATTTGATTCAGACTGAAGGAGCTAAAAGAGCCAGGGGCAAACCTAGAATAACTCTAGGAGAAATGGTGAGGAAAGACATGCATAGTTTAGGACTTGCATCAAGTATAACCTCGAACAGAGCTGATTGGAGGGTAAGGAATAAGGATCCATGTAGCCAACACCATTTAGTTGGGATAAGGGTGAGTTGTTGTTGTTGCTGTTGTAGTACATTAAGAAACCTCGTACTTTATATATAATGAATGGAATGCACTTGTCTCTTCGTACTTTGTTCTCTTCCTTATACATGATATATTTTACATATTACTTATTTATAGTGGATTATACTTCAAAACTGGATTTATTCCTTGCAAATAGACCTCTCTTCGATTAAAAGATTAGGTCCATCCAGTGCTTGTATCCATTATTTCTGAAGTTGTTTATTTTTCTGGTTGTAATTGTGATCCTATTTTGGGGTTAAATCAATTGTGACTTCGCCTTATATTATGTGATGAAGGACCCCACACCATTTCACCATTTTCCAACCTGGGCTTCCACTAGAACAAGGAGCCTACCTGAGACGCCAGGTCCCATGCACAAACCTTCAAGTTCCCTTCACCTTATGTATCATCCGACATCCATGCGATGACGTCTGAAAAATCAACTTCCACAATAATGCAAAAGAAACCCTCCACAACAGAAAAATCAAGTCCCACTGGAGTGCCATGATTTCTGCTCTAAATGAGTCTCACTTCCCTGTATTGCCTAAGAAGATCCCAATTGTAACCCCTGCAGTGGTCCTCACTATACCGAACTTGATTCTGCAATTTGCGGGATGGGGGAACGAGGATTTATGTTGGTGGGTTGGGTCAAGAATTGCCAACCTCAGATGACAATTGATAGCAGAATATAATTTTCTCACGATGGAGTGTTGGAGACTTGGAGTGTGGAGCCCAGCTGAGCACCAATAACTCATGACAGAAGGTTGGCCGAATGCCCGGTCAAGGAAGATTCTTGTCAACGTTCCGTCCGCGCACACCATCGTGTAAGCTGGACTGGCTTCCCTGTGACAGAAATTCTTGTGCAGCGAAAAAAGTACTTGATGCAGATCCAAGCCTTCATGAGCTGAAGAAGCCCCCCTAATCATAGGGTTTTAGTAGGAGCCTTAGACTAGTTTATACTTAGTTTATTTCAGTTCTATACTTAGTTTTATTTTTATGTCTTTAATTGAACCGGTTCAAATTGGTTGCATCCAATTGGGTTCAATTTAAGTTGGTTTAATTTAAGTGAAGTATTCCTATTGGCTATTGGCATCTTATAATCTTATATCCTACTGGTTGATAAGGAATCTTCTTAGTTTAAGAGTTTTAAGTGTTTTAAGTTAATAGAGGTAATTAGGACTTTTAACTTTGAGTTATTTCATTACGTCACACTCCTTCCACGTTTTTGGAAGAGAGAGGATTTTAAATTATAGTATGATTGTGGCCCTTAGGCCCTTCTTAATAGAAATCATGGGAGAGGCTCCTCCACCAATTAAAGTTTTAAAAAAATTCGTTTCTATGCAGCTGTTTCTCTCTTCTGAGATTGCCTTGTGAGTCATATCAAGGTTGAAGGGTTGGTGGATCTCCAGTGACTCCTTGCATCTTGTAGATCGGGAGGTTCATCTTCAAAGCTATCTTCAAGGTTGCTGCCATTGAAGATCTCCTTAAACCAATAAGTTATTTACTGTTTCAGTATTCCCCTCTTCTTCTTAACCCTCCAACCCAAGCCCCACCTGCCCTAATCGATCCACATTGTCTCTTCCATTAAAAACCCATTGATCCCCATAAACCCTAATTGTTCCAAATTCTGTCCAGCCTTGTTCCTCCATCCAATCTCAACCAAATTTCAACCACAGCCCCCTCTCATCTCCTCCTTCACTCGACCTAAGTTGCAGCCTCATCCAACCACTCGAACCCTAATTTGTCTTGTCTCTGTAAAACCCAAAAAAAGCCCTAAATTCTGTATAGCCCAATTCAGCCATCAGAACTACACCATATTACAGACGAGTACCCTTCCCATTGCCCCTAAGACTTGACCTTAGCCCCTTGCCCCAATTCCAAGTTTAAACCCTAGTTTTAACCTAAATTCTAAAACCCGAAACCCTAACCCTAATTTCTGTAATTTTTAATTTTTGTTTAAACCTTGTTCAAACCTACCCTATTAGCTTCTCCTAGACCTGCCCATTAAAACCATATAAGATTCAACCCTATTCTCATAAACCTAACTCTAGATTTGACCTAAAATACCCCAATCGGCCAACACCTTTTTGTGAGGGTTTGCTCTACCTGGCTCCTAGTAGGTCTTCTACCTATCTAGGACTACATTAGTACTTCTATCTATTCTTATTTGAGTCCTTTGCCGACCCCCTCCTTTTTCAGATCATGAAACAAGTTTCACTATAATTTCAAAGGGGAAAGTTTGGGGGTGTGGACAGAAGTTCTGTCACTTCCCCCAAATACGCAGCATTTTCTTTTCCCCCCAAAGGTTCTTACCAGAGAACATTTTCTTATAGAGTGCAACCCATTTAACTGCTAACAGCCAGCAAGTCATCTTCCCACCTCTTTTCCATGGAAAGAAACAGGATGGGTTTGTTTGGGGGAGGGGAGAGAGAGAGAGAGAGAGAGAGAAAGAAAGAAAGAAAGAAGGAGAGATAGTAAACTAAAACAAGGGGATGTGTGGTTTAGCTTCAGAGTGTCATTCTTAGTCCAACTCACACTTCTGAATTGAATAAACTAAGTCCCATGTGCGGCTTTTATCATATATATATTTTTTTAAATGTAAGCTGAATTCATTTAGTAAATAAGTTGACAAAATTATATTTAATTTCTATATGTGAGTCTCGAATAACACACTATATATTTTACAGGCACTCTTGCAACTGTTAGCATAACCTAGCCTCCCCACCCCACCCCCTCGCGAGCATGGATAATTTTCCAGCAGCTTTGAACGAGAACAATCTGCAAATTTGAGTTCTACAACCTGCATCGAGTGTTCTACTCTCTAGCAAGGTTTTAGGACTCGGTTTCGACCAGCCACAAAACCAAGTTCTGCCAAGATCTCGGCGAGTTGGTGTATTTTTTCCTGTCAAGACTTGGTGGTGGGTTTCGGTGGCCATATGGCCAAGATAAGTCTTGAAACTTGACATCCACCCTGTTTTAGGCTTCTAAATACAATGGAAACATTAGTTTTTACAAATTTAAACCCAAAATGGAACTTTGACTTCGGACCTAGATTGGTAGTTACAAGTACCGCGGTCCTCAGGGACGAGGTTCCACCCGGCCTTTAGGCGATAGGGATTAGTCTTCTGATGTTGATGGCATGTCATTGCGACACATCATCATGGGAATGGGGATCATGCTTCATAAGAATGGAGTCGCCATCTAGGATTAGGGCCTAGGACCCAATTGGGGGTAGCCCTATCCAGTATGAGTGGAAATGGGCTACGAGATTCCATATGATCTGGTCAGAGATCGGATAAGGGGTCAGGTTACAAGTATGGGAAGGTGTTAGGCACCCATCTTGTCCGATTGAATCGGTCTTTCTATTCTAGATGCTGAATGCCGAATATTCTCTCCTCATAAAGTATGTTTGAAATAACTGTACAACATGCATTCCATCTATACTATATACACTCAAACAAGGACGGGAAAACACAAAAAACTACATTATAACGATGAAGATGAAATGATTATACCTTCACACGGGAACTCCTTGACTATCGGTGGTCCCCTAGCTCAGGTGGAGACGGATGGGCGTATCATCATTGGTTCTTCGAGTAGAGTCACGGCTCACTGAGGGTGTTTCTTATTATTTGTACACAAACGGAATAACGGCTATGAAAGAAGATTCTTGTTACCTGTATACGGGCAGAGTAACAGCCGGATTAGGAGGAGAGCACTCATCACTCAAGTGGGATAATCGAAGGATCTATCCATGCTTTGGGAGAAACTACTCACAATCACTCAAAGTGGCCCAAAGATAGCTGAGAAATCGATTTGGAGGGTCTTCCTTGCCTATTTCTCTATGAAAATGGGGGTAGGGGGACCCTCCTATTTATAGGGGTACCCCACGGATCACGGCGCCGTAGAAGATTTTTCCACGACACCGTGGATGACGTCACTTTGGTGACGTTCGTCCTTTTCCACGGTGTCGTGGAATGCCTTTCACAGCACCGTGGTGAATTACCACAGCGCCGTGTTCTGGGCACGACATCACCAGCGTTGTGGGCCTTTCTGGGCTAGTTTGGGCTTACTTTGTACTTCTCAAGGGGTATGGGTGCGACGTTTTCCATCTGTGTCCCGTCGTCATCATCGCCAAGGGTGGTGGCAAAATTTCAGTGTCTACAGTAGTCTAAGACGCAGGTGAGCTCTACCCTATGCCATTCCAAACAATATTTAGAACACATATAATTAAATTAGAAGTGCAAAACAACTTAATTAAGCATTAGGAATTAAAAAACATCAAACTATAAACATTTAATGCATTAGGCATCATATTCATAATTATACTTGGTTTGTTAATAATTTTTAGAAACTTCGAAAGAGACATAGATTAAACAAATACAAGTGTAACAAGTCCTAGGATCCTACTATCCTAGTAGCTAGTGCTGAAATGAGTGCCGAGCCGGATCATCAAAACGACCATGTTGTTGTTGTTGCCTTTGTCGAATCAAGCTCTACTATGATTGAATCACAAATGTTGGCCATGACATATTATGCTGGAAGTAACACTCGAATTCATCCACAACAGCCCTAGAAATGGAATCATCAGCGTACTAGAGGTATCCTAACCTAGGGTATATATCTCCGAAACGTAAGGAACTTGAAGCTTCAATCAACAATCTCCAACCTTCAATCTTCAATCTTCAATCTCCAGCAGTTAATGTGACATTTCCCAACAAAAATGGTGAAAAGCAACTGTTTGGAGGAGTTTTCCAAACAACAAAGGCAAGGTATGCTGAGTTAGGCGAGTTTTGTCGAGTTCTGGGTCGAAAATGGGTACTTATAACAATAGAATTGGGTCTGGTTCGACCGAAATGAACCAAAATCTCGGTTGAGATATGGTATATTTTGTATATCACCATGCATCTTGTTTGGTAGACCACGAAACCGACAAAATAGCGAGATCTCACCGAGATCTTGTACCATGCTCTCTAGCTACATTAAGAAAAACATTCTAACTAATAAGTTCCATCTATTTTAACTTGATCTTGTGATGCAAAACTCATAAGAAATATTCTATTTCTCTAGCAGAATCCCCCGTAAAGCTGTAAAAGCCTAGTGTTACAGGGAGTAATGGATACATCATTATAAGGGCATTCTGCGTAGCTTTTCCTATTCATAAGTAACTAAATTTGCTAACTTGAACAGATTCAGTGCTCACTTGCTGAACGCGGTCACAGGTTCAAGTCCTAGAAACAGGGGTAAGGTTGCATACATTTGACCCTCCCCAGACCCAGTTAAATGTGGGAGCCTTGTGCACTGGGTACGGCCTTTGAACAGATTCAGCACTAATGATAATGGCAGTATCAAAACTCCATACAGATCAAAACTTACTCGTAGATGTCATTCAAATTCCTCTTCAGTAGGGGGAAGAAGCTGTATAATACGGAGGTTCCATGATCCATTCCACCCCCAACCCCAAACACCCTTTTTTGGGGTCGGGAGGGTGAGGAAAGGGTTTAAATCCGTTAATAAAGCTCACATTCCTACATCAATTTCACAAGTACTACTACTAATTATAAAGATTGAGGCTTACCTTGTCTACCACCAGTTAGCTTCACTTGGACACCCTTGTCCACAAACTTTGCCAGGTCTAAAACTGTTTCTTTCCGGCCTGACTGAAACAACGATACGGTATGACACTAAGTAAGATAGCCTCCAAAACAACAAAATCCAACATATTGCAATATAACCAGAAAGAAAAGAAGCTCAGAAAGCGATAGAGAGAGAGGGAAATTTGCCATTCTGTAATAATCTCCCGGATTCCTTCAGAAAGGGGCGGCGGGGGAGAAATATTGAAATAAACAAACAAGCTTTCCTCCCTGATTTTCACATAAACACAGAACATCCAGTATCAATTAATGGATCAAACGGAAGGAATGTAAAACCCTGAGAACTCAACTGAAAACAAAAACAATACAAAGTTTTGGGCAACAAATATACCGTTTGATATGTAAAGGAATGATGACCGTGAGTAAGAGCAACCGACGACGACGGTGTCTAGTAGACGCCGTTCTTTTCCCGCTTCTGCAAAGAGCAAATCCTTGTGAAATTTGACTACCAAGACTGACAGTAGACTATGTAGTCGTTGAAAACATGGGCGCGTATTGCTTTCTGAGGAAACGTTAGGTTGGCCGACTGTTAGGTTGGCCGACTGTACTTGTTCCCCCTGCTGCCTCTGGTGACGTTCGATTTCTCCCTCTCTATGAGCTCTGTGTCACAAGGAGATGTCAAATGGGCAGGTTCGATCGGTTTAGGCTAGGGTTAACCGTTAACGTAAATGGTCTACCAAATCGGCCGATAATAGATTCGGCCCCAAGGTCCAGGATTGAACCAATTTAAAATAAAGAATAAAATTACCAAAAAAAAAAAAAGGAAAGAGAATGTTACCTGACGGTGTACGATGCAAGGATCTTGTGCCTAGACACAGGGCCACGCGAAATGACCGTCGCACCCTTGGAGATTTCTGCCTTTGATTTCATCTCCTTTCGCACACGTTAGCACGCATCGTAGCGCTAGTTGATCTACGACCATCGTTGTGTGGTAGTCATTTCACGCGGCCATGTTTTTATGCGCAAGAGCCACACACTACACACGACCAGGTAAGTGTTCTGTCTCAGAATAAAATATGAACTTACCTAGCTTAAAAAACTTTTTTTCTGGAGGATGCCCTTGAGCTCATCCAGTGCCAACTCCAAGTTGTGGAGATTCTACATCGCAAATGCTAGCACTATTTGGACATTCTGGTTGTTTCTAAGGATTTTTGGGATTTCCAAGAGGTTCTAGAGGTATTCTAATGCTTAGAAATGCTTCCGTGATTGTTTATGATTTTTTGGGACTTTTTTGGATTTTTGACGGGAGAAAAAACACTACCCGATCGCATGAGACACATTGCCCCTGCACCTTGACACGGTGGTATGCGAAATAACCGTCGCACCCCTGGTCATTCCCGAGTTCCAATTTTCCCTTTTTATCTTTAAAATTGTTGGCAAAACAAAATAGAAATCGAAACTTTGCACAAAGAGGAGAGAGGGTGCTGCTCTAAGGTTGGGAGTTGTGGTTTTGAGTGTGGAACTTGTGGAAGGAGTTTCTATTATATGAAAAAATAATTTGGGGATATGGTGGGAATTTTTTAGATCTTTTTTTCTAGCTGAACCTTTTAAGTTTTTATAGACAAAACACAGATTTTTTGTGAGATTGTTAAAATGTTTCAAAGCGGTAAAAACTCTCGTGAAATTCCCATGGCAAAGCCGAAGTGCACTCAAGTGACGAAAACGAAAGCCCAAATCATGGACCACCCTGTAGTTTTCTTCGCTCTAAATGCCCTAGCTGATCTACGACCACCCTAAACGAGTTCTGGTTTTCTATGTTGGGGTAGCTTGCTTCCACTTGTGGTGGGCGGGTGAAGGGTGCTCTTAAGGTGGCCGAGGGAGGCTGGAGCCTGGAGGTGAGGCAAATCTTATGCGGCCTCGACTTCAGCAACTAGCACAGAAAGCTTCTACTCTTTCCCAAGAATCGATGACTATTCATAGCTATTATTGACAGCCAAAAAAAGTTCGACTCAGTGCTTTATTTTCACCATTAGTATATGGATTGTTCTCCAATAACCAAATACCTTTCTGTAAATACTGCTTACTTTGTGTAGTTCGTTATATGGTTCATGAGTGGGAACTTAGTTTCGTCTAGGTATGCGCCCTTGGATTGTTTGTTGAATATTCAACTCTTGTTGCAACTGCTACTGCTATTTTCTTGATCTATCCAATAGGTCAAGAAAGCTTCTCAGATGGTATGCCTCTAGGAATTTCCGGTACTTCCAACTTCATGATTGTATTCTAGGTTGAGCACAACAGCCCGAGGATTTTTTTGGTATTTTAGCATTTTTATGACTTTTTAATGATCTTTTAAATGTCAATTTTATGGCTTCATACTGTTAGATCTGTTTACGGTGCAATGAATGTGTCGAAAGTGGGTCAGGTTTGGGTCATAAGTCAGGTCATTGTACAACCTATGGTCCAAATCCATCGCCTTTTCTTTTTCTTTTTCTTTTTTAAATCCAAATAAGTGTTGATGCTAATGACATCAACGTGGTTTGACCAGGGTCAACCATTCAACCCCCGATTAGCCAACGTTCTGAACCGTAGTTTGATATGTGATATGACCAATCTAACCAGAAATTTTTTTTTATCATACAACTATAAATCAAATCATATTTTTCAAATTGTAAGTCTGATTTTCATAAACCACATGTCATTTCGAAGCTCATCCCGAATACTATCCAATGGAATAGAATTTTGACACTAATTTGGCTAAAAATTAGTTAAATTTTATTTCAAGTGTGAGACCCATATGGATAAAAATCATATGAAATGATGTCCAAATTAAGCTATTTGTGTACCATATTCAAATACTGAATTTTTATGATAAAATATATTTAAATCATGAATTTCAGACTTTCTTTAAGACTATTTATTTATTTTTCCTAGTTAAGTTATCATAGGGGTAGCTTTGGTAACTATAAAAAAATAATAAATAAATAAAAAACTAAAAAATGGGTCATCACCTTTATCCCATAATTGTCATCTCATCATTGCCCTGAAACATACTCAAAGTGACAAACTGGGTATCTATAGCTACTACCCACAATTCTGAAAAATGTGGTTGTTTATTGTTACTGATCACTTCTGGCTAATTTTAGGTGTGAACAACAGACTAGGCACCTACTCTGATACCACATGAAAGAAATAGACTCTGAAATTGAAAGACGAGGGTAGCAGAACTTACCTCCTCATCGAGAATCCCACCATGTTGTCAAACTGTGGGTGAAACAGGACTGGTTTTTTAAAACCCTAGCCCAACCCTGAGTCCTCTTAGTTCAACCCAACCCTGTCGGGCTTAGCCTAGCCCTTAGTTAGTAAGTTCGAAAACGGCAATTGAACGGGAACGGATACGTACGGCAATTAAACGGACTAGACGGTAATAATACTTTTAAAAAATCCGACTTCATAAAATGCATACTGTAATAATACGGTACGCTTTTAATATGGGTATAATACGACATAGACGGCAATAATTCTTTTAAAAAAACGGACATATATTCATTATATAACATGCATTCATCACCTAATAAACAAAATAATATCATGATTTTATGAACTAAAATAAACACAATAATATAATATGCTATATAACATCTTTAAGATTATCATTTAACATACCAAAATATCAATAATCTACAAGAAATGAATGTAGATTGTCGAAAATGAGATGAGCAAGTTGATTACCTTATCATTAAATCTTATTCAACATTACATTTTATTATCTTGAGAACCATATATTTTATGTGTTCTTAAAGAAAAACAGAGAGAATGGATCTCCTATAAAATAGAATAGAGAATTAGAATAGAGATTGAGCCGTTTCGCCAATATCACACTGATTCATTTGCTTCACTACCACCATCAAAGTTCAAATACCGAGAGAAACAAGAGGAGAGTACAAGACTTAAGTGCCGCTTTGTTGAACGGAGATGGGGAGGATGATTGGAGATGGATGGCGGCTACTGTTGCCTGCTATGGTTGGATGTTCAACGCAAATCGAAAGGGACGAAAGGGAAAGTGAAATCGTTTCCCTAAATTCTAATCTTTTGGGTATTTTTTTTTTAATTTAAAAAAAAAATGTATAATACGTGTATTATACGAGTACAATACTCGATCGATTAAAAACACATTTTTTTATAAAAATACGGGAAAATACAGGGACAGGAGTATTATACGTTTAAAAATTTACGCGTATTATACGCGTATTTACTAACTAAGGCCCAGCCCAGTCGGACCCTAATTGACAACGGTCGGGCCAAGTTGGGCTGTGTTGGCCCTGATTTTTGCCAAGGGCTGCGTTAACCCTGATTTTTGCTAGGGCCTGGTTGGCCCTAACTTGCCCTGCTTTTTTGCCATTTACGTCGTCCTATGCATAATAAAAAATGAGACACATGTGATTAGGTATTGGTTTGTTTCATACTCAATTGACTATTAGACTTTTATTTGAGTTAAAAAATTTAATCCAATCTTAAAATTGTAAATATTTTCGTCCAATAGATAATAAGCCTTTTTTTTGATAAACCAATAGATAATTAGATACTAAACAAAAATTGCAAAATGTAAACAATAAATTATAAAGCATAACGTAACGCAGGGCTGGGCTTAGCCCGAAGCCTCAATCCTGGCCCAGCCCGACCCTGATCCAAGGCCCAAAAATTTCAACCCTAACCTGCCCTCAGGGTTGGAAAATCCCGCCCAGGCCCTGTTCGGGCTCAGGGCAGGCTCCGACCGACAGGGCCAAACTTACACCCCTATGTCCAACGCCTTTAGAGCCTTTCAGTATCATTTTCAGAGTCTTTCGGGCTTCTTTTGTCTCTCAAGTGTAGAAGAGAAGACGATGGAGTTTTTTGGCTATGCAACATGAAGCTAAGACCTTCTTTTATATCACTTAACTATAATTGTTTCCATACCTCCATCAAGGTAATGCGGGTACAATTCCCACCTAATGAGGAGGTTATAGCTCTCACTTGATATGCATCCGTTATTGTACCTTTATTTCAACATAAAGAGAGTTATGCTGATATGGCAATTTGCGCCGCATCAACCAACATTAACCACTTAGCCTTGCTATTGCCAACAATGTAGCAAGGGAGGTAAACAAGTGGGAGGACCAATGTCATAGTTTTGTAAATTTGAAAAAATAAAGACTATATTTGTAAAGTCAAAGTATGTACTTGCCACTCACATTTGATGGCATATCCCACGCTAAACCATTGGATGCATGGGAGGGAGTGCCTCGTGATTTGTATATAGGAAGACCCACATGGTTAGAGAGAAAAGAGAGGGTGTGTGTATGAGTGTCGTACATCATTTTTTCCCATTGTAAATATAATCAACTAATTGGGTGTGTTGGCGCCACTCATTGAAAGTGAGTGCCTGAGGTTCATGTCTCGAGTTCAAGACATCCCTCTCATATCACATATTGCATGTAATGCACTCTCCACTCAAATAAGTGCGGCCCTGTAGGACTTATCTTGGCTCCTCGTAGGCTCTCTCTTGGCCTTTTCGTGGGTGGCTCTATAGTGGGTAATCTAAGCACAAAGAAATATACCACCAAAAAAAAAATTTTTTGATTGATCATGATTTTGTAAGATAAAAAAGCAAAACAAATATTGAAATTGATCAACTAAACAACCGAACCCCATCTTGTTTGACAACCAACCAACTTATAGAATTTGTTGCTTCCACGGAAAAAGAGTGAAAAAAAAAAAAACAAAACCTTTTTAGTAAAAAGAGGATATCCACTTTTTGTTGTTTGAAGCAATAAAAAGGAAAATAAAATTGAAAAATATGAAAAGTTTTTACGGGATATCATTCTCTAAGTGGTTTGTCTATGGAGGAACCCGAGTAGACTTAAATATTTTCCTTATGGCAACCTAGGTGGATCTCAAATTTATAGACAAATAGATCTCAAATGTCACTTACTAATGTGTAATGTTCTAGTCTTGTCAAAATTTGCCAAGTGGCAAATCTAAGATTGTGGGAAAGTACATAGTAGTGGTCGGAGTAACCGTAGACGTGCATGGACATATTGGGAATCCATGCTAATACACATGAGGGAATCTGAGTGGATTAGACCCTAAAATTTGACACATTGGCCAAGCCACACCATTCTCTTGATACCAATGGTCACAATTGTACTCACTCTTTTCATGTGGCAAAAGTGGATCATTTATAGTTGATTTCTTTCCAAACAGGCTGCTTTGATTTAAAATTTTCAAATACATTTTACAGAGAACAACGCCTTAAAAATTGAAATCAATTGAATTGCCAATGATCAATATTGCAGCCATAGTTTTTAAAACTATATTTAGGGAGGGGAAAATATGCTAGCTTAGGTTCATATCAATTTCAACCAAATGACTAGCGATTTAAAAAAACAAATTTTTTTGCTAAAGATTAGCGAAGGTTATGTTAAGAAAACGAGATGTACAAAATTAAAGTCTAGGCATACCCAGAATAAAATTCAAGGAAGATACTGAATTAAGGCTTTACATACGACATTGCCATCAACAGAAGCCTCAACTCCACAATTGATTTTTAACTTCACCATCGGCATTTCCATCGACAAGGAAAAACTCAATTTAATGATAAACAAATCTAAATCCGTATCTTCATTGAGCATCCCAAAGAACTACATAAAGTATGAAATCAGGGCACACATCCCAGTTGGATATCCCTATCGGAAAAACATAGCTCTATTTGCTAACATGTCAGCTACAGGATTAGCATATTTGTAACAATGAGTTATTTTTCCATGAAATAGAATACAAACTCTTCATGATTTTGCTACATAAACTCCAAAGGAATGGACTGACATCTCACACACTAGACAAACACATCAGAATGACATTCAACCTAGAGGAGATCAAAACCCTTCCGCCATGCCAATTGAAGACCAATACATAGACCAAGATTTTTTGCAAAAAAAGTATTTTGTGGCCCAAGAAATGAGAAAAAAAAAATCCTTTTGCATTGCCTTTGTAGTCTCTAAAGATACCACTAGCACTGGATTGCCGAAGGCACTACCATCAATGTTTAGTTCGAACCATCCAACATCAGGATTCCGTCAAACAACTTCAAGGATCATGGACGAAGACGATGGCGAACACCCCCCCCCCCCCCCAACCCCACCCCACCAATTTAATCTTACATCATCACAATTAAGAGACTAGTTTAACGTCCCTCTTAATTTTCTCAACAATAGCTGAAACCTGTTACTTGATCCCATCAAATATCCTAGCATTCCTTTATAACCATATATGGTAGGGGATGAGGACAAAAAACACATTCCACAGCCTTCGAAGAGACAGTGGAGGCTTTCCTTTTCTATCAATGGAAGAGTTCCATCATCGAAGGGTTATCCGGCCAAAAGAAAGAAAGAGATCCAATCCAAAATCATTCTCCAAACAAAAATAGAGAACGGACACTGTAGAAAGGCAGTTAAAACTTTCACAATATTGCAAACATAGCTTACATCTCGATGCAAGAGGAATCAAACATGGTCATTAGTAGGAAGCTTCATATGAATCCATCTCCAAGTAAACATATATTGTCCCAAGCATGACATTTGATGCGCAATATTACAACCAAGACAATCTATGTTTGTAAGAAATTTGCCTATACATATGCAGCCTAAGAGACTTTGGCTTCTTTAGCTATAATATCGTCACAAGCTGATTTGACTGAGAAAACTCCAGATTGGAATAACAACCAGTCACACTCATCCCTCTATACTTGGTAAGGAATATTAATTCTTTTAACCCGTGAAAAAGATATTTTGTGAAACAACTGATTGCACATGAGGTAATCTCCATTGTAAGTCACAATAAAATCTGATACCTTGCCCCCTTTTTTTTTTTTTCTTTTTTAAGGTCTTTGGACTCGAACCATAAATTTCAGCAATAGATGAATCTCTCAACCAAATACCAGAAATTGACACCAGCACCATCACCTATCATCCACTTTTCATTGCTTGAAACATAGTTCCAGACCTTCTTGATACCCTGTCATATGGATGAAGCCTATACACTCGATATCATAGACGTACTTAAATCATATAAGCTTATTCATATCAATATTTGCATGTTTGATGGTCCAAACATAGCCTTAAAGAAAGGGAGAAATAGAGAAAAACACATGTAATTAGTGAATCTTACAAGGGGGATCGACATGATGTCCGTATGTATTGGTATCTTCCATATCAAACTTATGGCCGATAGGAAAAGATGTGGAGGCCCACATGGTGAGAGAAGAGAGTATGTGTCATTGATTGTGAGAGGTTTACCGGCCATCGAATAACAACTAAATAATTTTCCCCCAAGAAAGTCAAACACAATGAATTTTTTTTATTGATAATCGATATAGGATACTTGTCAATCATACAAGAGTATCATCCACTTCCAAGGATACTGGGCCGATCCGAGGTTTGATCCCGAAAAAGTAACATTTTCAAAACTTGCAGGCCGATCCAGACTTATCGTATTTAAAGACCAATATGACCCAATAAATCGGATCATTCCCACTTGTTTGCATATATTTTCCTTATCGGCTATGATTCCCTGATCGGTGCGGTTCCCTAGTGTCTCTCACAAGAGGGGGTGGGACCCACCCGGGGTACCTGACTGAACACCCTGCCCAGGTGGGGTCCACCCTCCTCTTGTGAGAGGCACTAGGAACCACACCGGTCAGGGAACTGTATACGAAAAAAATTCATATTTTCCTTGGCCATTTCGTCGGTTCACAATACAACCCAGGGTTATAAAAAGTTCGAAATTGGGGATCGAATCGGTGCTGATTTTGATTTGAATCGGCCGGATCCAATTCCGAGTTTTGAAACAGTGAATTATCAATTCCGGCTTGAAGTCAAAGTTCCTTCCGAGCGAAAGTTCCGGAAGTGCGCTTTGTGCTTTTAGCAACTCCTTTCCTTCTTACACTTTTACGACCATCTCTCTGAGTCACAAACTCACTATATCTCAATAAACAGTGACGAAGGAACGCTGTATCCGCCATTCCTGAGCTACAATAAGGTAGTGTGTGGCAAGGAATGTACGTGGATTAGCTGCAACCTGCAAGCTTGACGAAGAGAAGAAACTTCATTCCTGTTGTCGATCTTTTTTTTCTTCATAATCTTATGTTTGCGGCTTGAGTAAGTTGATCCCTTTTCCCTTCTTATTTCATTCAGGCAACTGTTAGTTCTCTCGCTTAATTTTAATTAGTTAATCTGCTGTGTATATTGAAAGTTAGGGTTTTTTTTTTTTTTGGGATGAAAAATGGTTAATCGAGATGAAGAGGAAGTATTGGATAGGGTGGATCTCGATAAGTATAGGAAGAAACACAGGTCGAGTTCTCATCATCATAGTCGCCGTGGGAATGAAAGTGATTCCTCAGAATCCGGAGAAGTTAGGGAGGACCGATCGAAGCACAGAAGCGAAAGGCGTGATAAGTATAGCGAACAGAATGAAGAGGGTGAAATTAGGGAGAGTAAAGATATTAGGGCTACAGGCGAAGATAATAGGGATTCGACGGATGGGGGTGGAGATGATAGTCGACGCCATGGACGTGAGGAGCGGAGAGAATCTCGCCCCCGAGATCATCATAGAGATGAAAAATCATCTGATAGAGAAAAGGATGGGAGATTGGAGGATGAGGGTATGAGGCATAATGATAGTAGAAGGTCCAAAGCAGATGCTGATGGGGGTGACCGATATGAGAATGGCCGTAGACAGCGACAAACTGAGAGTCGCAGGGACAGAGACAGGGACAGGGACAGGGACAGGCGGTTCCGTGAGGATTCAGGCGATGATGATGGGAGAGACACAGAAACTGACAGGAACGGAGAAAGGCAATCACGTAGGAATTTAGACACTGATGGTAGTGGAGGGCATAATCAAGACAGAGAAAAAAATGGAAGAGATGATAATAGGCATGACCGGAGGTCTAGAAGTGAGCGGGAAAGCGATTACAATGATACAAATCATAAGAAGAGTCGAGAGGAGCGACGAGATGATCAAATGCATGGAAGAGAGAAGAGCACAAAGGTAATCAATGAGAAGAAAGGAGATGGTAAGAGACTGGAAGATTCAAAATCTCAGAAGCCATCGACGTTACAAGATGGGAACCCAAATGGTGATACAGCAAACTTGGGGAGGAGTGGAGGAGTTTACATTCCTCCATTTAAGTTGGCTCGGATGATGAAGGATGTGCAAGATAAAAATAGCATTGAATACCAGCGGTTGACGTGGGATGCTCTTCGTAAGAGTATAAATGGACTTGTAAACAAGGTTAATGCGACTAACATTAAGAATATTATCCCAGAATTATTTGCTGAGAATCTTGTACGGGGTAGAGGGCTCTTTTGCCGGTCATGTATGAAGTCACAGATGGCATCCCCAGGTTTTACAGATGTTTTTGCAGCATTGGTTGCTGTTGTCAACACCAAGTTTCCTGAAGTGGGTGATCTTCTATTAAGAAGGATTGTTTTGCAGCTCAAACGGGCATATAAGAGGAATGACAAGGTATATATTACCTTTCTTCATCATTTTCTCTATTTTATTACTTGCTAGCATTGATGCACTGTTTTTGTTTATGATCATTCTCTTGATACATAGTTTTCCTTGGACAGCCTCAATTGCTGGCTGCAGTTAAATTTATAGCTCATATTGTGAATCAACAAGTGGCACATGAGATTATTGCTTTGGAGTTGCTCACTCTACTGCTGGAAAATCCTACTGATGATAGTGTTGAGGTGGCTGTTGGGTTTGTCACAGAATGCGGTTCATTGCTTCAAGACCTTTCACCACAAGGCCTCCACGGTGAGGGTGCTGGTGGTTCTAGATGATTTTTTAGTGGAGCAGAATTCCTTTTTGGCATAGTTATTGAACTCCCATATCATTCTTTTGTTTCTTATTTTCTATATTTAAATTTATAATGTTCTAAAACTGCTGCAATCTTAAAATATATTTTTTATTTTAAATACCATGTTCATTGTTTTTAAGAATCTTATTTTCAAACTTAATTTCTTGGTTTTCCAGTGGGAAATTTGACCATCTAGGAGGAAAAAACTGTGGAAACACTCAAACAAGAGGATTTTGGGTCCTTTAAAAATAAATAGTCATGAAACTTTTGTGAAAGGATTTATTGGAAAATGGATAAGCAAGATTGCTAGTGGGCAAGCCTTGGCGCAATGGTTAAGTTGCATTATTGCAACCATTAGGTTGTTGGTTGCGGGTTCGAATCATGGAAACAGCCTCTCTGTGAAGCGGCGGGGGTAAGGCTGCATTCATTTGCCGCTCCCAGACCTTGTAGTAGCGGGAGCTTTGTGCACTGGGATGCTCTTTTTTTTTAGGAAGATTGCTAGATATGAATGGAATCACTAATGGTGTTGTAGGTCCTTGGCCACATTATGGGGACAGAATAGGGGCTTTAGATGGGTAGGTCGATGGGTATATTATGGGAAGAATGTGGGTTTAATAAGTATAACCTATATGGGCCTTGGATATAACTAGAGTATGAGCTTAAGTATGGGGCTGATTGTAACTAAATCGATGGGCAGAAGAGGGGCTTGGCTTGGCTGGTTATAACTTAAATCAATGGGACCAAATAAGCGCTTAGCTGGGCCTTCTTCCTTCTATGCTGGCCTTGTACTGCATCAGGGAGACTGGAGAGAAAGGCTTACAGAATTTAGTTGCAGATTTGTCTATCATAGAAAACGGATCAAGTCTCAAGAATCTAGTTTCATGTACTCAGTGATTAAGGGCTGTTGTAGTAGGATTTCTATTTCTATTTCAATTTCATGGGGGGTCATAAATTGAAATTATGGTGTTTGGTATGATTTTTCACCTTATTTATGAGAAATTGAAATCAATTTCATCCGAAATAGTGAAATAGCTGAGGGCCCTGTGTCAATATTGAAAATGAAATCAATTTCAAGTTTATTCTGCACTCCACTTTAGTATGCATGTGGTAATAACAGGTAAATGTGTCATTTGCATGTTTAAAAAGAAATGAAAGCAAAATCACTCTATTTTGCCACCACCACCACCACCCTTCCCAACCCCACCCTGCCTCTGCCGCTGCCGCCACCATCACCACCACCCTCTCCCAAAGAAATATAGAGAATATATTCTCAGAAATTGAACTACCAAATGGATTTCTTATTCTTGAAAATTTTCAGATTGATGCAACCAAAACAATTTCAATTTCTTGACCAAAAATCTATTTGTTGATCTATTTTGTGAAATCAATCCGAAATTGAAATCGAAATCACCCCTAAGTAAATGGCAAAGAACATCAAATTCATTTGAGAGAGGGTCAAAAGAGAATTTTCTAATCGAATAATCTGACCTCTACTTGGAGTAGAATTCATAAACAAGTATTAATCACTAGTATTAACATTGGACAGCATAATGGTAGCAATAGAAAGCATAAATTATCTTGCAGTGGCCTAGGTTTCTTCCTCATCTAGCGGTCCTTTGTGCAATGGTAAGGTTGCTCCATTGCGGGTTCAAGTTGGGAAACAAACTCTCCGTGAAGTGGGGGTAAGACTGCGCGCATAGTGAGCCTCCCCAGACCCCAGAGTGCCGGGAGCCTCATGCACTGGGGAACGCCCCTTTTCTGTAATTCCAGATCTTCATGAGAACTGCATGGATTAACATCTAGCATGCGTTATGAGGTCTACATTTTCTTGTGGAGAGTCTTTGTTTGTATGTTTTATTTACATCCTTGCTATTAGTTTTATGAATATATTCAATTCTACAACCTAAGTTTGTTCATGTAAGTTGCTTCAAACAAGTATGGTGCTAACATTACTGCTTTTTTACCTGCCAATGGTAGTGAGTGTTCTTCGTTTTTGACGAGTTCTGATGTCTTTGGATTTTAAAATTTTTATTTTATTTTATTAGTATTTTATTACTGATTATTTTGTTTGATGATAATGTCTATACAAGATAAGGAAAAAACCACATTAATATTATTATTTCTGTGTAGGTATCTTTGAGCGGTTTCGTGGAATACTTCATGAAGGAGAAATTGACAAGAGGGTCCAGTTCTTAATTGAAGGCCTCTTTGCAGTAAGAAAAGCAAAATTTCAGGTATAATATTGTTATACATTCTGGTTTCCTATATGGGTTTGAGATGATAAATGAACCAAAAATGTTAAATTTGGATTGCTACCTTTTTTAGGGTTACCCAGCTGTCCGTCCAGAACTGGACCTTGTGGAGCAAGAAGATCAATTAACTCATGAGTTATCCCTTGATGATGAGATCGATCCACGGATTGCTCTAGGTATATTTAGGGAGATAAAACATCTTTTGATTTAATAAATTGCTCTCTACCTTTGATTACATTTGCTGAGGTTTGCTATATTTGATATTTTTTATTGTAAATCAGATATTTTTAAGCCGGATCCAAATTTTCTGGAGAATGAGAAGCGTTTTGAGGAGTTGAAGAAAAGTATACTTGGGGAGGAGTCGGAGGAGGATGAAGAAGGCTCAGATGAAGGCACAGATGATGAGGATGATGAGGATGATGAAGAAGAGCAAGAAGAAATGATGCAGATAAATGATGAAACAGAAACAAATCTTGTAAATCTACGGAGGACAATTTATCTGACAATCATGTCCAGTGTTGATTTCGAGGAGGCTGGTCATAAGTTATTAAAGATCAAACTAGAGCCAGGGCAAGAGGTAAGTTGTACAAATTCTGCCTATTGTACTTGCGATATAAATCGAAGGTACAAACTAGTTATGCAGTCCCACTATTTTTTCAGTCTTATAAGTTGCTGTTAAGCTCATGATGTACGTAGGAATGTGCCTTTTAGAAATCTCCATGCATTTCCAATAAGATATAACACAATTATTTGGTTTTGCTATCTTTGTATTTGTGTTTTTTGGCTGCTTTATGCAGATTGATATTCCAGACCTTGATCTACAGTTCAAAATAGAACCTCGTAATTTGGATTTCCCGGGAAACAAGAAATAGAGACAGATATGGAATTATGGTATAAATAAGAATTGGAAATTATAGAATAGCAGATCTGAACTGAAAGAAAAAGTTAAGTTGAATAAGAAAATAGAATAAGCAGAAATCAATAATGACCAGAAAAGGGTGAAAACAGGATAAATTGAATAAACTAGCAACCAGGATCTGAAACCTTGGAGACTGGTTGAGTTATCCTGTGGATAAGAGCTAAAACCAAAATCCATCATTTCTCTGAACAGAGACAAGATAGGACTGTCAGGGACAATTAGCGAAACCAAGGTTATAAATTTCGTATTTTGGTGGGATTTCCACCCCCGCCCAAACTGAAATATTTTGGTGAAATTTCAGTAAAATTTGGTAACTTTTGCATGTAAAAATCATAGTTGTCATGGCGTCCTGGCGCTGGAGAGGGCTGCATGGCGACCTACGCCATGGCGACCCTCTTTGATTTCTTCCTCCTGACTCTCTTTCCCTCTTCGATTTCTTCTTCCTGTCTTCGATTTCTTCTTCCCTCTTCGATTTCTTCTTTCCCTCTTCAATTTCTTTTTCCCCCCATTTAGAAACAATAGAGAAAAAATAAAACATGGCTTGAGTATACATCTATTAACACATTAAAAATAGAGAAAATAAAAAATAAAACATGGTCGACATGCTCGCCATGGCAACGCCATGGCGGGCGACATGTCGATATATCGACGTGACACCCCTCCACCGACTTGGATCGCCGTGACGCCGTGACAACTATGGTAAAAATTTGATAGTCGTTTTGTTTTGACCATAGTTAAAACTAATATTTCGCCAAAATTTCAGCATTTTAGAAATGTCAAACTTTTGAACCATGGCGAAAACAGGTCGGAAGGTATTGATGGTAGTGATATGTAGCAGACATTAGAATCTAAAGATCAGATTCAACATATAGGATAGGGAGATTCCACAAACTGACTACTTTAGATACCTGAGCTCAATCATAAATAAAGAAGCTACATAGAGGATGATGTTTTGCCCAGAGAATTAAAAAATAGGATGGATGAAGTGGAGAGGTACATCCGGAATGCTGTGTGATCGGCGTATTCCTTTACAGCTGGAAGGAAAATTCTATATGACTTTCATACAACCGGCTATGATGTATGGTGTAGAATGTTGGGCAGTTAAGAAGTGTCATATAAATAAACTAAGTGTAGCGGAGATGAGGATATTGAGATGGATGTGTGGCAAACCTAGGAAGGATAAAGTAAGGAATGACCATATTAGAGCTGGGTTGGGAGTAGCTCCGATTCACGATAAGCTTTGTGAGAGTCATTTGAGATTGCATGGCCATGTTCAACAAAGGCCTTGGGATGCCCCAGTACAGAGGAGCGATTTGATTCAGATTGAGAGAACTAAAAGAGCCAGGGGCAGGCCTAAAATAACCGTAGGAGAAGTGGTTAGGAAAGACATGATTAGCTTAGGCCTTGTATCATGTATGACTTCAAATAGAACTGACTAGAGAGCAAGGATCCATGTGGCCGACCCCATTTAGTTGGGATAAGGCTATGTTGTTGTTGTTTATCAGATCAACAAACAATAATATTGGAATGATAACTATTGAGTTTTTAGAATCTGATCACAAATAATAATTGAGTTTTTAAAATCTGATCACTAATCTGAGAGAGACGAGCAGAATTATTTTGATAGAATTTAAGCTCAAAACAGGGGTCCCACAATTCACTAATAGGTGTAGAAAACTGATTGAATGAAGAAATAAGAAGAGAATATGGAAAGAGACAGGGTCCAGGAGTTCACCTGCTTTGACCTACGAATCCACCTCACCTGAGGTCCTTCAGAATCCACCCAAGTAGAATCTAAGGAAGCCACCTTATTTTCTTTCTCCATCTCAACCATCATGAATCCACACATTATATCAGTCTTATATTATTGATCTTCGGCTTCATATCTTTATATAGGATTGCAATTCCATATTTAAAGCAATCTCTGGTTTTGTGATGTCTGGTTCATTCTTGCCTGGTTGGGTCGGAGCCATTGGTGTATTTTTGTGGAAGTAAATGTTTTGGTTTCAATCCATCCTTTGTGGTCTTTGGAAGTCCATACACCCTCTACTTTTAGGGGGTTTTAGAGTTTGGTTTTATCTTTATTTTTTTTTGGTAAGTGAGTTTGGTTTTATCATAGGACTGTATGTTAGCTATTCCTTAGTAAGTCAGCCTTGGGCCAAGTTCAGTCCACCCTGTTGTGCCAGAGCCTCACCTAACTATGTTTCGTCCAGGCTCTGCACAGCCCATGCAAATATGTATAATGATCTTGTATAATAATAGAGCCTGTTGTTGGTTGAGGCAGAAAACGTAATTAAAGTAAAAGTGGTTTATTGAGTTTGATGCAGTTGTATATGCATGGCTGGACCGACATGACTCTGTCTGTAGATCCAGACCGAGAAGAACCAGGTTCAACCCTGGCTTTTGGTCCAAAGGGATATTTAGTGTTTTTTTGGGGATTATTTCTGTAATTTGAATTTTATTTTAATTTCATTAGAGCAAGCTTTCGATTGTAGGAGTTCTAGTCTGTTTCAAACTCTATTCAGATTACTGTTAGGGAAGTTTTGATGCTATTTATATACTTTCAAGCCATCGATCAGAAGGCAAAGTTGAAATAATAGAATTCCTTTTGATGGTTACTGGTTCCATGTGTTGGAGACCACTGGTTGGGTTGAACTCACCTCTTTGTTGTGTTTCTGTTTCATACTTGATTCTTAATTGTGAACCTTTCTTTTTTCTCCATTCTAATTTCTTCTGTCCCTTTTTTTTTTTTTAAATGTGCTGATACACAGTCCTGACATTTGAGTCCAGCTAGGTAGAGTTTGAACTCTCTCGTGTCCTTCACTCTCAGCCTCACACTTTGGGGCTTGAATCGCTATCCTAGGCATAGTACTAAATCTCGTCTGGGAAGGCCATTTCAGCCAACCGAATTTCCAAGTTACCAAAATTTTGCTGAAACATTGTATTTTTTCTATGAGTTTTACTTGGCCATTTCGGGGGTGTGAAATGCCGCAATGAACAAAATACCGAAACAAAATGACCAAAATTTCAATGAAACGGTGCATTTTTAAGACTGAAATCTCCTAAGCGAGATGACCACTGGTTTGTTAATGTCATAAGATTGGTGATGACCTACTCTCATAAATTAAAACTAAGGACTGGTTTTCTGTGATTTATTTAAAATCCTATACTTAATTTTTTAGGTTAGCTACACTCTATTCAGAAATTCTAATAACGTCCTCACGTTTAATTTTGATTTCCGAATTTTTTGTCCATGATTCTGTTTTCTTACTCCAAAGGGATCCTAAAGTGTTCTGAATATTTTTGAAAATGCCAGTAATCCTTCTATTTGAGACTTTTGTCACTTTGGTGGCCCCATAACGATCTAATTAGGTGTTTTGGAACCTTGGTTTATATTAGAGCTTGGAGGAGAATGTCATGAAAATTTCATTAGTATTTCCAGAATGTATAATATGATCTAAATGGCTGTTGAATGACTTGAATATGTTTCCAACATCTTCCTCAAGTTCCCTTTTAGCATTGTTGTGTGATGGGTTTGTTGGTTATTTCAAGAGAGTATTGTATTTGGTTACAGATGTCAACAGCTAGTGGATAAGGGGCAAGAAACTTTGGGTCCTTGGTCCTGGGGCCTTCACTCTGGAATCTGTAGGTATAGAAACGAGAGAACATTTGAGGGTCATGTGGAACCAGTGCATCAATATACTAATAGGATTGAAGGACCTTTTTTTCTGCCTTTTATTTATTTATTTTTTTGGAGGGGGGAGGGGGAAATAGGGATATTGGCTTGCTGTGTTTGTGTTGTGTGTGTAATTACACGTGCATGTGTGCGAGTTTGTGGACATTGGATTTGTGGTGTTTGTCGAATTTGCAACTTATTAGTACATAAGGGTCAAAAAGGTGCCTTTTGCTGTTTGGCAGAGACTGTTTAGTGATACTTGCTATACAAAGGGAGAAAAATGCCTATCCATTCTAGGCTGAAACTCAACTGCCTACTGTCGTTGGTCCAAATAATTTATAAATGGGGTTTTAAACCATCTAAACAGAAAATCTGGCCTTAGACATCGAGTGATATTACAATAGGGTTGAGTTCAAACTCGCACTACACTTTTATGGCTGTTCACTCTGGTTTCATGAGTTGTCTTTGGTTATTTAGATTAAGCAATTTTTATGCTGGAACTGTTTTTATCTGGTTTTTTTATTCAGCCATTCGAAGCTTATAGTTATTTTGATCTGGGTTATGCAGATGGAGTTGTGTATCATGCTGTTGGAATGCTGCAGTCAAGAGAGAACATATCTTCGATATTATGGTCTCTTAGGACAGCGGTTTTGCATGATCAACAAAATTCACCAGGAAAATTTTGAGAAATGCTTTGTCCAACAATATTCAATGATTCACAGGCTTGAAACCAATAAATTGCGCAATGTCGCCAAGTTTTTTGCTCATCTACTCGGAACAGATGCTCTACCTTGGCATGTTTTATCCTATATACGTCTGACTGAAGAGGACACGACATCATCATCGCGTATTTTTATTAAAATTCTCTTCCAGGTATCTAATTTGGTTGCAATCAGCATTATTTTGTCTGTTTCCTTTGTTGATGCTTTTATTCTTACCGTAATATGTTCTATAATGGCAGGAATTGTCTGAACACCTTGGAATCCGGTTGCTGAATGAACGCCTTACAGACCCTTCCATGCAAGAATCTTTCGAGTCTATTTTCCCAAAAGATAATCCCAAGAACACAAGGTTTTCGATTAACTTCTTTACTTCCATTGGACTGGGTGGTATAACAGAAAATCTGCGGGAGTACTTGAAGAACATGCCTAGATTAATTATGCAACAACAGAAGGCAGTCTCAGCGTCAGAATCAGAATCAGATTCTGGTAAATCAGAGTCGTCTGAGTCTAACGACTCAAGTTCTGAATCTCAATCTGAATCTGTATCTGAGTCATCGAGTAGTGATGATTCTGAAAGTGAAAGGGATAAGAGACGCCACAAACGTCGCAGGAGAGATTAAGATTCTTTGGGTGTGGCTTTGGGGTCAGGGAGCAGATGCATTGACAGAAGTACTTGTAGAAGTTGAAACTGCTTATCCCGGTGCGGGCTTCTAGCCTGATGGCTATCTCATGTTAGGATTGTATCTTTTGTTATTTGTATGATGGAACTACACCATTTGTTCCTTCTAAATGTAGTTGATTATACAGTTTTGGTTCTAAAGTCTCTCAATCCACTGTTTTATAATGCCATTAAAAAATGGTGTCTATTCTTTATCTAATATGGAAGGGAGTCTAGGCTTTTGACACTTTGATAATAGAACATCCGATGTATTAATAGTCCAAAGATTCTCTCTGCTGCATTATATTGTGTAGTTTTTAAAACTAAATCAAGCATCAAACAAACGAATTTGCAGATAGATCATCGGGTGAGGCGGCAATCTAACCATGTCAGGCAGTGGTCAACTCCTTCCCTCACTTCTGTCTCACTTCATATCCCAAGCGGATTGTGATTCCAATGTGAAACAAATTTTTGGGCTTTTGTAAGTCTTGTGAAGTAAAGAAAGCAACAAAACAAGGAAAAAAGAGTTTAGTTAGGTTAGTTCTCACTCTATGACTAATATCGCTAATCTGAACTGTTCGACTAATAATGTTTCTTTTAACTTTACAATTACAAATTTGGCTTTGTAGTCAAATATTGTGAATGGGATTGAAGTTTTGGGAGTGGGGTTCGACATTCCTCGGAAGTAGATCTGCAAGCATGCACGCTTTGCAATAACGGCTACCGGGGTAATCCAAGTTTGCCAAGTGGCAAAACAAAATTAGTTAACGGTATCGGCACCAGTATAGGTCGCTGGTGATACTGATGCTGATGCCGATGCTGGTACTAATATCGATATGTCTCAGCTGTATCGAGTTGATATTGGATCAAAACAGCGTTTTTTTAAGCCAAAAAATTAGTTGTCCATACCACATTGGCTGATCTGTATCGATCAGGTATCGGTATCAGTTACGGCCAATCTACTACTGATACCTAAAACCATGTTACCAGCACGACAAGCTGGCACTTTCAAGTGTAATAATAGGGATTGAAGATCGAAGTAAATTGAATTTTTCATTGCTAATGAGGGTATTATATACAAAAGAGAATGCAATAAACTAATATTTACATCGTGAAAGAATCTAACAAATAAAGAATAAATGCAATGAAAGAAAGATACATAACAGGCAGGCCGATATTCTGTACACGTGGAGGATATGTTCAATACTCTCCCTCAAGTTGGAAACTGGACGTCACAAACCTTATCAAGAAGATTATATAGGTCAGACTCTCCTAAAGCTTTATTGAGAATATCAACAACTTGGTGCTTAGAAGGAGCGAAAGAAATCTTGATGTATAAAATGATAATCGATTTCGATATGCTTCGTTCTTTCGTGTAGATGTGTGGCATGAAATACGAGGATCAGAGAGCAATTATTGGAGCCAATTAGTGATTTCAAAAGTAGTACCTATCCATGGTACGATATTTGGCTTCAACAGAGAACTGAGAGACAATATGATATTTCTTTGACTTCCAAGAGATGGGGACTTTGTAAGGGTTTGGGCTTGAATGGTTTTTGAGGATATCATTTCTTTGAATCTATAAACCATACAAGATCGTAGCTATCAAACTAAAAATATAAAGTTTTTCCATAGTCCACGTACAACTCAAATCTTCCATAATGAATCCTGTAAACTGCTATAATACTTAGAACGATTAACTCTGCTAAAGACAAACCTAATTAAACTATTGAAAGTTTAGTCCATAGAGATGCCATTACAGTACCAATCACGATACATGTTTGATAACTAGCATATATACCAAGATATATAAAGAGTTCTGAGACATCACTTGCTCTTATGGTCTCTCAAAAGTTGGCATACACTGATAAACATGAGCTTATATCTCCACTGCTTTGACAATAGAAAAGGAAAGGGAACTCCCTTTTCTGTTTTTTTCCCCTTTGGAAGAGGAAATGATATAGATATACAAAAGAACTTTGACACATGCTGTATGTCTCCTATATATACTTGTCAGAAAAAGAAAAAGACCTAGTTTCCCTCCACCGAAGGTGGGAGGAGAAGACAGGAATGGGTATCAGGAAGGTATTTTGGAACATACAAAAACTCTAGGAGCGATTTGTGAACCTTAGATTGGTGGGCGTGAACCGCACCCTATGGATGGAGGAAAACCTTGGCCAAAAGAAAATGTTTAAAGGGTTAAAAATTTACTATTTCAATAAACCTTAATGGATAATGAGCAACCATGTAGTGGTACTTAGCATAGTTGTCAAGGTCTATGCTCCTTGACAACTATGGTCACCTAGGTGGGCGTATTGATTGCCTAGATCGTCTAGTTGGTGTCACCCAACATCCAGGTACTCTCCAACACCTTGGGTTGCCTAGAAGCCGTGGTAACTATGGTACCTGGATGGATCCTTATGAAAAGGATTCTACACTTATCTCAGGACCAATAACCTAAAATGGATAAGTGCCAAAACAGGATGAAAATTTTCTAGTCGAAGTCTAGAGAGTTTCTCTATACTAAAGCAAATATTTGCCATGTGGCTGATTAGATAGAGTTTGAAATTTTATAGATAAGTAGATCCTAACATGGAAAAAAAGAACATTTCTAAACAAAAATGAATGGCATTCAATATAAAAGAATATGTAAATACATGGGATGCTAGGTATATAATTGATGGGAGAATGTTCTCTGTGCCACAGCGTAGGTTGCGCCCAGGCACATGGGCAGCCTGTGCAAAGGGCAGGGTGGTTATTGCACCCACCCCCATGTGCTTGGGCACAGCCTGCGTTGCGACACGGAGAATAGCGCCCCATAATTGATATTAGTAATTGGAGATTATATAGCTGACACAAAAAATAAGAAGATATATAGTTGAACCTAAGTTCAAAATTTGACATGTGGCCAATCTAGACCAATTTTTAGATATCCATATGGTCAAAATTGCCATATCACATTTTCATGTGGCAAAACATGATGTTAGTCTAAGATCACTCTCTAGTCTTGCTAGGTTGGAAAAACTTTCGCCTTCAAATATTAGGAAAATGCCTCACATGGAAACTATATGGTACTTGTTTTATAACTTATGAAACTTATGGTCAATCCCTAACAGATCCTCTCTCCTAGGCAAGCAGTATGGGCCCTTTGGCTTGTGGTCCATGTCTCCAATACCCTTCAATTGTTGTAATTGTGTTCATTGAAAAAATTTCCACACAAGATCAAGCCCAAATCAGCACCCTAAAGATGGACTTGTCCTATACAAGTCACCCTTCCTAAAATCCGTGATCAAAAGTTTTTAAGTTTAATTATATAGACTCATTACCAATACATGACCTTGTGATTCAGCATATGCCCAACTAAACACAATTTATGTTCTAAACCAATTAGAATTGATACTATACCTTCTTAGACATTCATTATGCATGAGATTGAGGAGCATATTCACAATGATATTTTCATCACAAAATAAACATTTATAGAACTAGTTGTTCTTCTTTTCATCAATACCAGTCTGTCTACAAGTAAAATGATATTACCATAAAATTATCACGGAAATCTATGAATGTGGGTTGTGAAGAATAATAATGAGACATGGGAGGAAACCAATAAGCCAAGTAAATACATATTTATTAGTGTCTCATGAAATCAAAACAGAACAACAATCATTTTCTGTAAAAGATGAAAATTTATTGTTTCTCCATCCTTGTCCTCCTCATCTTTGATGTGTTAGAACAACCTCTTGATACTCTTATTCCTCTTCTTCTAGTTCGTTATTGTCATTTAAGATTTTTCAACAACCAATTCTAATAATTTTTAGGAATAGAGTCAAAATGATACAACCCTTCTTCATATACTTAGAACTAGTCATTTCTCTTTTGATCAATATCAATTTGTCTACAGATAACATGGAAATTTATGCGTGTTGGTTATGAAGAATGATACTGAGACATGGGAGGAAACCAATAATCCAAGTAAGTACATATGTGATCACGAAATATTAATAAACGTGCATTTTCCAATTGTAATTCTATGATAATGATGATACTGTATCTGCTAATATAGTTCGCCATATAGTCTACAAGCATATCATGATACTCTTATCTTTTTTTCCTTCCACTTCTTTGTTTGGGGTAAAAAACCCTCTACATATTTTCATATATTCTTGAGATAGAGCTTGCCGATTTAAAGCCAGTTTATCTATGGTAGGAGTGGTGTAATTAGGTAATTTCCATTTTAGATCGATTCTTTCCATGTGTGGTAGGAGTTGCCGTCGAGAATCCTCCTTAGGTTCCTTGCCTCTTATATATATTATCATATGTAATATTGAAGTTTGTCTCACCATATCCATCTTCAAATTGTCCAGTTAAAGATTTTTTTTTTTCTTCTTATTGTGACTACACTTTCAGTATATCCAAGTCTCTGAATCTAGGATCATGTTCTAATGCAGATTTTAAAAAAAAAAACAGAACTTACAGAGTGGTCCAAAGACTACTGATGGGATGATTACCAAAAACTCCTGATGCTTTGCGGTTTCACTTTTTGGGTAAAGCTATTTGGAACCAACCGGTTTGTTGTAACTGGACCAAGAAAATAGCACAGGAAATTTGTGTAAAGGAAAATTTCTCTCGACTCAAAGTCGCAAAATGAGGCTATGACAAAAAAAAAAATTGGTCGCCTAAGAACAGGACACAGATTTATCCAAGAACACAACCTTGCATCATAGTACCCACGTGAGAATCTTGAGAAGCGCATCAAACAGTTGGAGAAGAAGGCCAAGAGTAAACGCTCTGCAGCAACTAAACGTCCTCGACCATCTGCACCTGCTGTTTGCTGCTTCCCAGAATTCCATGTCTGAGACTACTACTAGTCTTCACCAGCAATCTGATTTGTTGCCGGATCGAATTGCGCCCTATTTGGGTTCAGCGGCTAGGCGGTTTGGCTTGCAAGTCCCTTCTTCTCTAGCCCCTATAGAAATTCATCTTTGGGATTGTATGGGGTTACTGAAAACCCAGTCAATTATGGTGGAAACCTAAGCCCAACTAGGTCTCACCTGTACTCTGCTCACCCTTCACAGCCTTCGCAATCTTCTGGACTTTACAGATAGGTCCTTGAGCTATGGTGTATATGGTTTAGAAAGCTTTCTTGCCTTTCTTCTCAAATGGCATCTATGTTACAAAGAGCAGATATGTTCATGTTCATGTCTTGCAGAAGTTAAACATAGTTGTTTTGCTATATCTTCTGAATTTTGTTGGGTTCATACTCCATTTGGGTCGTTTCATACTCTCTTTTCTACTAATTAATGACAGTTTTATGGGTAATTGTTCTAAAATTTTTCTATTTGTTAGAAGCTTCATGTTGATGCTCTTCATTGTGTTTATTCGTTTTGGAGATCAGTTTGAAAATTTTTTGCTTCTACACTTGTAGCAGGAATGTTCTTCGTTACCCTTCTGGTAGCCAATGAAATGGAATAATTCACTTCTCCTTTGGGTTCATAAATAGCTTCCTAGGTTTTAGTATTTTCTAAAATACCTTTTAAGATCTTATTTCCTTGGTTGCATTCCTTTTACAAGTGTAGCAGCAAAGTTTTGTCCGAGACTAGTCTGTAGATTTCATGTTTATTACACAAGGTTAGTACGACTCCTTAAATGCATTGGTTGTTGCTGTTATGTGAGACTAGAGGCTCTCCTTGCCTCTGCCATTGAATGCTCATAACCATTTTCTTCCCAACTTTGAATCCTTCCTTTTGTAGACTAAGTAGGTATGAGTGTGTGGCTGGATTTTGTTGTTGACATGGGTATCCGTGATGGCTGTGCCAGACTGAATAGTATTGTTATAGGATTTGGATCCTTGAGGTCTGCCGTTGAGTGGCCATCATGCTGTGCTCTCAACTCCCAGTGGATTTGATTTATGCAAATAAATCATTGGTTGAAGGGCTCAATTCAAAATTCAAAATTACTGTTCAAAATTCAAAAATGTCAGGTTGCCATTAAATATGACCATTTCTGTGATTGAACTCATTACGAACCTCCAAAATGAGTACAAGCAAGTTATCCCCTAAGATTAGCTAAGTTTCCTTTCAACGTGTATGTCTCTATTTTACAAATATTTCTAAATAGTAGAAGGTAAAACATGAATTTTTTCCCTCTCTTGTCCGCTGCCCAGACAGGACCATGCTGTCCCCTCACATGGGGGCATGAAATGACGACTTAACCTTGCCCTGGCAGTGTGTTCAGGCAGGGGGTTAGGTCGTCATTAATTTCACACCCCATGTGAGGACAGGACCGGAGAGGATAATGATTCGGTAAAACAGTAAAACATAGGTCCATAAGAATTCATATGGAGTACAGATTCAAGTTTTGTAGGTTTCCAACATATTATCTCTAGTGAAGAATTTGAAAGCTCATTTCATTTTGCTACTCTCTTCTTTATAACATACACACGTTGTTCCCATCTTCATAGAGAAACAAAACATCATCATATCTATTTTGGGTGTCATAAGCATTATTTTATCTGTTCCCTTCTTTGATGTTTTTCTTCTCACTACTGTAATATGTTCTGTAATGGCAGTAAATTGTCCAAGCACCTTGGAATTCATTTGCGGAATGAAGAATCTTTTGATTCTATTTCGTGTCACAAAAGATAACCCGAAGAGCATAAGATTTTTGATAAATTCTTTTAGGATTGAGTGGCATAACAGAAAAAAAATCCATGAATAGTCCAGAACATACCTAAGCTAACAATGCAACAACAGAAGGCGGTCTCAAGTCTCGGATTCAGTCCTCTCTTGGGAATGTACATTTCACAGTCACACTGCTTTCATCCATTTTTCCTTTATTAGTTGAGTTGATGAATTATTGTTGAAGATGATAATGATGCAAAGTACATTGCTCACTCAACCCCACACACTCTTCAGACCCACATCAATGTAATAAACACAACTTGCCTATGGCTCTCCAACCCCTATTTATGTTGTGAGAGAGAGAGAGAGAGCTATGGAGACCTTGTGTTTTTGTGTGCTTTTTGTCCTCTTCATGTAGTGTGATGATATAGTTTGATGATATACTTTGTCTAAATTTAGGCTGTGTTTAGTATGCATTTTTGGAATGCTTTCTACGTTTGGTATTGCTGATAGAAATATTATGCGGAACACTCATGGAGATCAATGAGTATACGATAAATCCAGTGGTGTGATTGGCGTACCTGGATCCGTGGTTATGGTAGTCGAATTCTTGACGATCCCTGTCGCACACGAACTATTGGTTTGGTCTGCCCTCTTCCACTCAACTTTAGGTTTTCTCATTAGTTGTTACTTAATGGGCCAGTGACAACTATTTATAGTGGTGAGGGTAGGGACCAACTCTGCATAGAAACTAGGGTTTCCTTCCCATTAAGGAAACAATACTTTAGGTCCACACATAGTAACTGGACTCATACCATTAAGGCAACCCCCATCAACACAACTGAACTGATTTTATTAAAAACAAAAGTGGGACTATGCCAGCCCACCTTATGGAAATCTTACAATCTCCCACTTGGGTTGCATATGTCACAAGTTTTGATTTTGAAAAACGCTTAAAAAAAGACTCTCTGGTTTAGACAAACTGATTGTGGCCACAAAGATAGTGTTAACTAGAGTACACCTTAAACCTGATGCCTTGGTCCGAATGAAACTACAAACACCCAACAGTGCAGATCGTCACATCTAAAGAGACATGGGATCTAACACGTCAAAGTGCTTATGGGCTCACCAACTTGGGCTGTATAGTATGAGAATGTGGTATGAAAAATGCATGATACAATGATCAACATGTGGCCTCACCAACTTGGGCTGTACAGTATGAGAGTGTGGTATGGAAAATGCATGATACAATGATCAACATACCAATTTTCAAATGGGTCCAGGCTCAAAAATCGAATGAGCCCCACGAGACAAATACTGGAGGTCTCATTTACCATAAGCGTCGCCCAAACGCAAACACTTCACATAAGGAAGCTCGTTGAGACTGGGTCCAAATGTCTCAACATACTAGTACACGTCCTCGAAACCGAAAGAGGCTCTTCTAGTAAACAAAATGTGCGTGTATTTACTGAAGGTCTCAAATATCATAGGAGACAAATACACCACATAGCCTCAAATATCTGAAGGAGACAAAAACAAGTGTACACAATAGAATCTGCATGCCTTTACTTAATAATTGGATGTGCGTGTATTGACTGGAACCTCATATACCGAATGAGGTAAATACATCACATATGATCTCAATTAATTCTCTATGAGACAATTAATCAAGTGTATACACAATAAACAAATGGCCATAAAAAAATACATGTATATTCTTGAGAATAAAATGTCATAAAAAGACATGAATCTGAAATCAGTTGTAACTGTATACACAAGCAAAACTCCCACTAATAAAATGCATCAAAAGAACTAATAAGTTCCTTATTACTGACATACTCCAAAAAAAAACTTTTGGAGTCAAGTCCTTAGTGAGAGAATCAACAAACATACTATCTGTAGTAATGTACCATACTGAGTTTTGTGACTCACATACTTTATCTCTAACAAGGAAGCATAAATATCAAATTCTCTGAGTTAAAATCTCAGCCATAGAGTCTAAACAGTGACATAATAATAAGCCACAAATCCATTGCTTGTATATAGAAAAGCAGTCGGTGTCTGTAAGACACTCTCTTAACATATAGCACCATCTGCCATCACAAACAGATATCCACATATAGTCTTTTAGGCCATCTTGGCAGTAACCTAATGTGCTACTCCAAGATTATTCAAATATAAAATAAGCAATGTCAATCCACATGTATTTTTTAGGTTACATTAAACTACCAACATTAGATGCATAAAGAGTATTATTCACCTGAGTTCATTGAGTATTGGTAAATCTGTTTTCTTTTACAATAAATCTTTTGAAACAAACCAAGAATACATATAATTCTATTATGATGAATTTTAATGCCTAAACATAAGAGGCTTCACCAAGATCTTTTTACCAAAAAAGTTAATACTATTTTATCTGAAGTAAAATGGTAACATTATTAATTGCAGCAAGAATATCATCACTATAAAATAAAAGAAAAGATTATCTAACTCCCACTGATCCTCAAATAAATCTTGTTAAACTAAGATAAGAATAACTGAATAATATACCATACAAGAAACATATTAAGTATTTTATCTCCATTTAACTCAACTTGGATAACATAATTAGTAATTTATAATGTACTCATAAACACACTCACATTATTATAAGAACTGCATGTAAACAACACAAAATCTATGTAAGTGTTCTTTAAAGCTCATCATGAACAATAAATCTTCTGTTTACAGGCATAATGAATTTCTATTCCTAAGCACTCTCAATCAAAATAATACTTTTCTTGATGGTCATGTCCATAATGTATATTATGACTATCAGACATAACCGATTTGACTCTTCCCACTTTTCATAAAGACATTTATGTTCAATGGAGCTGTCAGCCAATGGCATGGGAGGTTTGTCAATTCTAAAATAGTAAAATCCATACTCACTGTAGCCATAGAAAACATTAAAGAATTCGTTCCATTCCCTAAATTGGAACCATTCAAGATTTTGATGGAAGATAATTGGGAAATTAAAGTTAGTAAACATGATCACATAAAATTTACCAAAACATACAATATGCAATAATTGAAGGTATATCTATATCCCAATAATATGACAGAAACTGATTAATTTTGGGCTTATTAATTAGATTTATCCCAGTTTTATTTTCAGTAACTGTAGAAAAACATATACTGGGGAAAGATCCGGCGTCATCGGGGTCACACCTATGGTGGCAAGATCACCCAACGCGCAGTGGAATCTCTCACATGCAAGGTGAGATGCTTGAAACAACACCACTCTAAAGATTCCGTCACCTGTGGTGGTAAGACAAGAACCTCCAAAGTAGCGAAGCCCAAAATATCACCCTCACATCGTCAAGCGAAACCGACCAAATGATGACTCACCTGTGGTGGCAAGAGCACATTGTAGACACTGAATTTTGTCATCCCCCGACGATGATGACAACAGGACACGGACAGACATCGGTATCTCTCTCAAGAAGGACTCTTGTCCCTACATCTAAACCAAATCACCCTAACATCCCTAAAATGACTTATAAGACCCTTTTATCAAATGCTGAAGGAGGTACTGAAGAGTCAGAAGGGAGCCAAAAATCCAAAAAATAAGGAAAAATGGCACTGCGCTCCCACGGCGCCGTGGACGCCTTCCCACGGCACCGTGGGGATGTGTATCGGATTTCCACGGCGCCATGAGGGGGTGTGACATCAGCCTGCTGACATCACCCACAGCGCCGTGGAAAAGTCCCCCACGGTGCCGTGGACATCTCCATGGCGCCGTGGAGGACTTATCTGGCCAGGAGAGAGAGGGGACCCCTCCCTATAAATAGGAGGGTCTCCCCCCCCCCCCCTCATTTCTCAAGCTTTTCTCGGGTAAGGAGACCCTCCAGGGCTTGTTTTCCCCCATTTTCGCCCTCTTTTCCTCCGTCTTTTCCTCGTGAATATGTGAGTGAGTGGATTTCTTCGACGTGGGTAGATCCTTCGATTACCCATCCAAGCATAGAGCGATTATGCTCTTGGGTATTGTTATCCCGTCAGTGTACGGATAACGAAAAACCCCCTTTACAGTCGTTATTCTGTATGTATACAGATAATGAGAATCTCTTATATAGCCGTTACTCTGCCCGAAGTCTGAGTGACAAAACTCATCTCGCATAGCCTCATTCTGTCTGACAAAAGAGAGAGAAGCCGATCGTCCGTCTCCACCTGAGCCGTGGGACATCACATATTTCGCCCTCAGTGCGCTTTCATTTATTTCTTGCATTTCTAGATAAGTATTTGTCTCTTTCCCTTTCATTATTTTTGGTATAATGTAGACAATTAAAGCAACTCGTTTAGTGTACATAATAAATGATTTTCTCTTCCTTTGTCAAGATTAGTGTATCATAATTTAGCCTTACATGTTAGTATAAGATATATTATCAAGGGAAAATATTCAAAAACCAGCATATAGTAGAAAGACCGATTTATCCGGACGAGGTGGGTGCCTAACACCTTCCCACCCTCGTAACCTGACTACTTACCTTGAATCTCTGACCAGACCATATGGAATCAAGTAGCCATTTCCGCTAACCCCGGATGGGGCTACACCCATTGGGTCCTAGGCCCTAATCCTAGGTGGGGACTCTATTTCTTTATAAAGCAGGATCCCAATCCCTATGATGATATATCGGAATGATACGCCATTATTCATCGAAGCCAATCCTTGTCGCCATAAGGCTGAGGAACCCTCGTCCTGAGGACCACGGTACTTACACACATCATTCGCCATATGGTTTTCCTGACTGCAATCCATCTGAATAGTCAATGATGATCTCACAATCCAAGTAACTAGCCCACTGAGTGGAAGCGTAATCACTTAAATCATGAACTCCATAGACTTGGATTGCTACTGAATGCCCATTTTATTTCAATAATCTCCATCAATATCAGTTTTTTATCATAAAACATACATAGCCAATATATTTACAGAAATGTCACATAAATTAACCTTTTCGTGACGTTCAGAATTATCACAGGATCTCAATATCAAGAATAGGCTACATGCAATCCCTCATGACGAAATCGAATGTCACATACTGTATAACACCGATGAGCAAGTCAAAATACATCAAATTGGCTAAAATATTCATGAAAGACTAGTGTAATGCATATAAACCAATGTGTAATGCATCCATCACCCATGGTAGGATAGAATTCTATCTTCTCATGGTAATAACATAATCAACATTGTTAGAATCTCTGTCTTAAACTAAAAGACCAAAATCGATCAAAATCAAAAAACCATATTGACAACGAGTTTACTGGCCCAAAAATAAGTTGACGGGCCAGATTATTGAGTCGACCCAATCTAGTGGAACACGATGACAGAAATACCAATGCACAATAGTAGAACTAACAAGTCAATATATATTCATAATTACGACATTGTAGAGGTTCCACAATAATGACTGTAAACACAGAAAGTAGTCCTTAAGTGTTTCTTGATAAATGATTTTCAAGATCAGAAAAGATATATATAAAACCAATCTACATAAACGATTTCTAAAGATGAATCCAAACTCAATAATCATAAGATCATAGCTAAAAATTCAGAAATTATGTCAAACTTAAAACTGTAAAATTTCTGATTCACTTCCATAAGCAATTTATGGTCAATCCATTTATAAGACATTTCAAGTAGATTTCATTAAAACTATGATGAAAGTATTTAATCCGTAACTTTATAAGTCCAAGCTTACTACTTAAATGATCCAAAACATCAATTATATGTGGACAACATCATGTGCATCTTGTACAGAAGTTACAAAAAATTAAAGGGAAATTTACGCATACCCCCCTAAGGTTTGACGAAAGGATATTTTCACCCCCCAGGTTTGGAAAATTCTACGTACCCCCTTGAGGTTTGCAAATGGTAACAGATAGGTCCATTCCGTTAGTTCATGACTAACACTGTTAAAAATTAGACTTGAACTGACGGAATTGCCCTTACAATTAAAAAAAAAAAAAAAAACCCTGCCGATTGGGGAAGATGAGTTGCAGGTTTTGCTGTGCTGATGCACTAATTTAGGGAAAAACCCAATAAAATTGGGAGCTTCTAGAACTAAATAAATGAATTGAATCCCATTCCAGCAATGTCAAATCCATCTTCCCCAAATCTTTTAGGGTTTGAAAAAGGGGATAGACTTGTCGTGAGATGGATCGCTTGCACACCATGAAAGGATAGAGGTCTCTGAGTCAGCGAAGGAAGACACGAACTAAGCTCCAGATCATTTGCAAATCACTAAAATTGGATTAAAATAAAACCACCATAGATTAGAATCTATTAGAGATCGGATCAAATCTATACCTCTAATGGCATTGAACGATCTCTTGCATTGCAAGATGGCCCCCTGGATGCCGTCCTCCTGTTGCAACAATGAATCATCTCGTCTACTGCTGGCCTATAACAGGAATGGCGGCACTGCTGCTACAGCCAAAGATGTGGACCTGCTCTTTACTAAATGCTTTCGAACAACTTGAAACTCCGCAAGCGAGTTCCTCTGTTTTTGGCTCCTCCCATTGCTCTGCACTTCAAATTCCTCTACTTCTCCTTGGTTGTTCTTAGTTGTTCGAAAACTGGCGTCGTCATTGACGCAGGTGCCGGAGTTGTTTTCCCTAATCCCAAGCTCAATTGTTCAGAAAACTTCAACAACAGGTTAGGGTTCTTCAAAATTCGATTCGGTTTTAGAAGAAGGAGAAGAGGTAGAAAAGATGAATTAAACACAAAAACAAACAAGGGTTTTGGCTTCGATTCTCGAAGACGAAACATATAAAGAGACGAAGAACCCTTAAGGAATTTAGGGTACTACCTGCATTACAAAATCTAGGGTTTCGCAAGGAGATCTGGTTAATCTTGTAATTGGGTAGTAGAGTCCAAGTATGTTTGATCGACATGTCTGAAAATTCTGAGAATTATGCTTCAGAACAAGTCTTAGAATCTCTAGGCTCTCCGCCAACTGGGCCAAGGGTTTGATGGGAACGATGGAGGTACTGGATCTGCAAAGCTTTCTGTGGAATCTGCTACCTTTCCAGATCCAGGGTTGTTGTTCGGCGATGGGGTAAGCTATTCTGTTGAGATATCAGAGGGTGCTAATGGGGATGGTTATTCAGTAAAATCATATGAGAACCAACAAAACTTCATAGCTCAGATGCCTGCTTCATCTGAGGAAGAATCAAGCACCCAAACTGAACATGCTTTTGATACTCCGCAGGTAACGCTCTATTTTATTCTAGCTTGTTCCTTTTGATAATTTGGTTTTCAAGTTTGAATGACTTAAATCCCCAATAAAAATTCTCTTCCTCCATATGGGTAATTGAAAATCGAGATTACTTCCTTACTGAATTCTTTCTTGAAATAATCTGACATTGGCCTACTTCTATCTATTTTGATTTTTGTGTCAAGCATGGCAATCTTGAAGTTGTTAAATTCTCTCTTTTTTCATGTCTTCGCTTCATTCCTAATGAGATTCCTCGTAGGAAGATGAGTTGCAGGTAGAGTGGATTTGAAAATTTTCCCTAATTTCAGTAAGGGTTGAAAGGGTTTTGAAACCTACAACTCATCTTCCCCAATCAATTTTGGGGAAGATGAGTTGCAGGTGTTTTTTTTTTTTTTTTTTGTGTAAGGGCAATTCTGTCAGTTCAAGTCTACTTTTTAACAGTGTTAGTCATGACCTGACGGAATGGACCTATCTGTTACCGTTTGCAAACCTCAGGGGGGTACGTAGAATTTTCCAAACCTGGGGGGTGAAAATATCCTTTTGTCAAACCTCAGGGTGGTATGCATAAATTTCCCAAAATTAAAATTTCAATGCTTTCACATATTCATAAGATTGCCTAAAATAATTTTGTGGGATATAAAATGATGGAACATGTGGCAACAATATCCCCTCAATGGCAAACTTATAAATATCAGACATTAAAGATGTATTTTCCTAAATGTCACAAATAACCAAAAGCGTACATCACTGATTATAATACCTCATGACAATACAAAAAAGTCACGAGTTCCTTATGTATTATAATACACATGTGGTTTTACTTACCGCCTTGTGACTTACTTAGATGTCACAACCTTAATGGCACTGAATCCACACTTCGAATAATCCAAAATGTGATGCTGCATATTATATATGTGTATGATATAGCATAACGAAAAACAAAACATAAATGATTAACCAACTAAACAACCAATATGCACTAAAATTTACTTTGTGTATCCAAAACAACACCTTAAAAGGCCAAGGGATATGTAATGCAGCTAATCAAAACGTTATGTGGAAATTTAATTTAATGTTTCTCAAAATGAGAGTATACTTTAACACATTCCTGACACTGTATGGAACATTAAATTACCGTTGACTTAAATTTAATACTCTCACCGATTCAAGGTACTCTTAAAATTCATGGTAAAAAAATAGCCTTAAAATTAATTTAGAAATCAATTTTACTAAAACTATTTTTACAATAAAAATAATTCAACCAAAGGAATCTCTGAAATGTTTCCATGAATTATATCAACAAAAAATTACTTCTGTAAATGGAATGAACCAAATCATTTTTTACAAATAATCTATAGTCTGAATTATACCAAAATAGACAAACTGAGCCAAAAAACTGAACAAAGTTCATAATTATATTGTCTCACTAGTCGAACCATATAACCGGCTCAGAGTACATAATTTCATCCTCCCACCGATTCGATCAGTCAATATGACAATATTGATAAACATGACATGAAACGATGATAAGCCGGTAACAAAAAATATTAATACATGCTTATATCCACATTACACATTTTTATAATTTATTGGACTTTATAATAATAATAAGCCACCAAAAAATTGAATGGACTTATTTTATTTCTGTTAAAAGTCTTCTTTAAGCATGTAGTAAGTACAAGAAGAAAAATTTCAAGTGTTACCATACATACTAGTTTCCTATCGTGCCAATTTGAAACATAACGAGGTACAAATTAAACACATAAACGTGTTCCTATTGGAACACCACAATGTACAAGCATTGCTTCATGGTGACAATAACAAACAGTCACTAGATTTACATGACATATGTCCTATTGTTACAATGTATACGATCAAAGATTCGTACTGTAATATGGAACATAAGAGCATGAAACAATTAATATACATATGCTAGGTGTTCCATTATGCCAATACTAGATCCAACGAATAAATAATTTTCTATCATAATGGCAATCACAAAATCCCATTATGTGAAAATTGAAAACATATCAAAAATTTCTAAGCATTAGAAGTTATGTGTTCTCTATTGTGACAGATCAGAATAGCACAGAACATAAACAAAAAAATAGAATTAAAACAGAAAAGTAAACCAAAACCTTCCCTTTTTTTTTGTGTCTGTTTGCAAAAAACAAAAAACAAAAAAAAAAACTGTTTTTTTTTCCTTCTGTTTAACCTGTCTTTTTGTTTCTGTTTCTGTGAACCATAATCGAACCGGTCGAACCAAAAGCAACCCGAATAACATAGAACCAAAACCGATCAAACCCCAACCAAAACCAGGTCGATCAAGGGTCAACGTGCTGACTGGTCAACCAAGTCAGACCGGGTCAAAATTTGGGTCGGCATCCGGGCTACCGGATCGGGTTTTCGGGTCGACCCCAACCCTGGTGCATGTTAGCAAACCCTGCCGATGCACGATAGCAAAACCCATTTACTTTACACTTTTCCTTTTCAACCCTTTTTTTTTACTATTATTTTTAATCCTTTTGACCGTTGTACTTTACTTTTTGACTTTTCCCTTTTGTTTTTTTTGTTTTTTTTTTTTAAATACTTAATGGGGGAATCAGATGGGGAATATTCCCCCATCTTCTTCCCCAAAACAAACCAGAGAACGTTAAAACAGGGTTTTTTGGGTTTTAAGAAAAAATGGAAATCCACCACTGCCGGTGACCAAGACAGGGTCCAACAATCAGAAAAAATACCGGTGAAGACTGCCCTCCCTCCGACGACCTCAACCCCGGCCTCAATGGCTGGTAAAAAAAAAACCCACTGCCAAAACTTTAGGGTTTCAAAAATACCATATACTCCACTTGCGGCGGCCAAAATAGAGGCCGATGGCATCAAAACTGCCAGCAAACGATCGCCAGGCCCTGGTGGTCATGACTCCGGTTTCAAAACTCGAAGAAGAACCAACGACGACCACGATTTAGTAGAAAATCCACCATCCCTATAATCTGAGAACCCTTGCGGGTTACAGTGTTTTCAAATAAAATTTTTTTTTTGTTGCCATATTGATCGCGGCCAACACAGCCAACCGGCTGCGTAAAACTTTACGGCGAAGAACCACCAAGTAAACAAATGGGTTTAATTACTGCAAGCTGCAGCCATGGTTTCGGCCATAGTTGCGGCAGATTTTTTTTTTAATTTTAAATTGTGCCCAAAAAAAAAACTTCATAGAATTCATTGTGTTTGGCTTGCGGTTCCCTGAGCATAAAAGCCACGGCCATGGTTTCGGCCATGGCCGATGCAAATTTTTTTTTTTCTTATATCTACTGGATGGATTCACATACAACCAAAATAAAAAAAATTGCAACCCCATTGATCAACCATGATCAGCTCTGATACCATTGATAGAAATATTATGCGGAACACTCATGGAGATCAATGAGCATACGATAAATCTAGTGGTGTGATTGGCGTACCTGGATCCGTGGTTGTGGCAATCGAATTTTTTACGATCCCTGTCGCACACGAACTGTTGGTTTGGTCTGCCGTCTTCCACTCAACTTTAGGTTTTCTCATTAGTTGTTACTTAATGGGTCAGTGACAACTATTTATAGTGGTGAGGGTAGGGACCAACCCTGCATAGAAACTAGGGTTTCCTTCCCATTAAGGAAACAATATTTTAGGTCCACACATAGTAACTGGACTCATACCATTAAGGCAGCCCACATCAACACAACTAAACTGGTTTTATTAAAAACAAAAGTGGGACGATGTAAGCCCACCTTATGGAAATCTTACAATTGCATCTCAAGAAATCATATCAAATGCAGTCTTAATCTTCTACCCATGATATTAAATATATGGATTCAGTATTTGTTTAACGTATAGTTGTCAACAAAGTATCCCTTAAAGATCTCAACTCCAAATCATGGCTAAATATGATGAATTATACAGTCTTAATCTTCCACCTATGATCCAATTGTGATTCGACGCTATGATTGGACTCTGGGCTCATCAGTAAATCCCACCGCTATCTATTAAGGACCAAAATACCCTTTTTTAGTCCAATCATCAGGTCATATCAAGTGAATGAAGAGATCCTCTTTCCACCATGGGTGGAGAGAACTTGAGTCTACCACAGGGTTTTAAAGAGAGGAATTAGGATCCAAATCGGTCCTGACCGATTCCAAAACCTACAGATCAGGAATCAGTTGCAATTGACCACATTCTGCCCTATAACGGAATATTCAAATGTTCAAAATTTGAATTCCCAACTGAACGAGTCAAGAGAAGAGGAAGCCGTTCTAGAAGTAAAACATCATTAAGAGTAAAATGTTGAATATAAGAAGTGCCAGTATTTTTGATAACCAAACCTGCACCATTTCCAACCCGTACTTGGTCAAAACCTGTGTAAGGAGAACTGATGTTCAAGTTGCCCAGGTCGAAAGTAATATGATGAGTAGCACTCGAGTCGGGGTACCACGCTGAGTCAAAAGACGCAGATGGAGTTGCTAATAATGCTTCAATTTGGGTTGATCCAGTTGATGGTGAAGGAGGTTGATAGTTTGGATTAAACTTGTTGTAACAAGTTGCTGCCGTATGATTGGTTCTATGGAAGATTTGACACCCGAAACCGACAGTTGATGGTGCTTGATTATTCTGCTGGTTGGAACCGCGGCCTCCATTGTTGTAGTAGTTCCTGCGGCCACCACGTCGTCCTCCAGTATTGTAAGAGCCACGGCCACGGTTGGAGTTGAAAGAGGAATTGTTGGAGTTCTTTGTAGCCATATTGGCTTCCACCGTGGGTAGGTCAGGCTGTGAAGTGTGCTGACCTTTGAAAATCTCCTGGCTGAGAAGCATGCCCGTGAAATCCTCCTATGGTAGTGGCTCAACACGAGTTGTAATGGACGTTGCAAAGGACTCATAGTCCGGTCCTAACCCTTGTAGGGTACTGAGAATAACATCAGAATCAGGCATAGGATTGGCTGCTGCAGCAAGGTTGTCAACCAAGCTTTTCACTCGTTGAAGATACTCCGTCATTGTAAGTGTGCCTTTCTTTAATTGAAGAAGTTGATATTTGAGTTGCATCACGCGTGCTTGCAACTGCGATGCATAAGTTCGTTCAAGAATTTTCCATGCAGCGGCTGATGATGTTGCACCAATAATTTGGCCAAGTGCACTCTCGGTTAAGGAAGAAATGATCCAACTTAAGATGATCTGGTCTTGTCTCCGCCAAGTCAAATATGTTGGATTAGGAGTTGGATCAGTGGATGAAGAGGTTGGAGTGGTGGACAACGTCTGAGGTGGGCATGGATGAGTTCCATCGACAAACCCATAGAGATCATATTCATGGAGAAGGGGAATAAATTGAGACTTCCACAGCAGGTAGTTGGTGCGATCGAGTTTCACTGGCAGCAAGGAAACAATATTCGTGGGAGAAATGGTGGTGGGCTGGGTAGCAGTAGCTTAGGTGACAGTGGCGGAGTCGTCTAAGTTTGTCATGGTGGTGGTGAGAGACGTGTGTCAAGGGCGACTGATACCAAGATAGAACTGAGAAACCAAATTGAAGTTGAATAGTGGTATTTCCCCTTATCGTCTTTATCGACTTGGGGTTTAATTTTTATTGATTCAAAGTGTACAACGTTACACAAAACTTGTTACAAGGATAGAAATTGATTTCATGTAAACTCTCCTAACTTGTAGGGATAACTCTTATCCTTAACTTCTGGAACGGCTTCCTCTTCTCTTGACTCGTTCAGTTGGGAATTCAAATTTTGAACATTTGAATATTCCGTTATATGCCCTAACCCTAGAAATGCAGTATGGATTGGTAGCTCTGGACTGACCGGAATTGAGATTAGCTCCAGCCTCTTGATTTCAATTTGAATTTGCCAATCCAATCGATTTGATCCTGCGTTTTAAAACCCTGGTCCGTCGTGTATCCATTACATATATTCTTTGTAATACGTGGCACAACTTTTATTGGTTAAACTTTAGCCTACCTGTAATGAGTCTCATATGCTATGCGAAATGATCCATGACATGGCTTCTACATTGGCTGGCTTTTATGAATTATCAGGGAAAGGTAAGTGATCTAGTTTTGGCTGTTCATTTTAGGATATGTTTCTATGCTTATTCAAACCTGACCCCTCATGGCCATTTTTTGGTTCTAAGTTCAATTATTTCCTGATCTACCAGAGAGAGATCACATGAGGCAATTAGAAGTGAGAGAGAGAGAGAGAGGTTCACATGAGGCTATTAGAAGGGGCAGTCCTGTTCACATGAGGGCATGAAAGGTTATTAGAAGAGAGGGAGAGAGAGGTTCACATGAGGCATTGAGGCAATTAGAAGGGGCGGTTCTGTACTTTGCAGTTTTGTTCTGTTACTTGTTACCAGTTAGTTAGCCATTCAAGGCTAAGATGTGACTGCGCACCATATTATTCTGTTCACTGGAGGTTATCAGACGGGACCACCACTTCTTCTTACTTCTGTTAACACTTTACCATTACATGACAAAGATGATAGTGACTAGCAACTAAATTATTCCAAGGTTCCATTTATAGTTTGAGATAGTTTTACCTATTCGACTGTGCCAAATATGACTTTCGTGTTATGTTGGGATGTTTGGTATTTCTTGATAATTGGAATTAAAATCCTAAATTCCGATTTATTTGACTTCAAATTTTTAAATCAATATTAATAAAAGGACAGGAGATCGTTGTCTAGGCATGTAATATTTACATCAGTGTAGAAGCCAATAAAAGTACATGTAGCGAATCATTTGGAAACTTAGAATGAAATTTTTTGAGTTCTTTGAGGACTAAACGCTAAAAATCGTAATCTTATGTCTTAGGTCAGGAACTACACGATCGATTAGCATTCTTTTTACTTAAAGAAAAATATATAATACTATCATTGTCTCACATGTTTTTTTCCCCCTTTCTCTCGCTTATCCTAATCATGTGGATCCCATGTAGATTACATCATTTCCCGAACTACCATTGGTGTAGTATTGGAAAATTCCTTCACACGAGTGTCCTGACAAATCAACCTTAGAAGAAATACATTATAGGATACTTTAAGGTATAATTGGAAATCTAAATACAACAAATTGGTGGCTCTTGTTACATGACACTGACGGATGTGGTTGGGTGGACATGATGTGTACCCAAAACTCATCTCAATAATTAAATTTTAGCTTAGAAGGCAAACATGAGAAATAGTTACAAGATAAGATTAAAATTTTGAGGCGAGATAAGTATTTCATAAATGAAGAATTGCATAATTTTTTCCACAAATTATAAGGCCATCTCGGTACAACCAAGTACTCTGTTTGCTTACTTCTTTCTACCTTGACTTAAAAAAATGGCCGAATAAAAAAGGGTTGCAACATTTTACTGTTTCCAAGCCTTTTGAATACTCTACTGAAGAACATAATAATAGGTATTGGCATCCATGTCGGTCTCTGCCGATATCAATATCGATATCGATACAAATCAACCATATCAGACTGCCTCAAGTCGATTCCATATATATAAAAAACCACTTTTGTTACCATATTTTGGTGGATTCAACGATACTCAATATCGATACGACCATGCGATATCGATACCATGACTCTACTATAATGTAGGAGTGTTAATTTGTCGGGCCTAATTGATCCCTACCAATTTAAGGTCTCGCACCATTTTCATCCGTTTAAGTAATTGATCCTTGTAGGTCAGGTCATTTACATGTTTCTATTCGGTTGACCGATTACTGGTCCATAATCGGCCTTTAAATGAGTTAATTGACTAATGGAGTTATAAATTGTTCTTAAACAGATCATAAACGAGCTTTAATCAAGCTATAAATGGTCAATTTATCAGTCGGTCAAGGTACAGGTTTGGTTTAGGGACCATCGGGCTACTATTTTGCATTAGAAATATTCGATTATTAATCAATCAGTGCTCGAGCTCGACACGTTTAGTAACTAATCAAACCAATGCTGAACTTCAACCGGTCGGCTCTGGTCAAATCTACCAATTTTTTTTAACAAAGTTCTAACATCCCTATTATTTGAACAAAAAAGGGAAATAGGATGGGTATGCTAATTGTATATTTTTTTTTTTTTGCTAAAGTACACGTACCCCCTATAATGCACCCAATATTTCTCATACCCCCTAAGGTTCTGAAAAGTCCACGTACCACCCTTACTTTACCCCCTAATTCCAGATAAATCCAAACCGTTAAGTTTAGCCGTCAAGTGCTAAAAACTTGACCATTTTACCCTTTCTTATATGTTTATAAATTTGAAAAGACCTAATTGTCTTGACCTATTTGTTCATAATATAAAAAGATCTTTTTGCCCTAACCTAATTTGATAAGACCCTTTTACCCTCATTATTTATTCTTAAGAACCTACCCAACCTAATTACTAAAATGCCTTTACTAAGGCATAATTACCAAAATACCCTCATCTTCCCCAAATCTCATCTTCCCCAAAATCCATCTTCCATTTCTGAAACTTCTCTCAAAAGATTCAACATTAATCTATCTCGATTTTGTTTCCTCAAGGTGTTAGGTGTTTCACCCGTGAATTCTATTCCAAACTATTCCAGTTCTATTGGATATCTTTAGATTTCGAGCTTTATGAACCCTAGCTTTGGAATTCTGCTTCCTGCGAATTCTTCCCATGGGAATTCAGGTATAGAGATTCCTTTAATCTAACTCCTGGAACAGTAATCGTGAAAAATACTGATGTTAACTACCTTACCACTACGCCCAAAAGACATAGGGCTTGATTAAAATACATAAAGACCACTTGAGTATTGCATGCTAGCCTTCCCAATTATGTAAATAGTGTTTCTTTGCTGATTCACTGAATTGATTGCTTTCACAGAACTCCGTATGTTCAAGAACAGGTTAATATAGGATCTGGGCCACCGGGTTCTAGGATCAGGTGGTTTCGTTCTTCAAGTGATGAACCTAGGTGTATCAATAAAGTTACAGTCGACAGTAAGGATGGTTCTCCCACACTTGTTATGGTGCTTCTCAAGGGTTCTTCTTCCGGAATTTTGATACTGTTGCTAGTCGTTTCAGGGTCATTGCTATTGTTATGGAATAGAATAATGTTGAATCTTTTGAGAGAAGTTTCAAAAATGGAAGACGGATTTTGGGGAAGATGAGGGTATTTTGATAATTATGCCCTAGCAAGGGCATTTTAGTAATTAGGTTGGGTTAGGTTCTTAAGAACAAATAGTGGGGGTAAAAGGGTCTTATCAAATTAGGTCAGGGCAAAAAGATCTTTTCATATTATGAACAAATGGATCAAGGCAATTAGGTCTTTTCAAATTTATAAACATATAAGAAAGGGTAAAATGGTCCAGTTTTTAGCAATTAACGGCTAAACTTAATGGTTTGGATTTATCTGGAATTAGGGGGGTAAAGTAGGGGTGGTACGTGGAATTTGCAGGGGTGGTACGTGGACTTTTCAAAACCTTAGGGAGGTACGAGGAATATTGGGTGCATTATAGGGGGTACGTGTATACCACTATTTACCAAAAAAAAAAAAAGGGTAAGATGTTCTGTACACCACAGTGCACGGGATGCAAGCTATGCCCAAACACATGGGGCGAGGCAAGACGGGAATTTTGGCCATTTAGAATGGGAGGGTGATCATTTTGCTCATCCCCATGTTTATGGGTGCAACCTACGCTGCCAATGCAGAGAATATTTTCTATTTTTTTAAATGATTTTACATTGGAAAAAAGATCTTTGTCCGGGAGTGTGGCCTACGTCAACATTACCATGAGTCTATCTCTCTCCTCCCCATGTGAAAAGACACCTCTGTCTCCTAATTTTAAGTAGGAGAGAGATAGACACATGGGAGTGCTGGGGTAGACCGCACTCCCGTACAGGAAACTGCTTCCCACTTTTACATTTTACTAGTTGAATTATACCAACAACGGCTAACAATCAATTGAGAGTTGAGACCATAAGGCAAATAAGGAAGTAGCAAGCAATAGAAGTTAATCGGATTATGATAACTTTCATTTTCGATCATCCCTCTTGTGATATGATTTATCCTCTTCTCTGGTGTTTTTTCCTCTGGAGCTCCGACTCTGACATCTGTTTTTGCCAAAAAGCTGGAATGAGTTCTTCTTTTTATCCTTTTTGACGCAAGATCGGATAAATTATACCAAAAACAAAACTAACGGAGTAAAGCCCTCCCCACTTAACCCACTTCAGCTGATGGAGATGTCCCTACAATACCATTTCTACAGCTTCATCTATATTTACACCAAAACCGTGAATTCGACCTGTCGTTCTCTCGCTCCTCTCTTCAAATTCCTGTTTTTTTATTTCATTTGACGCGAAATCTTTCTTACCTTTCACGAGATGGTTTAAGAGCCTGCTCTTACCTGGATGAAAGCCATAAGTTGTTCTTTAAGTGTTCAACCGATTGCTTCTCTGCTTTGGAGCTGAGTTTTGAACTAAATGTTTGAAGCTTGAACCTTGTTCATGTTCAATTTAGTGAGATTTGGGATCTAAAAAATGGAGAAATCCAAGTTCTTTGTGTTCTTCTTCCTACTCTTGTCTGTGTTCTATTCTGGTTGTGTATGTGGAAAAAAGTGCACGAACAAACCGACACAGATTTCGTCCCACAGTTATCGGTATGAGCTCTTGTCTTCCAATAATGAAACTTGGAGGGAAGAGATGTTTTCGCATTATCATCTAACTCCAACAGATGAATCCGCATGGGCCAATTTGCGTCCTCGGAAGGTTTTGAAGGAAGATGGGGAGGAACTCAGTTGGGCGATGATGTATAGAAGAATGAAGCATTCTAATGAGCATAATAAGGGTCAAGAGGTGGGGAATTTCCTCAAGGAAGTCTCGCTACACAACGTGAGATTGAACCCACATTCTTTACACGGTCGTGCTCAGCAGACAAACTTGGAGTACTTGTTGATGTTGGATGTGGATAGCTTGGTCTGGAGTTTTAGAAAGACGGCAGGTTTGCCAACTCTTGGAAAGCCCTATGGAGGATGGGAGGACCCAACTTGCGAGCTTCGGGGTCATTTCGTGGGTTAGTTCAGTTTTTTTTTTGTGGATGAATTAGCTCAGTTTGTTAATCTTGTTTATTTATGGTTGTGCCTTTATCCTTTCATTTCCATATATTGATTGGGGGCTGGTCGTATTGTTAGCTTCACTTATTAGGGCTTCATTGACAATGAGAATATTAGTATGGTGTAATATATAGGCTTTTGCAGACCCTCTTTTTTTTTTTTTTTTTTTATTTTTTAAAAGTTTACTTTGGCAGAGTTTTACTACAACTAACTTGTTTGTTTGATGTCAATACAACAAATATAAAAGAAAAAAAAAAGAAGAAGCAGAATGATACTAGGTAAACAGTAGATGGGAGCATGAGTTCATAGTACTAAAATATGAAGAGTAGTATAGTTCCTAGGCTTTAAGAGAACTCCATGACACCATCCATATTTGCCACCCTTTTATTTAGCCATAGTTATCTCTTATATATTCCTACTTAATTGTAGGATATTCTAGGAAGCAACCAAATCATGCTTTAGTTTCTTTCTTTGACTTGCAGTCAAGTGTGCCATTTACAAAGTTTAGTTTTTTCAGAGCTCAGCAAAAAGATTTTAAAATTTTTTTTTCAGGGGAATGGAAAATACATATCCTGTCCTACCCACTGAATTTCTTAGGTTTCCAGAATAGTTTATGAAACCAATTAATTCTTTTGGACTCCATAATTGATTTTTGTTGACTTTAGATTGGACTTGTAGAATAATCAGCGATCTTGGTAATTATGCATGTTTATTCTACACCACCCCATTCATTTGTTGGTTTATGCATGTTTAGTTGGTAGTATCAGAGATCTGCATAGAACTAATATTTTCTGTGGCCATAAGATCCATTTTTTTTCACAAAATTGTAAACTGGGCTAGCCAGCCTTGGTTTCTATTGACTGTCTTCCATGATGAACAGGAAAAGGCTTAGGATACCATTACAGGTTTCTTATTGAACCTGTAATTATCCATGTATGTACGACAATAGTTCAGGCTGGGATCGAAAAAAGAAAGGAGAAAAAGAAGTGAGAAAAGAAAAATTAGAGGGTTGGCAGATCAGATTAAGGACTATCTCACTATCATTTCAGGGAGTACCTTTTAAATGATTGATCTTTTCTAGAATCTATTTTATTGGGTCTATGTGGGATTATATTCAAGAGTGCAACTGCGGCTGCATTCATGCTCAACTTTGAACCCAACCGGGCTGAGGTGCAATTTGGTTTAAAATTTAGGGGCAATTTCCTAGATCTACTAGATAAGAAAAGTATTACAAAACAAGTAGGTTTACAAAAAAATTAAGTGTAAACAAAGTCAAACCTACTTGTTTTGTAATACTTTTTCTTATCTAGTGGATTTTGGTAATTTTCCTTAAAATTTATCAATTTCCCAATCCAGGCTCACCTCAGTTGCACCCCCTATTCCTATGCCCTTTCCTTTGTCAAGTCTAAGCTGATTTTTTTACCATAAAAGTTGAATGACTTGTGTGCTGGACCATCTCAACTTTTGTGATTGAACTCATCATGAACCTCAAAATGGTTGTATTTTCCTAGAATTTCTTCCTTGTTTCTAGTTTCTCAAAGGTTTTATCTGTATGTTTTATGACAACCTGCTTTCTGTTGGCATCTTGAAGGGCATTACTTGAGTGCTTCAGCACAAATGTGGGCTAGCACTCACAATGACACTCTACATGGGAAAATGTCTGCTGTGGTTTCTGCACTTGATGCCTGTCAGAAGAAAATGTCCTCGGGTTACCTATCAGCTTTCCCATCTGAGCTATTTGACCGTTTTGAAGCTATAAAACCAGTGTGGGCGCCATACTACACCATTCATAAGGTAGCATCGTCCTAATTCAAGAATCTTATCATGTGGGTTCAATTTCAGTAGTTGCAGGATGTTGGGTATCATAAATATTATTCATATTTACTTTGACAGATCTTGGCGGGCCTTTTGGATCAATACATATTAGCTGATAATGCTCGAGCTTTAAAAATGGTGGTCAGTATGGTTGAGTACTTCTACCACCGTATCCAAAATGTCATATCAAAATTTTCTATTGAAAGGCATTGGCTGTCACTTAATGAAGAAACTGGCGGCATGAATGATGTCCTTTATAAGCTATACAGCATAACGGTAAAACTTATATATCTGTGCATCTCATATTATTTTCTTAGTGTGTTATCTACTCAGAAAATTGTTAGTGTGGACATTGTATCATTTATGATTCATTTCTTGCTTGGTGGCCTTCACTCAACTGTTGTTTTACCATTTCCACACCATCTTGGTTTTCAAACCAGACAGCTGCCATCTTCTCCTATTTGTTGGTCACTCACCAGGTAGTGTTTCAGGCACAAATTTTGACCTTACATGTATAGCATAATTTATATCTGCCTCAGCCACCCTGTCATCTTGCAATAGTTTGCTAAAGAGATACATGTACTATAAAGACCACCAACTTCAGTGTATAAGACAAGTTCTTATAACTTAATGATAAGATTAGTTACAAATTTGTCTTGCACCAAAAGAAAAGAAAAAAAAGTTACAAATTTGTCATTTGTAGCTTGACAAACTTTGAAGGCAATTTGTTTATTGGATCTTTTGATTGCCTATTGATACTTGAAGTTCAATTATGTTTCTGACTAGGATTTATTTTAAAATCTGCAGGGAGATCAGAAGCATTTGATGTTAGCCCACCTTTTTGATAAACCATGCTTTCTAGGTTTGCTTGCAGTGAAGGTAATTATTATTTTCATACAGTCATCTTCTTTAGTTTTCTTTATCTTGTAGAAATTCTTTGCTTCATCATACTATTACAAGATCCCTCCCTCCCCACCCACCCCTAAATTTTTTTTTATTTTAAGAGACAATGATCCTTAAGCTAGGGTAAGGCTTAGTTAAGGTTGCTCCATTGTGACCTAGTGGTTGCAGGTTCAAGTCAGGAAACAGCCTCTCCACAAAATGGGGTAAGGCTGCGTACATTATGTTCCCCCCCAGACCCCACAGTGGCGGGAGCCTCGTGCACTGGGTATGCCCAGTCATGAGAGAGAGAGAAGACGGATGTGCTTTCCTTTTTATTTTATAAACATGTCATAATTGTTCATTTCATTAAAATTTATGAAATGTTTCTTTTTCCTGGGTGTTTGCCTGCAGGCGGATAGTATTTCCGGCTTTCATGCCAATACACATATTCCAGTTGTCATTGGATCTCAAATACGATATGAAATTACTGGTGATCCACTTTACAAGGTAAATTGTCTCATTTGTTTAATAAACCACTTTGTTTTTTGAGTTCAAGTACTTATCTTTTGTTACATCTTGCGTTTACGTTTGTTTTTACTTTTTGTATAATGCAATTTCTCATGGTAAATCTTTTCGTTTGAAAGAAGGGCTTTTCTTTCACCTTGAAGAAATTTCTCAGTCTAAAATTACAGATAGGAATGCAGAGTTTGCAAAACATTATGTTGCCTGTATTTGAGGCTTGGGTACTCATTATTCTTGAGGGATTCCTATTATAACATGCCTCTTTTTTCTGTATGAGTTTATGTTTAATTTTGAAGTTCCTCTTTCCATGGTAAATAAATGTGAACTCTTTTTTTCTCACTGTATGGGGCCATGTACAATTTGTTCAGAATTTAAGTTAATTTTTGTTTTCCAATCTGGAAATGGACAATATGCTAAACTAGAATTTTAGAATAGACTCATAGGTTATCAAAACAGGCTTTAACCTCTACTTAGGGTCAGTTACTTGGCTGCTATTTACTGAAATTTCTATTACGTGTTGCTTCTTATTTGTTTATCAGTGCCCAATAATTCTAGTAGGAAGCTTCTCAATTGAAATGTACATAGTAAATTTTTGTATGTTACCATTTGTCTATAAGTTTATTATTTTAGTTGTTTTATTTGGTGTTGCAGGAAATAGGGAGATTTTTTATGGATATCGTGAATTCTTCGCACAGCTATGCAACAGGTGGAACATCAGTTGATGAGTTCTGGTAATATTGGGCATCCTTCTGTTTTATGCATCAAATGTCCTTAGATAAGTTTTTCCTGGCACCTAATGCTGTTGGCTGTGATGGGACATGAAGCATAATTTTGAGATTTACTTTTAACCCTTCAAGGCATCAATTTGATGATGCAGGATTTAGCATTGTTTTACACCGTTCCCTCTTGATCTGTGTGCAGGTCTAACCCAAAACGCCTTGCAGACACGCTGCAGACAGAGAATGAAGAATCTTGCACTACATACAACATGCTAAAGGTATACCCATTTGTATTTTGATTTAATTGTTCCAAGTGAGAACATGGAACGCATAAGGTTGGTGTTCTCTGAAAGAGCTACCATATGATAGACCAGATGTCTGTGAAGCATGGTGTGCTACAGATGTGAAATCCATCTGCACCTGGCTTCCTACAGACCGTGGACCAAGAGATTTGGGGATAAAAATGAAATCCATAGTAAGCAGAGGTGGATGGTTGATCCCAATTGAGTTTGTGGATCTTGATTGGCCTTCGGAAATTGTATATTCACATTCTTTTGCAAACAGAACAACTTGATTTGTTTTTATATTTTGTATATTATTTGTATATTTACAGTAAATATACATGTTTCATGCTCATTCTTTTCTGTGTAGGTTTCTCGTCACCTATTTAGATGGACCAAGGAAATGTCATATGCAGACTATTATGAGCGTGCCCTGACGAATGGTGTTCTTAGTATCCAGAGAGGAAGGGAGCCTGGGGTAATGATCTACATGCTTCCTCAGGGCCGTGGGGTTTCAAAGGCCCACAGTAACCTTGGTTGGGGAACAAAGTTCAACTCTTTCTGGTGTTGTTATGGGACAGGTCTATACTTGAGGCCCATAGTGTTTAACTTGTATGCATATTCAAAATTTTTATTGTTCCACATATCTCCTACATGCCTTTATTTTAAATTTTTACAGAGGGTGTGCCCCTCCCCCGCTAACCCTTATTTGGGGTGTAGATCATCTTGATCTACTCACACTGACACAAATAGTTTTGATGATGGCAAAAACAAAGAACCAGCTTCTGAGAGAAAAGAAGAAAAAAAAGGGGGGGGGGGGGGGAGGGGTGGAAATGAAAATTGAAATTTTCCATTACTATTTTTTTTTTAATCATTTTAATTCAACTGTGGTTGCTTTATAATTGTATAATTTCCTAATCCTTCATCTTGCTTCTCTAGGAATTGAATCTTTCTCAAAGTTAGGAGATTCGATATACTTTGAGGAGGAGGGAAAACTTCCCGGGCTTTACGTGATCCAGTTTATGTCAAGCAATCTTGATTGGAAATCTGGACAGATTGTGATAAATCAGACAGTAGAACCTGTTGTTTCATGGGATCCTTACCTTCGTGTCACTTTGGCATTTTTTACGAAGGAGGTATTTCAAAGCCAGTATACTATCTCATGAAGAACTTTAAAGGATATATTTCATTTTAGTCCTACTTCCAATGTTGTGGAATTTCTTTAAATTTCTTTATTGTTTTTGCAAATTTTTCTTGCAAGTGGGCCGGCAATTTGTTTCTCTAGTTACATAGGATTTGATTTACTTTGGCAAATGGTTTCGATGAATTTGGTCGTGTCTATTTTATGAAGAGAGCAGGCCAATCATCAACATTGAATTTGCGGATTCCACTTTGGACGTATTCAAATGGTGTCAAGGCAGCATTAAATGCGCAGATTTTGGATTTACCTCAGCCAGGTTTGGATTATGGTATAGTTTTCTCTTTGATTTCGTCTCTTTAATTTGTGTGTGTGTCATTTTCTCCCCCATAATGTATCTTAATTATGGCGGGAGCCTTGTGCACTGGGTACGCCCCTTCTTTCTCCCCCATAATGTACCTTAATTATGGCAGGAGCCTTGTGCACTGGGCACGCCCCCTTCTTTCCCCCCCATAATGTATCTTAAGCATTTTATTAGTACATATTTTTAACATGTTAATTCATTTATATGCATGTATGTGTTACTTATGTAACAGAATTAAGCATGGCAAAAACAGTGGTTGGTAACTCTTCAATTTTCCCATGACCAGGTAATTTCCTGTCGGTGATGAGACAATGGAGTGCTGGAGACGAATTGACCCTTCGGCTACCTATTGGTCTACGGACAGAGGCCATACAAGGTAACATGACTGGAACTTCTCAATGTTCTATTTATATCTTAAGCTGATGCACCTGGCTGAGTATGATATATATTAGTACTTGCATTGATAGCACACATACTAGTATATTTTGCCCTTTGAGACAACTGACTATCTCTTTGTATGTATTTTAGATGACCGACCTGAGTATGCTTCTATTCAGGCAATCCTTTATGGGCCCTACCTTCTGGCAGGTTTGACTAGTGGTGACTGGGACATTAAAACAGGAACTGCAAGCTCTCCCTCAGAGTGGATAACAGCAATCCCAAAAGCTTATAATTCTCAGCTGATCTCTCTTTCCCAGGTGGTCGGCAAGGTGAAGATAGTCTTAATGAACACAAACAATACTATCACAATGGAGAGGTTGCCGGAATCAGGCACAGATTCTGCTGTCCATGCCACCTTCAGACTTATCGCAAAAGACAAGAAATCCTCTCATTTCTCATCACCAATGGATGCTATTGGCAAATCTGTTATGCTAGAGCCATTTAATCTTCCTGGGATGAAGGTGTTGCAACAAGGCCCGAATAGCAACCTCATTGTGGCAAGTGCTATTAGTGACGAAGGGATGTCCACTTTTAGGGTGGTGGCTGGATTAGATGGGAAGGATAACTCAGTTTCCTTGGAGTCAGAGAGCCATCAGGGATGTTTTGTTCATAATGGGCTGAACAACAATGCAGGCACAAGTGCTAAGCTTAGCTGCCAGTCAGGGACGGCCGATGCTGGATTCCCACAGGCAGTGAGTTTTAGCATGAATAGTGGAAGGAGTGAATATCATCCCATCAGCTTTGTGGCAAAAGGAGCAAGCCGGAATTTCTTACTGATGCCATTGCTGAGCTTGAGAGATGAATCTTACACTGTTTATTTCAACATTACATCTTAGGTTTAGGTAGGTTAGAGGTGCCCAATGACATGTAGAAGTTCAAGTGATCTAATAATTTATATTTTTCCTTTTCTTTCTTAGCTTTGTGGGGGGGGGGGGGGGGCAAAGAGTTGGTGCTAGATTGGCCTTTGACCCTGAATAGGGTTTGTTTGCTTTTTTTTTTCAAATCTCTTTACCTTTGGTCTTAAAATTTCTTTTATTAAGCTTTAAGTTTGACTCTGTTTTTTCTAAGGGAAAAAGAACTCTGGCTAGGAGTGTGGCCTACATCAGCACTCCCATGAGTCTACCTCTCTCCTCCCCCAAGTAAAAGACACCTCTGCCCCCTTGTTTTAAGGAGGAGAGAGATAGACACATGAGAGTGCTGACGCAGGCCACACTCCCAGTCAGATTACTACTTCCCGTTTTTTTAATTTTACCATCTTTTAGTGTGGGACCTTATCTTCTTGCCCGAAAGATTTTGTTATTGGATTTTAATGCTTACAATATTTGATCTGATTAAATTGACCTCTAGATCAAGGTTGAACTATGTAGAATACATAATTTTGTCTACCAGCGTGGTTCAATGGGAGCATGCCGCATAAGCATCGATAGAGGTGGGATTATTGGGATTTCTTTCTTTCATGGGGATGGGGCAATTATTTCATCCCATCTTGTGTCTGGACTATGGATGTATTTCTTTGAGCAATGGCAATAGTTCTAATTCGTTGTAGGCCAGTAGTTCTCATCCGGGCCTGCTTGAACTTAGACCAATTATCAAGTTTGGCTCTCTTAAGACGATGATTAAATGGGCTGAACTTGAGCATGGCCCTGTGCCTGATGGGCTACTGTGCTCCTTTAGCTGATCTGAACTCTGATCCCACCGGGTCCATCTGATGTTCATGGGCTGCCCAAAATTGTTCAAATCAGGCTGACATCGCTTGAGCGTAGATACAAATTTTCAATTGTCACTTCATTTGGGCACTAGAAGTTTCTACAAAAAAATAATTAAAAAAAAATTTAAGGGGAAGAGAACACTACCCGGTCGTATGTGGCATGTGGCCTCTATGCCCAGACGTAGGGCTACACAAAATGATTGTTGCGCCCTCAAGGATTTCCGCCTTTCCATGGGAGCGTGGCTGTCATTTTGCATGGCCCTCTGTCTAGGCATAGGGGCTGCACACGTCCAAGTAGCGTTCTTTCTCCCAATTCGAAGTATTGATCCCAAGATCTCTTGCTCACATGACAAATTTAGAATAATTTAAGTTTACCAAGTGGCAAATGCACAAGACTACAATTGGGTGCCTGGACATATATTGGAGGGTATGACGACATTTGGGAAGCCTGACACAAGGTTAGAATTCTAGCTCTTCCAGAGTGGTATCTCACTTATGGCTCGGGCCCCCCGGAAGGAGGCATTTTCCGCCCTCCACCTAAGCTGCGCATGAAAGGCCCAAAGCCAATCCCTAGGAACAGTAGAGCTTCATTGGATCTTTTTGTCCAGGTGCAAGGTTCTTTTTTTTTTTTTTTATGGGAAGAAAAATTTTATAAATTAAAAAGAGGAATATACAAGAGAGTTGGAGTCCAGGGCCTTTATGGCCAAATTAGAAATTACTGCAGAACAGTAAGGATCCCTTATCATACTAAACTTTAAGTCTAAGTCATGGGCAATAGAGCTGATATATAAAAGGTGTTGAAGGAGATGCCACGGCCAAGGATTGGTAGTTGGAGATGCAAGAAGATCGGGGATCAACTGATTCGAACACTACACTTCCTTTATCTTCAAATCTAAATTGGAGGCATGATCTAGCCCTCTACGAATACAAACTAGCTCTGGTTCCAACTCGTGGGAAGATTTGGTCGAGCCTGTAGCAAACAACTTAAACTTGCCATCTATCAAAAGGAGATAAGCCCATCTTGCTATTTCTGTCCAGATGTAGGTTGGTCAGATCTATAATGGATCGTACATGGATGGTAGTTGGAGTTGGCGGCTCTCCTAGGATTTCCTCATCTGGGATCCCTAGGGAAGAAGATCAAGTTGGTCCTTGCGAACAGCTTGACGCACTATCTCTCTTCATGATTGAATTTGAGGTTGAATTCTTAGATATCCAACAATAATTCTCAAAAAAAGTTGTGTGGGTTCGTTCCCTCACTATATTTTATTGAGAAGGCAATAAAATGCATTTTCCAAAACTTTTTGTTTTTTTGAAATAAAATGTTTTGAAAAAAGTGAAAGGTATTTCCTTTTGGACTTGGTTTTCCTACATAAAGATTAAGGAAAGAATCTCTTTAATAGACATAGCTCTACCATGTGGTGGACCCTGTAGGGCTGAAAATTTTTTGGACATGTATACCCCAAGGTACCTTACATGTATAATTTCTATCTAATTTTAGTTTGTCAAGTGGAAAAAAAAAAAAAAACAAAGAATTGAAAATTTTAGGACCATCAAGAGAATGCACAAGACTACAATGGGGGCTCGTATGGACAAACACGAGAAGGTATGTCATTAGATGGAAGGGTAAATGATCGTATCTCCCAAAGATTTAGGTTAGGAATTGAGCCTTGGTTAGATCACCCAAACTATGCCCTAACCAAATATATTTAGTTTAAGCTTGGTTTCCTCTTTTAATATTCTTCATGGAGAAACAAATGCAACAAAAATGTAGACTACTATTCAAATGATCCAAATTCATATTAAAAAAAAAAAAATTCTTTTAAACAACATGTGTAACATAGAAAGGCAGTGGATATCCATAGTATGGTCAATTCTCATACGGTGTGTCAATGTATGCTATTTATGCTATGTGTCACACCCCGAAACCCCCTGGGAGGATTCGACGGTTGACCCGAATACTCGAAATATTCAGACACCTCCAGGATCCAGATGCAGTAAATACACGTCATAAGCACCACACAATATCGAGATAACAAGTGTTACATTGATCAGAGTGCAGGGAAAGTAAATATTTACAAGTCCTATATATATAATTTACATTAAAGTTTCAACGGCTCGATATTCCCAAGATCATGACCATCGAACCAACACACAACTATTCTAAAATATAAACAGTAGAAATTCTTCCACAAAAAAGGATAGTACTAAACGAAAGAAAATAAAAATAAAAAAAAATAACGCCACATCATCAGTTCCTGTTCTCCAAATAATCATTTCTGCCATAAATGCATTCACCTGCAGGATCATCTAAAAAGAGAAAATTCCACAGGGGCGAGCTCCACTGAGCCCAGCAAGTAAAGCATAGACCACACACACAAGCATGCATCCTAAATGCATGGGTTCAATTTTAATATTAAATCCACCTAACAAACAAATGCCTAAGTCAGGTTTGTGCTACAGCAACACCTTAGGTAGCATCCCCTCTGTTGGCGATGTCAAGCCCGAGTTGCGCTGGAAGCCTGCCGGTCCCGGTCCTCAATCGGACATCGCCGGTCCCAATACCTTCGTTGGTAACGGCTGGTTTTCCGATCCTCAATCGACAATCGCCAATTCCAGTACCTCCGTTGGTAACGGCTGGTTTACTCAGCAAACCCCCAAGATTTAGTCCTCTACCACAGTTCCTATCCTCAGTCGAAAATCGCCGTTCCCAGTACCTCCGTTGGTAACGACTGGTTTCCCGGTCCTCAATCAGACATCGTCGGTTCCAGTACCTCAGTTGGTAACGGTTGGTTTCCCCAGGCAGGACTATCCAACACGTAAACTCCTGTTGGTAAGGGTTGTAGCACTAGGGAGTGACATTCCTAGCCATATGCAAACTAATGGCATAGTACGAGGTGTATAGTGCTCCTGCATCCCATACTACGACACACCATACCTCTCGTTTTCAAGCCGACTACGGCATCTATTCTAACACAAAGATTCACATTTCAAACCATCATCTCAACATCACTCCACATTTCCATATCCATAACCATAACCATCAGCCAAAAGATAATTTTCGAATAAAGACAATATTCATTTATATGCATGATTTCTAACAACATTCTAAATGAAATAAACATTCCCAAAATAAATCAAAGCATATCCCCACTTACCTTGTTATGCTTGCGTTTGCGAGATTGAAATAATCCTTGAGACGGTTGCCGATAGGTTTCGATGACCAAATGATTATTCCTTATAATTATTAAGGCATACACAAGTATTATGATATGTTTGAGTGTTGGTGAGATCCTAGGGTAGCCTTAGGATTAGGTTAGATTAGGTTTAGAATCACCTTTAGGCTTAACGGTAGTTACAAGAATTTAAAGGAATAAAGGGGAATTTTGTATGTAAATTTCAGATTACACAGGAGTTATACCATTTTACTAAACAGGGATCAATCTCCCAGAATAGAAGACAGAACATGCTACCTAGCTCGAAGTGGTATTTTAACCCATTTATGTAGAGGCACAGTGCTTGGGCCAACCGGGGTAAAATGCCCAAAAACCTGAACTGGACTCTTGGGTGGATGCTGGTCTGAGTCCACCTCTAGGTTCACCTGAAAACAACATAAGTGTGGACTCTTGTTATGGATTCTGGCCTAAGTCCACCTCTGGGTCCACCTGTAAACAACATAGGTGTGGACTCTTGTTGTGGATTCTGGCCTGAGTCCACCTCTGAGTCCACCTGAAAACAGAATAGGTGTGAGCTTTTATTATGAATTCTAGCGCGAGTCCACCACTGGGTCCACATCTGCTGAATCTGAATTTTTAAGGTTTAAGCTTTCCAACTTGATTTCACTTGGGTTTTAAGCCATATGAGCTTGGGGAAAAATGTCACTAAGTCTAGGATCATTACATACCCTACTCTTATCAAGGGATTTGTTGGGTTTAATGAACAAATCATCCAAAAAGACCTAAATCTAGGGTTTGCCATTAAAATTCCTAGATTCAAGTGAGGGATTAAATAGAAGGTCAAGAGTGGTCTTAGAGGTAAGCATCAAGTTCCCCATAGAGTGATTTAGCTCAATTTCCATAGATTCCTAAAGGAACTATCAAGAATTAAAATTGGATAATAGAATAGGTTAAACAAATCAGCCATAGACTTTAAATAAAATGGAAGAGAGAGTGGAGTCCCTACCTTCAAATCAAAGATGGGATCTCAAGTTCTTCCTCCACTTCTTCTTCTTCTTCTTCTCTTTTTCCTTTCAATTTTTGCAAAACTGTTTCATTCGTTGGGTCTCTAGATTAATTAGGAAAGATATGCTAAGTCTCTAGAGTAATTAGGATAATAATGCTAAGTCCCATTAGGTGACACCTCCCCTTGCATGTGCTAGGTGGCTTTGTCCACCAACCATTATCTCCCTTCTTAGCCACCTCCTACTTCACTATTGGTCCAACATGTCACAACATGCTCCCTTGGCCACCTCATATTCCACTATTTATTTATGTAATACTATATTACCCATGTGCTACATGAATAAATAAATCATATATATACATATACATAGATATAAATATAAACACCATATTATTATATTGTATATAGCCTATATTAAATTAATATGATAATACTTCTTAGTTTATAGTAACATTATTATAATATAATCCATTTAAATAACATATAATAATATATTACATATAATTTTTAAAATTTCGTATCCGACCCGCATCGGATACAAGGCCGGATCCAAGCCTGGATGTGAATCCGTGCGTGAATCCGATGTACCCTGTTGTTCAGCCCACACTGGACTCAAGGCTGGACCCAAGACTGTGCTTGCATCCATTCTTGCCTCAGATGCCTTATTTATGGCTTTTTACTTATGAAATCCTAGGGTTCTTCTTTGGGGATCTTCCCCACTTTCTCTAACACATTCTCGCAAAAAATATTTAAGTTTAAAATATCAAACACGGCTTATGCTTGTCGGTTAGTGGAACCTACCGTGATTCATACGTCTATCGATGGGTCTTGCAACTACACAGGGAGGTATCCGTCATTTTTCTGATATGTGACGCATTGCTGAAAAAGGTTTTTCTTCACCATCTACCCATTCGAACACCCAACTAACATTCCATAATGTACTCGATGCCCTGACTTTGGGTTTCGGATCTATAATCGGATTCGGGTAATAAAAAAAAAATGCCAAGCCGTAACTCTATGTGCTATTGCTGAGTCCTCAAAGTGTGCAGGAGAGTGACAGCAGTAGGTGTGGGAGCACTAGTATAATATATACTTTCAAAATTAAATATGGAAAGGGATCTACTCCTTTATATTACATGCCTAGAGGAGGGAGAGGAGTTTTGTTGGCTAACGATTCATATACAGGGGCTCATGTTTTATTAAATGAGGAGCGTGGAGAGAAAAGAATTAGGTTCCTCTCTCCTGTGGATAACCATCCCGCCCCAACTCACACCATCTATCGGGTATTATCCCCACACCCCAAAAAGTGGTTCCCACACTCCATGGATGGTATGACGGGGGTGGGTGGTTATCCACAGGGGAGGGGATTCGGATTTGAGAGAAAACCTATTGACGTGTACACCACAATCATGTGCCCCCCTTTTTCCCGTTAAATAATTTTTTAAAGTCAAGACTAGATTTAAGGCATATTTATATGTATATATTGATGTATATATATATATGATTTGAAGCTTCAATGAATTAGAGAAATAAAAAATGGTAAACATAATCCATATGATTTTTTTAAGTGTAGAATTGACCAAATGAGTAAAAACTTTAAGTTCATCACAAATATACTCTTAACCTTTTTTTGTTTCGTAGTACAAAGGGGATTGGGTGGGGGACAAGGGATAAAGGGGAGTCCGGCTTAGGTCCTCGTACGAGGATGGTCCTTGGGACTTGAGCACCACCCATATGAAATCCACTGCCTCCTCTGGATTCCATGTGGGTGGTGCTTAGGTCCCAAGGACCGTCCTCATACGAGGACCTTAGCCACGCTAGATAAAGGTGAGGGGGATCCTAGATGAGGTAACAGGGGATTTTGAAACTGAGACCTCCTGGCGGGTTAGGCTCAATTGAACTAGCCCCCAACTAGCTGCGCTAGCTGTTGTTCTCCAAACACACTCTTAACCCTAAGAGTGATTTTTTATTTTCTTGGCACCTAGTACTCGGACATTAGCTCGAGGCATTTTCTCTACCCCTTCTTAACCTGAATAAGCAAGGTCACCTTGCATCCTTTAACCGATAACCATCTTTCAGCTAACCTAGCCTCCTTCATCCTTCAGGACCAACAAATGTTACTATAGGAATATTCACATATTAGGCCATGACTCACCCTCCATGGAAGAACCTTGCGGAGGAACCCTTAGGTTTTTTGGGCATTGGATTCTCATCAATGTTTACATTTCTCAAGCCGACATTTTCGCTTCCACTTTGTCTACACCTGCTCGCATGGGGGCCTCTAAAGCGGAACGCTCCCCTAGTAATGCATTTTTACATCCCACAGCTTCGGCAGATCGCTTAGCCCCGTTCATCTTCAGCGCAAGAATGCTCAAATACAGTGAGTTATTATGCACTCTTTCAAGGGTAACTACTTTTAGGCAAACCTTCTAGTTGTCTCTACACCCCTACCTCTTTATCACTGAGCAGTCATTTAGGGGCCTTAGTTGGTGATCTGGGCTGCTTTCTTCTAGACGATGAAGCCTATCCCATCGTCTCACTGGCGGACCTTGACCCATTTTTTTTGGGGGGGGGGGGTGTCATACCCAGTATTCAGAGTTTGCCTCGATTTGGCATCGCTCTAGCCGCCTGCACCGAAACAATGCTTTACCCCTAGATGCCCAGTCAATTGCTACACCTCAATGCATTTCAGGGAGAACCAGCTAGCTTTGGGTTCAAGTGGCATTTCACCCCTAACCACAACCCATTTGCTGGTTCTTCAACATTAGTTGGTTCAGACATCCACTTAGCTTCATCTTGGTCATGGATAGATCACCTAGGTGCAAATTAATCTGTATCTATGGTGAGGGTGAGATCGAGCAAAGTATATCCGAAGAAAATGAATTCAAGAATTGAGAGTAGGACTGTTAGACCATATCAGGAATATTCCATCACTAAGCCTTAGATGTGGCAAAATTTTATTGGATCAAAAGTATGGTTGTTTGAATTAGTCTGTAATTTCGATTGGCCCAATTCTTTAGAATTCTAAGCTAATGTTGTACATGTGCAAAACATGGTTTGAGTTAAGGGTGTCAATCGGTTCAATGATAGTTAGTCGGTTCGCTTTTAGATACAGAACACATAAATCAAACGAATCGAACTATAAATAAGAACACATCTTCAAAACCAAAGCCGGAACTAGTTTGATTTTAGTCGGTTTCGTATTTGGTTCCTTATTTAGTTTCATTTTTAGTTTAGGTCCTATCACCCACAAAGACATCTCTCCAATAAATAATGTAGAATATGGAATTCAACTTGAATACAATGCACAATCCATAGAAAAAAATAACAGGTTCTAGTATCTTGTTTTGGGAAGAATCAAAGAAATTATATTTCAAAGTTTTTTGGTAAACAATGTATATTTCAAAGGTTCTAGTATCTTGTTTTGAAATTACATTTCAAAGTTAAGAGTGCATATTTAATCAGTTGGATTCATAAGGATGGATATGCAACAAATGTCCCAAAGTTGCTTGTGACTTAATGATGATTTATGCCTTTATCTTTGAAAACTCAACTAGTTCTTTTCTTTACTATATCTGATCAAACTGTAGGTCGAATTTGTACCACATAAAATTTTACTTTGTGCATTAGTGCTTTTATAAGTTATATTGTATATGGTTTTTTTCAATTTGTTTTGAAAATAGTAAATTCGATTGAGTTTGGTTTTAACCGAATGATTTCACCCTTTAAACCGAAACATAACCAAATCGAGAATAGCTATGGATTCCTTGTTTTGAAACCAAAGTTGAATCGATTTTTCTCAGTTCGATTCAGAATTCAGATTAAAATTAAACAGCCGATTTTGGTTTCGGTTCCGAATTGACACCCTTGCTAGTACTTCGAGTGGTACCCAGTGGTCCAGTGGAGTTTGGACAACAAGATTGAAGCTGACTTGCTGGTGGCATCCCAAACCTGGCCCGGATCTGTCAACCCATCAGCCCAAATGAATAAATTTGAGATGATGGCATTTTTGAAGTTTTCTGTGAAAGACGAGGTTACTTTTTCGATTATGGGTTTGCTAATATATATTCCCGAATCGGACAGCTAGGGTTTCTTTTGCAGCCGAAAGGGTAGTAGTTAGGGTTGGGCCCCCGGAAGAGTTGCAAGTCTGCAACAATGGTGGTGAAGCCCAGCAAGGGTGGAAGAAAAGAGGAGGTGGTTACCCGGGAGTACACCATCAATCTACACAAACGTCTACATGGATGGTAAGGGTGTATTCCCATCACAAAATAGTTTCATTTTTTGAATCTTATTTTTTGTCTGTATTGTTAGACCAGAAACGGTTTAGATTTGTATGTATTTGAATCTAAAGCTTACGGTTCTCGCTGAGTCTGAGTACTGGTTATTGCTGTTCGTTCCATGATTTCTTTTGTTATTTTTATATTCGTTGCAGGTTCTTGATTGTTGGTAATTTTTTTTTTAGTTGCATAATGCATCCTGTTCCTTCTTTGTGCTTGCGTTAGCAAGCTGAGGTGTCATGTAGTTAGATTAATGATGTCGTGCTTAACATTAAGCTCGACCTTTTCTTCTCTATCGTTAAATTCTTTTAGCTACGTTGTTTCCTCCATTGGTTTATGTTTGAGTTTTCAGAAAATCGTGAATTGTTGCTATTAACTAATCTTACAGACTTCCAGCGGTTGAATTTTTGTTTTCTTGGCTCTGGTTCTGTTTCTTGTTCGGCTGCTCAAAGATATATTGAGAGAATTTATTATTGAATGAGGTTGGAAGTGAACAGTTAGACACTGTCATTGTCTGTGTTTTATCTGTGAGAAATATAACTTAAGGATGTAGCAGAACTTACCTCTGTCGGGATCTGTAATCCCACCTTGCTGTCCAATGCAATAATGCAATGCATTTCATCTTTGCCCGTGGTTTCCCTGGTTTCTATCTTTGCAGAGTTTCTTATGTGACAGGATTTTGGCTTCTTCATTCTCTCTCAGACAAGTAGAGTTTGATGGAATTGTACTACCAGTATTGTTGGCGGTATGGGTGTAACCTGGCCTGGCTGTGCCGGATTTTTTAAAAACCCATCCCTACCCTAAGTTCTTTTAACTCAGCCCCCGTCCCAGTTCAAGCTGGGATATCTCAGCCCAACTCAGCTCGGCCCTGATTGACCCTCTCAACCTCTAATTTTTGCCATTTCAGGGCCGGGCTAGCCCTGATTGACCCTGGCTGCCCCTTTATTTTTCCATGTGTGTCCTTATATGTCCTATTATTTTAGAAATACAAAGTTTAAACACACACCGTCACAATGATTGTGATGTAACTAACATACTATATTATCTTGAAGTAGTGGCATACAAACAGTTAATGGGTCCCTTCATCAATTATTTTTTTCTTTAAAAATAAATCCAATAAAAGTTCCAAACACACCATGAGTGAGAAACAGCAAATGGTTAATGGTTCCCTTCATCAATTATATGTATATTTTTTGATGAACAACTGAAATAAATTAGCTAGTAAAAGAAGCATATATTAAGGTCGGCTGAGTCTGGTAGTGCATACCATGTCTAATGTAGTCCTAGGTAGGAAAAGTCCCACTAGGAACCAGGGCAATAGGGTTATGTAATAGGGCTGGCCGAATGGACAGATTTAGGTGATTAGGTCAAAAACTAGGGTTAGGGTTAGGGTTTCGAACTAGGGTTTATTTGGTATTGAAGTGCAGGTTGTTATGAGTCTAATGGTATAAGTTCAATCGAATTTGGTTGAGGTTGAAAATCTAGGGTTTCGGGTAGGATGCCTTATGAAAATGGACTGTTTGTGAGATCTAGGGTTTAGGGGCAGATTTTAGGAAAGGGGCTTATAGGGTTTTAATATGCAGGTTTAGGGGATCCTAATGATGTAAAGAGGTTAGGGTTTGGATAGGTTTTCAAATTCTGCTGTAGGGGGCAGAATTAAGTTGCAGGTTTAATGGAGGTCTAATGTTGATGGGAGAAAGGGTATAGATCAGGTTTAAATAGGAGAAAACAAAGTGCAGCAAGTTAACTTACTGTAATGCAGAGATAAGGCAGCAGCTTGAAGATTGATAGAGCCTCCTGACCTTCACAGTGCAAGGAGTCGCAGGAGTCCACCCACCCTTCACCACCTTGAGTCCACACGGATGCAAGCTCGCAGAGGAGCAGAGACAGCAGCACGCAGGCAGCAGTTTCAGATTGAAACAAGAGTTTTTTTATGCAAAAATTAGTGGGGGAGCCTGCCCACGATCCATCTATTTATAATGAAAAGAGGACCAAAGGCCTTGCACAAATAACCAGATTTGAACTAGGAATCCTAGTTCCAAATCCTAAATCCAATCCTAGTCAGATTAGGACTAATGGTTCCTAACCTGAATTCTAATAACAAAACATAAAAAAACATAGCATACTTGTACTCTAAATTGGAGTATAAGTTTAAACAAATAAACACTCATCCCTCTAAAATCATGGAGGGGAATAACTAAGAAAATAAAAGTAAAAAGACTGTTTTAACCTTACTAATTAAAACACTAAAAACTAAAGGCTCCAACGAAATCAGCCTAGTCAAGGCTCTTCTTCTTTCGCATGCTTGGACCTACATCAATGTCCCACTAGACTCGTATGTGAAACATTGTGATGTAGTCATGGTTGGAATAACAGGACCTTGATACTTGATTGGCCAAGAGCATCAAGTGAGGGAGACCCACACCGCCAAAGGATGAAGGCCACCAAAGTAGCCCAATAATATTGGGTATCGATGACACATAAAAACTAAATAGGATGGACCAATCATAAATAAAGGTGATATGGTGGATGATGTTTCACAAATAATTAAAATAAGATGGATGAAGTGGAGAGGTGAGTCTGGAGTGTTGTATCATTAACGTATTCCTTTAAAACTTAAAAGGAGATTTTTATAAAGTAGTCATACGACCATTTATGATGTATGGTGCGGAATGTTGGGCAGTTAAGCAACATCATATTGATAAATTCAGTGTATCAGAGATGAGGATGTTGACATGGATGTGTAGCAAAACTAGGAAAGATAAAGTAAGGAATAACTATATTATAGCTGTTTTGGGAGTAGCTCCGATTCATTTTAAGCTATGAGAGTGTCGTTTGAGGTGGCATGCCCATGTTCAATGGAGGCCTTTGGATGCTATAGTACAGAGGAGTGATTTGATTCAGATTGAAGGAGCTAAGAGAGTTGGGGCAGGCGTAAAATGACTTTAGGAGAAGTTGTGAGGAAAGACATGTATAGTTAGGCTTTGTATCATGTATGACCTCAAATAGAGCTGATTGGAGGGTAAGGATCCATGTAGCCAACCCCATTTAGTTGGGATAAGCTGAGTAGTTGTATCGATAACAATTAAAGCAAGTTCCTGAGATTTGGCTGTACAATTCGGGAAAAATAAAAGCATTCAGAAGTAAACACACACACACACACAACAAATTGGCAAGGTAGGCAGTGGGAGAGAATCCTCAAGGGTGGAGAGAAAGCCCTAAAGAGCCTAAAGGAGATGAGAGAGGGCGTTCAAAGTGATAATCTCAACAAACCCTTGGCAGGAAATTCAAATCTTAAAACCCTAAATTTCTTGGCACATTAAAATGTTGTTGCCAAAAGGGTGTGACTTATGAGACTTAAGAGGAGCAGAGAGAAATTGAGATAGAAAGAGGCAAGTAGAAGTTCTTTAGGTTGTTTTTTTTGGTCGAAAGGTTCTTTAGGATTTAGTATGTTCTGTCCTAAGAACATAGTATGGTGTCGTGGATTATAAAAAGAGTGTACAATTTTATATATTATATATACTTATATGCATGTTCCTAGGAAGAATTAAATATGGAAACGTAAAGAGAGGTGGGTGGTGTTTTTGGAGATGATAAAAAAAAGAGTGAAACTTTCTAGGGAAAAATCTTGGTTACAACAAGATTTTAATCTTAAATTTTTACCCCTTGTCTTATTCCCAAAAGTTATTTAATGCAGTATTTAATGCAAGGGTAAAAGGGGGGCTTTTAAAAAGTTCAAAGTCATTTAAGGCAACATTTAACATAGTTCTTAACTTCCTATGTGAAATGACAGATTTACCCTCATTGAAAAACTGCATTAAATGTTTTTGGGAGTAAGACAAGGGGCAAAATGGTAAGGTTGTAACTTGTTAGTTCGTTACTTTGGCAACAGGTTATTCTCAATTTTATAATTTTGTAATATATATAAGGGCAAGAGATTGTTGCTTGGTTGTGTAGCCCCTGCAACAACACGGGGGTCAATGATGGCGCACACATGGGCATCAACACGAATGGGCCATTTTATTTTAGGAGGGGTTGGGTGGTAATTTTGCTCATTTCTGTCTTTGTGTGTAGGAGCCACACGACCAAGCAAAGTTCTTTTTCCCTATATAATATATATACATAGGGTAGGGTTGGGTCAGGCTGGGTTAAGCCCTGACCTTGGCTGGGCTCGGGTTGGTCAAGCCAAACTAACACCCGTAGGTGGTGGCGGTGGTCGGGAATGCGTGACAAAAATTTTCCATTCCCCCCCATTGTGGAAAGTGCAATGTAGGTTTGAACAAATGCACACAAGAAGGGTTTAGGTTAACCTTAATCCACAAGTGCAGTTTCTTCAAAGGATTGCAACACTTGAATTGGCTACTCTTCATGGGTAACAAAGATCAATTCAATGGAAATGTTCTTCCCAAAATTAGGGATTCACAAGCTAAGGGTGTCAGTTTGGCCCCGCCAAACCGAGCTAGCCCTGAGGCCGAATGGGGCATGGGTTGAGCTTTTCAGCCTGCAAGATGGGCTTGGCCTTAGCCCGACCTGGCCCAGCCCAACCATGTGTATATAAATGAATATATTATAATATGGGAAGGGATTTGTGCACATGAATTATCCCCCATTGACGATTCATAAAATAGGGGTTGGTTTTTGTATTTTGATGGAGACCATTCCCCATTTGGCTATATATTTATGGGAGAAAGTTGGCATGCTGTTATCTTACTGAAAGCTGGTGGCATACCCAACCTTCTCCCAAATATTATATAATATTTAGGATTCCACTCTTTTTTAATCATCTCCACCGACACCGTCCACTTTTCTTTTTTCCTTTTTTTCCCCTTATCTCAGTTTCTTTGTCCGCATGAGTCTCACAAGTCACACCTCATATCTATCACTAGGGGTGTCAATTTGGCCCGACCAACCCAAGCTCGGACAGGGCCTGAGCTGAGCTGAGCTTTTCAGCCTGCAGGGTGGGCCTGGGCTGAAATTTTCAGGGGCGAGCTGGGCTTGGGCCAGCTCAGCCTGGCTGAGCCTGACCCTATGTACTACCTGTAGAAATCATTTATAAATATATACAACTACATCCAAAGACACCACCTCATTCTTTATACTAGGGGTGTCAAATGGGCAGGATGGGCTGGGTTTTTAAAATCCTAGCCGAAGCCCAGCTCAATCACGATTAAACCTGGGCCAGGCTGGGTTGGACTGAGCACGACAGAGCTTGGATATCCCAATTCAAGATCTCGAAATCATCTATATCATCCTTCTAAACCGCCTCCACCAAATAACGATCCAACTTGGAAACTCCCCTCTTCTTCCAATGTTTTCAAACCTTTACTAACATTCTAAGTTCCCCTCTTATCTGTGCTATCCCGTTATATCTTAAAGTTTTCCTTTATTGCCAATTACATATTACATAACATAGCATCTTTACTTCTTGGCCAATTGTTTAAGACTAATTCAATCACATAAACCTCTTTAAAATAGACATTTACAATAGCATAAAGAGACACAAACAACCTTATTGTGGCATTGTAAAAGAACTCTAAAACTCTTTATCTCAATCTTGATTAGTTGGGATCCCATCCTTGCAAGCCTTCGTAAAGTTTAATTCTCTAATTTTTAGGCATTCAAAAGCCTTTCTAAGTCTAAAATTGTTTGTAAGTTTGTAACATAAAATACGTAGAGTTCAAACGAGTGGGAACATCTAAACATAGAGCCTCCTCTTAAATTGTTGTGATCTTGCTGGTGAACTCTTTACATAGCTCATTGCAGAACAAACTTTAGATATAGAATCCCCAACACATTTAAGATTTGTCTTGACAAAATCAAAACATGTGCACAACACCTCATATGGAAGAACTCACCATCTAACAATAAACCATTTTTCATATTGAACCTTCTCTTTTAATTTCAAATCACAATCTCATTATTAAATGTATTATCCACAGCAATAGTGTATAACTTCTCCAAACCCCAATCTATCAAACACAACTCAAAAACATTATCAATAACTTCATCAATGTGGTAATGGGACTACACAAAAATTAATGTTTCCTTTGTTGCAACCTCTAATTTTGTTTAATGTAATGTTCCACGAGGCACAAATAACCAAGATTTTGGTGGTAAGGCATACTCGTCGATAAAGGATTGAATTTAGGTTGTGAAGCCTTGCAAAACCTTCTAAACCCCTCTTGCTGAAGTATTTCATCAACTGTAGCGATGACAGACTCGGTCTGTAACAATGTCTGATGAATAATTTAAAAGAAATGCAGAAGATCCCATATGTGCTTGTGGGATGCAATTAATGTATGCTCAGGTCTGCACAAGGCCTGCTTTCCTAGTGGGAGTATTCAAAAGATTTTAGTATAACGTTTTTTTTGTACCTTAGAAGTTATGGCGTGCTATGAGGTTGTCTCTTATGCATTATGGTTAAAGCTAGGGCGTGCTATGAGGTTGTCTCTTATGCATTATGGTTAAAGCTAGGGCGTGCTATGAGGTTGTCTCTTATGCATTATGGTTAAAGCTTTTGGTCACTAATCTAAAGTTTGTTCCGGGAAGCCAATACGTATTTGTGACAATTCTACAACGAATTTCTCTAACAACATGTGCTTAGTGTAATACATGGACTGGAGTAGCCTACATATTACACTTGTACTGATATGATTCTTGGGTTAGAATTTTCATTTTTAGCATAATCCATAAAGATTGAGTCTAAATGTTATAGCATGTCCATATATCAAGTTTGCAACTAAAGACATTTTCTTGGTATGTGGCAATATGGGCCAAATGGGAGAATGTTGGCTGATGTAGCTTAGATTGTCACGTCAACCTGTCCACTTGTTTTGATTGTTGCAGTTTAGGGCGCATATGGGACTGGTGGTTAACTAAGAATTTATAGCTACCCTTTCCTACCTCGATGGGTGGTGGTTGGGTGTAGTTATGGTATTGAGACCTTAGCTTCTCATTATAAGGGGTAGAATAATCAATCTTCCGCTACCCCATCTGAGGGAAAACTGAAGCTGCCAAAATCCTGCCATATAGTGATTAGACATTGTGATTTTTAGTGTGTGCCGACAACTGGAAACTCAAGTTACACTTGCGTTGGACAACAAGGCAGGGGTGTGATCCTCAGTTTTTGCAACCTCCATTAAGTGTCAGCTTCTTACGCCACATATAAGAGAGCAACTTAATGGAGGTTGCAAAACTTACCTTCGGTGAAGATTGGCAATCCCACCATGCTGTCCAATGTGATTGTGATGCCTGATCTCCAATAACCCATTGCCTGTGAACACTTAAAAGAACTAGACAATGTTCATCTCTAATGGGCTTCTTCATTCTTTCTTAGACGGGTATAGTTTGTTGGAATTCAACTGTCCTTGTATGCGAAACCAAGGACCCTTTTGGCACCAAAGATGACTACCCCACCTCCTACCATCAGAGAATGTGAGGGTGGTATAACTCAACCACTATAGTCTGCACCTGAACAACAACTACAATGTTATGATGATGTGGCAATTGGGGCCACATCAGACAGTATTTTTGTCAGTATCTACAGCTGTGACAAGTTCCTGACATCCCTGGTTTGTTTCTTACTAATTTGATTTTTTTAGCCGAACATATATGATATTGGACAACCTTATGTTGGATTCGTCTTGTCTTTCAAATCATTCTCACCTTTATAGGCTAGTCGGGTATGGATGGCTGTTGCACATGTGTTGTCCATTCAAATGTAAGATCTGTATCCATGTATCACACGAGGAAATGTGTTTTTCTTTACGTCATTCTTTTCACTCTTAAATGGATGATGGTTCTATCTTTAGGGTTTATCCAACCTCATTTTAATCAATCACATTCTGATTGTTCCCCCAACCATAATTACCCATCTGGCTGGAGAAGGAAGCATGCCTATAGGTAATAAAATTTTTGCTGTTCTTGAAATCATAATTATTGTCACCTAATTTGCTTTCAAGTATCCTGAATCATACCATAGGTTATAGAACAGATGGTGCAGCTGATATACCATGGATGGGTATTTTCATCCCTTGGATGGTTGGACCCTTCCGTCTCCTATTCCTTGCATTGACATCTTTCTTGTTGTTGGGGGGGGGGGTGTTTGTGGTGTTGTGTTTTGGTTAAGATTACTTCAGAGACTTTGATATGAATGATGATTGCATGTTCTTGTTTACAGCACATTCAAGAAGATGGCTCCCAAGGCCATAAAAGAAATCAGGAAGTTTGCCCAGAAAGCAATGGGGACAACTGATGTTAGAGTTGATGTGAAGCTGAATAAGCACGTATGGAGCAGGGGGATCAGGAGTGTGCCAAGGCCGTGTGCGCATTGCACGAAATAGGAATGATGAGGAAGACGCCAAAGAGGAGCTCTACTCATTAGTTACTGTTGCAGAAGTTCCACCTGAGGGGCTGAAGGGTTTGGGAACCAAGGTCATTGAAGAAGGGGAGTGAACTACCCTGTTCTGGTGTTTTTTAGGTAATTTTTTGGTTTTTGATCATATTTATGTATTTCAGAAACTGTCCTTGTTTTGGATTTTGTGACAATTTTTTCTACTAGGATGTGGATGTAATTTGAATTATAGGGCATCATCATCC